>NW_020664439.1:45300450-45322197 GCF_002925995.2 Terrapene triunguis
ACTTTACAGGGTAATCAAACTTAAAGAGCTCAGAGGACCCCCCTCTGTCTTAGGTTCAAAGTACAGCAAACAAAGATACACACTCTGGTAAAAAGGTACATTTACAAGTTGAGAAAAACAAAGTAAATCTAAGACGCCTTGCTGTCTTTTTACTTACTAGTTTGAAATAGGAGAGACTTGTTTAGAAAGATGGGGAGAACCTGGATTGATGTCTGGTCCCTCTCAGTCCCAAGAGCGAACCCCCCCTAAAACAAAGAGCACACACACAAACCTTTCCCCCCCCAAGATTTGAAAGTATCTTGTCTCCTTATTGGTCCTTCGGGTCAGGCGTCAGCCAGGTTACCCGAGCCTCTTAACCCTTTACAGGTAAAAGGATTTGGAGTCTCTGTACACAGAGAGCTGTTACCCTTCCCTTCATAGTTATGACAGGGGCCATCACGGGAGCCGAGCTGGCCGAAAAGAGGGGATCCCTCCCTGTAAAAATATTCACCGTTTTGAGAAAAAAAAAGTCTCATTCCAGAGTGGGGAGGAAATATTAAAATCTGGATTGAAAAGAAACATTTCATTTCGGAAGAGCTGAGATGGAATATTTCTGCTTCTGGCAGCACTTGGGGAAGGTTCCTGTCAATTTCAGTGAAAATGACAACATCCTTCCAGCCCAGCCATGCAGAGGCGGAGAGCCTGGATACTCTGCCTTTTTGCCATCCCTCCAGCTCTGGGAGCCCGAGAGGTGCTGGCGGGTGGGGGGAGACAGGGTGCCCAGTCGCTGTGCCTCTCTGCCCCCTGGAGCTGAGGGGGGGGGCAGTGTTTGACAAAAGTTTCATTGCATCTGTACTAGATTTGACAGAACATTTTATCCTGCCAATGGGCATTTCCCAACAAAACGAAGTTTCATCGGAAAATTTCTGACCTGCTCTAATCGGGAGTTAGGTCTCCAACTCCCATTGGCTTTCAGTGCGATTTAGGCACCAAACTCCCATAAGCGCCTTTGAAAACTCCACCCTTACTCGTTAACTGAGCACCATTTCAGCCTACAACCACTGCCCAGCGTCTTCGTGAAGTGACAGGCCCTCTATTGTCTCTGCAATGACCTTCCCAGCTGGATAGTCAGTGAGGAGTTGAGGGGAAAATCTTCCAGCTCTTCAGCCCCGGCTGACTGGTAGCTCCAATGGGATGCTGACAATTTTCTCATATTCCAAGCGATGCAGGCCGGTCCTCCTGTGTAACAGGGATCTCTAAAGCAGTGTTACCCTCTCAGTTACAGCCTAGGTTGGCTTCAGTGAAGTTGCTCTGATATAACCGAGAGGGGAATTGGGCCTATGTAGTAGCATATCATGAGGTCTTCTGAGTATGTATCCAGGTTCTCCTACGGCTTCCCAGCCCCACAGTGTTGGAGCATGTCCTGGAAGTGGCCAGACCATGTGTGCTCTGTCTCAGTCGCATCTCCTCTGGACGCTCATTCCACAGCTGAGGGCCCTTGACCCAGCAGAATCTGTCTCAGACTCTCATGCAGCTGTCTTGGGAGTACATGCATGGGTTCCTGGTGTAGCTGGGTCCTGACCCCATTGGTGACCTTGGAGAGCAGGACCAAGGCCTGGAGCTGGCAACGGAAACAGCCTGGGAGCCAGTGTAGACCTGTCCCCCAGCAGGGCTGGTCTGTGTAACTAGCATGATCACTTGATCATTACCGGTTAGGTTCACTCCCTCTGGGGCACCTGGCATTGGCCACTGTCGGTAGACAGGAAACTGGGCTGGATGGACCTTTGGTCTGACCCAGTACGGCCGTTCTTATGTTCTTATCTTTGGGGTATTTCTTATTAGAGAAGCCAGTTGCCCTGATGCCATGACAAAGCGCGTGGGCAGTGGTGAGTGAACCCACTCCTAACTGAGAGTTTCCAGTTTTCAGCGTGGCTGCCCAAGGAGGCTGCTTGGCACGCAATGCACCAAGTCAGTTGGGATTTGAACCCAGATCTTTGCGTTACGCTATGAGATCACCATAGGGTCCGAATATCACACCCTGTGACCTTGCTGGTCCCAGGGCTGGATGTACGGAACAAGGGGCAGAATCTGCCTCTTAGCACAGACAGCACGGAACTGCTCTTATTTCCTATCAAAACAACCTGGCCCAATGGGACCCTCACCGGATCCTTTTTTAAGGCCAGCCCTCTGGCTTTTTCGCCCTCCCTGTGTGATTTCAGGACAGTGAGGGACCAGCTCATTGCCGGGGGGAGGGACAGTGACTTCAAAGCTAGCTGCCAATCAGTCTCCAGGTGGGCTTTAATCCCTTTACAGGCTGCAGTCTTATTGGGTGAAATGCTGGAGCCTTTGCTAGGGAATGTTGTCCCATGTGACTGTTGCCCTGGGACGATGGCATTGTTCTGAGAGGGGCTTTTCCCCTCTGGATAGTGGCAGGGATTTTCTGCCTGTTAAACAGAGCGATCCAGACTCTGCTGGCAGCTCCATGGGGGTGAATCTAGAGTAAGGGAGTTGCTCTGGATTGTGATCGCCGCCACTGAGTACAATTTAACCCATAGGACCTTCCCTGCCCTGCCTCTCCCAGCGGACAGCGGCTTCTTTCCATCTTTTCCCAAACCATCTCTCCTCTCACCCCTCCCTCTCCTTTCTCAGTGGAAAGAGATTTCTAAGGGCTCCGAGCACAGAGGCTGTGAAACCAGGGCATTTATCCAGCTCACCTAATTGCTCGTTATTGTCCCTGTCCCCCGGTGCATAATTAAATAGAGCAGGAGGAAAGCCCAGGAGAAGCTGTTGCCAGGTTCACAAGCAAACGCCTGCACGTGCACACCTGGGCATGGGTTATATACACACAGGCTGCTGCAAGGACATCGGTGGTCCAACAGTGCCAGGCAAAGACAACCCAGACAAGCAACCGGCCACAGAAGCAGGGCCGGCTCCAGGGTTTTGGCCGCCCCAAGCAGCCAAACAAAAACAAACAAACAAAAAAGCCGTGATCGTGATCTGCGGCGGCAATTCAGTGGAAGGTCCTTCGCTCCGAGCAGGAGTGAGGGACCGTCCGCTGAATTGCCGCCAAACAGTTGGACGTGCCGCCCCTCTCCGGAGTGGCCACCCCAAGCACCTGCTTGGTAAGCTGGTGCCTGGAGCCGGCCCTGAACAGAAGGACTGGATCCTGTACATGCACACACACGAATGCATATATACCCCCCCGCAATGCATGTACAACCACACACACAGACACACCCCAATATGCCTGTGCATATACACATATATGCACACACACACACACACCCGCACATACACACACACACGGCAGGTGAACTATGGGCCCCCGGAGCTGCAGCAGCTCCTTTGGGAGTGGCTTCCATTCCCGTGCAAAGAACCGACGAGGAACTGAGAAGATATCTGTGTGTGCAGGGCCGTTTGCCTAGGTTCACCATCAATCCCCAGCTTCCTGTCAGCACGCAAAGGTCCACCCCAGACTGAGTTTCAAACCAGCCAGGTTTGCTGACATTTCACGCCAGGTCAGGGACGGATCCAAGCTTAAAACCTGTTTTGGGCCTAAAACACAGTCTCTAAACTATCCTTACCGGCCGGCTGAGCGGTGTGAGCCCAAATCCCACTAGAATCGAGCAATGAGAAGCTTTGGTTGAGTTGGGTCCTGGCCAGGGGTCCCATAGATGGACACTCACCAGTTCTGTCTGGCCCAGCTGCTTTGGGAATGTTGCGAAGGGCTGATTTTGACTCCATTTTTCTTTAACATCTGACACAAATGATCTCAGTACAAAACCAGGACCATACGTTTCGCCCATGTGACTTGACTGCAGTGCGCCAGAGAGGAGAATTATGCCCTATTAGAGCAATAATTATACCGCTACATGCCTGCGAACGAATCCCCAAGTTGTGCACGCCAGTCAAGCTGTAAAATGACTCCCCTTCGGCAAGATTTGAGAGAGAGCTTCTCACCTGCTAGACTGGGCCCTCGGTTTTCCCAAGATCTAATATCTCCAGTAATAGTGGGGGCAATAAAAAAGGGGAACCCTCTCATGCAATGCTCGGTCCTGAAATAAAGGAAGCCATCCCATGTCCTGGCCTCAGGGGCATATGTGGTTGTGTGCATGGCCAGGCCTGGTGCACGTATACGAAGCGGTTTGGGCACCTTGGGCAAATGGTGCTGCAGACGGGCAAAGCGAGGTTATTATTATCAATGAGGAAGCCATCCACAGCTCAGTCCCCACAGTGATAGATGGCTCCAATTTAGTTCCTGTTCTTCCTGGCTGCATCAGGACAGGAAGCCAGGCGGCCAGTTTCTCCACGTTATTCTGCTCCAGATAGCGTGTGAGAGTGCTTGTGAAAGAGTGTGTGAGTGTGTGTGTATGTGTGTGTGTGTGGAGCCTTTTCTGAAATCTCCCACCATCACACTAGCCCTGATGCAGTGAACAGTAACAGCAGTGGGAGCCCTAATGTAGACAGAGCTCAGGTGGTTTTAACCCGTTTCACCTAGACCTGCTCTGAGGAGGATTCAAATTGTCTTGTCTACATTAGTATCAGAGGGGTAGCCGTGTTAGTCTGGATCTGTAAAAAGCGACGAAGTGGGTATTCACCCACGAAAGCTTATGTTCCAATACGTCTGTTAGTCTATAAGGTGCCACAGGACTCTTTGTGGCTTGTCTACACTAGTGTTTCTGCCCTTTCTATCACCAGTAGAGCTGCACTGGTGCTGGGGGTTGATCCAGTTCCCAAAGGAGTTAACGGAGGAACTCCCACTGATTTCAGTGGGCTTTGGATCAGGTCCCTCGATGGTACGGTCCCCAAAACAGAGTTGTACTTACCCAGCCTTTGTGTGTGTACTGCACTGCCCCCTGGTGGAACAGGGTGAACTCGCTGGGCTATCTCAGTTCCCTGTGTCAGCTGAGTTAACAGAGCACTCCAGACAGGCAGCTGTGCTTTGGCACTCCAAATTCCAGCCCTAGGAAATGACCAGCAACCGTGGCGTCTGGGTGTGAGTACGTGGCTCATTCTTACATGTTGCAAAACCAAACCTCAGAACCCTGCTTCATAAACCGAGCTGTGAAGTACGAGCGGCTCGGAGCCATGGGAAGGTATTCCGGGCTGATCCAACATAACTTTCCCCGATCAATGTTTAGGATCATTTCCTCCGTGCGGCGATGGGAGCTGCAGCAGATCTGACACGCTGAAGGGCAAGGTGTCTGGTTTCACTAGTGCTCCTGTCAGTACCACGCAGCAAGATGACAAGCACCCAATCTGTGCGGCTTGGCTGAGTGATGACTAAGGGAGATGCGATGACTTTCCACCAGCATGGGGAAGATATACGTCCTATCATAAATCCATGGCCAGCTCGGATGTCACTTTGCTGCTTGCAGTGGCCAATCAGAACTTTGCAGGACAGAACTTGTGTCCCCTTGCTCTAAAAGTTCAGGTCCTGACCCTTGAGGTAAAAGAGAATCACTCTTAGTGATCCGGAGCCTATGACACACAGCCTGGCAGTTCTGATTTCATCCACTAGAGGGCAGAAGGGCACAGACACATTAGCCAGGGTATTTCAACATTAAGGACAGAGAGCAGTTGTCTAGAGAGGACCAATAGGGAGCAAATAGGAATAAAAAGATGCAAGTGAGAACTGGAAAATGTAAGCTGACTATCAAGGGGGGCTGTTCTAACTGTGACTTCTCTTAGCAGTTAGGAGAGTTTCTGAAGAGGGTGGTGGAAACCTCACTGCTTGCACTACTTAAAACCAGATAAGACACATGTCGATACAATGGAGGGAACAAGCCTACCCCGACTCAGTGATCTGCTAATAGGTCTTCTCCATCTTCAATTTCTGTGATTCTACAGGCTACTCAGAAATTCCCAACAGCTATCCCGCTGTCTCCCTGTATCGAGGGGGCTATTTCTTGTCTATCTTTCTCCAGTGGTGAGCAGGTTGGCTTCCCAGTAGAGAAGAAATCCATAATGTGGGGTCTAAGTGTAACTTGTTCTTCATTTACACTATATACCCTAGGCCTGGAACAGAGGTGGTCAAACAGCATGCACGATAGCCTGTTTTTCAGGACTCTCAGCTCAACGCCAGTGCTCAGTTCCCAGAGAGCTGCTCTGCCTCAAGATCTGACTCCAGTCAAAGATCAAGACAGGGGGTGAACTCTCCTGCTGCTCCCCCATCTCTCTCTACACAGAATCTTGGACAGCAAAATTAACACCAACCCACAGCATGTCTTCCCAAGACTGAACATTTGCTCGCACACTGAGAAAAAGCCATGGGAAGACTGTTTAACAGAAAACAGTGCACAGCACCTGTAACTGGGGCCAGATTTTCAAAGTGCTTCGCTCCCAGCGGCTCTCCCATTGAGAAGAATCCCAATGGGTGCTGGTGGTTATTGGCCCCTTTTAGATAACGGGCCATTTCTTTAAGTGCCCAAGTACTTTTCCTGTGTTCCTAACAGAACTGGGGAAATCCTGAAGCCAAGTGTCTGTGAACATGTAGCCGAATAAAACCTCGAATGGTATTTTCAACCTTTATTAATTGTTGTCCTTTAGCTCAAGCTGTAGCATTCATGCTTTTGGACCTCGTTTGGGGTTGAAGCCCCATACACAGGCTGCAGCCTGCTGCTCGCGCTGTAATCTCTGTGCCCTGCCCTCTCTGCTCCCCTGGTGTGGATAAAGGATCCCTGTTCGACCCTGCCGTCCGCTCACCTCCTTCCTTCCTGGTCCCTTTCGTTCACGTCTGCCTGTGTCTGCTTTCCGGCCGCATCGGGGTGTTGGGGCGGCATTCTCAGAACTAACAGCCTGCGCCAGTGATTGGCACCCGGTGGATTGGGGAAGGCGGAGGCTTCGCCCTGGGTGCTGCTGAATGCGCCGACTCCAATGGTGGCAGGGGTTGCTTAGCAACTCCCAGGGAGTGCTAAGGCAGGGGCCCAGCTGTGCCAGTCCCAGGCCCATCCAAGGAGTTGTTGATTGGAGATGACAGCATGGGACTGCCTGAGAAGAATACTCAACGGACAATTTCAAGCCACCCTAAGGAACCCCAAAGGGGTTGGGGTGCCTGGTCCCAATCTCCAAAGAGATCCTGGGGCCAGGTACAGATCCCATGAGTAAAGCTTGGGTCATTAGCTCAGGGACCTGGCCTAGGTGAGGGCTGAATCCTCATTGTGTGTGTGTGTGTTGTGGGGCACTGCACAGCCTGACTGCCAGAGCCCATGGGGAGTTAGCAGGGGTGACACTTTGAAGGAAAGACACCTTTTCCAGGGGTCAACTGAACAAACTTGGCCAGGGAGCCCACAACACCATCGGGACGGGGTTGCTTTTCGAAGCAGACCTGGCCCTTTAACTTTGCCGTGCCTCAGTTTCCCCATCTGTGAAACGGGGATGATAGCAACCACCAGACCCGCTCCCACAGATCTTGTGAGGCACCATGAAAGCTGGCACCACCGGAGTCAGACGGGGCTTTAGACATGCTAAGGGTGATTATATCTATGGACACCCAGTAGCAACTGCTACCGTGCCTCCTAGGCCCAAATCCTAAAAGGTATTTAGGCACCTAATTCCCCTTGACTTCAGTGGATCCAGAGGATCCAGGCCCTAGTGTCCATCCAATATGGGGCAGAGCGTCTCTGAACTCCTCACACGGAATTGTTCACGTGGGTGTGAGATTACGGTCCATACGGTCACACGGTGCCGAGAAGCTGGTCGCTGAGCTGGGCTGAATGCACGGTGCCCCGTACGGGAGACAGCTGTCAAACCGGCTGAGAACATCCCCGCTGGGGCTGAGATCCAACTCAGCACGAGAGATAATAACTAGGCCACTTGGCTAGAGACCTGGGGATCTGAACAAAGTGAGGTGGAGACCTGCAGGCTGAAGGGGCCGGCTCTGACCCCAGTCCCTGGCCTTGGCTCAGGCATTCAGAGACCTGGCCCTGGGTAACAAAGGGGACCTGATCATCCAAGGGCTTTTCAGAAATTCAAAGTGGAAGAGATGCCTGGGATTGGTTGAGAGGCAGGAGCAGCACGTCTGCCAACATCTGGCCTGGTCTCCTCCACCCCCCTGCCAGCAACAGAGACCCTCACATTGCCTCAGGACCCTCCCCTTCCTGCCTGCTGCAGGGGCAGCGGTGGGTGGAGGCAGGCGGGGAAGGAAGGCCTCGCTCCCTAAGAAGTGCTTCCTTCATGCAGGTTTGGGCTGGTCTTCCTTGCCCTACACACACACACACACACAAGCACTGACTTCCAAATGCACACACACGTGATGACCAAAAATGCACACCCACACTCAAACGCACACACAAAAGCACCGACTGACAAATGCACACGGGCACTCCTAAACACCCTCCCTTCCCCGCACCAGAGCACTGACTCACCAACGCACCTACACACACGCTCACTCCTAAACGCACCCCCCTCGTGTGCACAAACACATTCACATCCATCCGCACGCAGGCACAGACGCCTGGGGATAATTAGCCGGTTCCTGTTCAAACAGACTCACTGCGCCCGCGACCTGTAGCCTGTAATTTCACCCTGCCCTGCGCGAGGCACTAAAGGAACCAGGCCACGGCAACCCCAGCCAGGCAAACACACACCAGGCACGCAGGAACGTGGTTCACGGAGAACAGCCCGTGCATGGCCCCGAGTCCAAGGCAGACCATGAACACCTGTTAAAGGGACATGGGCTGCAGAGTTGGGTGGGGTACCTGGGGGGAGAGATTTCTTCTACCTCTGCCCCACAACCCAGATCTTTTTCAATTCTTTGTTTATTTTTAAGTTTGGGGGTTTCTCAAGCGCTGCGTACCCCTGGCATTAACCCTTTGCTTCCCCAGGGGAACTGGCTTTTCAGACCCCGCCGTCCAAGTGAGAGGGCAGCCGGTGCTCTGCGGGCAGTGAAGGAATTTCTGTGACGGTCCCTCCTGCCCCGCTAATGGGAATAACGTTTTGAAGAAGCCCCCTGCAGCGGCCCAGCCCCGGTGCTTGGCCGTGCCATGGGGCTCTGAAGCTGAGTATCCCATCCCATTAGAAGACTCAAACCCACCATTTTTCCTGCAGGGTCTACATTGAGGGGGACATTTTCCCCTTCCCTCACACGAATGCCTGCAGCCCTGTTATATGAGGAACACCTGCTAAAGGCAGACAGGATTGCTTAGAGCAGGGCCGTGCCTGGGCCAGGCCAAAAATCACAGCTCTGTCGGGGCAGGCAGTGTGACTGTTCCTGACTCCGCCACTGACTCCGTGTGCCCTTGGGAAGGCCACTTGCCTGCCACGGGCCTCAGTTTCCCACACTGGGCGAGCACGGGGCTCCTCTCTCTGCTGAGTTGTGGGCAAAGAGTCAAGCCAGCCAATGAGCGACAGGGGATGGATCACTTGCTGATTCCCTGTCCTGTTCATTCCCTCTGGGGCACCTGGCATTGGCCACTGTCGGAAGACGGGACACCGGGCTGAGGCCCAGGATATTGGGGATCAGGGCTGGGCTGGACGAGCCAATGACCCGAGCCAAAGCTGATGGATATTCCACCGTCAGACATTTGTCCTAAGTGCCCTGCGCCAGGCTGCCCTGCCTGTTGTGGCCTATTTATTTGGGGTTTTAAAGCCCCGTTTAAGATCAGCCACTGGCATAGGAACACCAGGGGGTGACCAGATGTCCCGATTTTATAGGGACAGTCCCGATTTTTGGGTCTTTTTCTTATATAGGCTCCTATTACCCCCCACCCCGTCCCAATTTTTCACATTTGCTGTCTGGTCATCCTAGGGCTACCTCGCTCAGCGTCTGCTAGACCCGCTCGCTGGATCCCAGATAAAGAATTGGCAGAGGCAGGGCGAGGGAGGCCAGGGCAGGGAGGGTCCCACAGCCTCAGCCAAAAGGGATGGATTAATCAGTACAAAAGCACCCCCTGCTGGCCAGTTGGAAGATGGCAGCCACCCCACCCCTTTGGAAACTCACAGGAGAGAGGTGTGGATAAGAGCTAGGGTGAAGGGGTGGCCAAGGGGAGGACTGGGGCAGAAGCAGGGGGGGCAGGAAAGCCCAGGGCAGAACAAGGGAGCCACAGGCTGACTGGCTAAATGTCTCTCTAGTCCGTGAGTAAGGAAGTATTCATCCTCTTTAGTGTCAGCGCCCTGTCCGGCCCGGCATTAGCTAGCTTTTTCCACAGGAGGTTTGTGGTTTCCAAGCTGGAGAGGCCTTTCCTGTCTGATCCTGCGTGTGTGTACGCGGTAGTGCATGGCTCCGTGTGTGTCTCTCCCCACAGGTGCCTGCAGGTGTGTGGGGCTCCAGGGGCACACACACACACGTGTGTGTGTGTGTGTGTGTAGTGTGTATTTTCACACACCCCTTTCTTTCACGCCTTTCCCGTTTTTTCCCCAATCTGAGCGGCTCCACAGAGCCAGCAAGAAGCATCAGCCCTGCCCTGGCCCAGCCAATCAGAACACAGCGGGGCCGGGGGAATTGGAACATGTGCCTTTAAAACCAGAGCCTTTTGTCTGGCAAAGCCCTGCCGGGGAATGAACATGTGCGGCGCTGGGCGCTGCCTCTGCCTGTAGCTGGCTCCTGTGCCGGGGCTGATGAGCAGCCGTGGGACAGGTCTGGAGACACAGCTCACTGGAGAGGAGAGATCACCGGCCCGGGGAGGAAAATGCACCAAGGGGGGGCTGCTGGCAAGCTGCCCGGGAATTAAAGCTGTTGCAAAGCGCTCTAAGGAGAGACCTCTCTGCCTCTGCTCTTGTGGCTTTAGAAAGGACACTTGCTCTCTGCAGGTATTTCTCATCATCCCCCCTCCCAAATAAGTAGTGGGAAGTTTGGCTCACCAATCTCTTTCTTTAGTGGCCAGCGATCTTTTTCATCATCCACTGTCCAGGCAGATGTTTGTTATTGTAGGGTCTTTTTTTGCGGGGGGAGGGCTGGGAACATTGTTTTGTTACCATAGGCTTGCTCAAGCGGGCTGGGCAGCCAGTAGGGGTATTGCAGGGGGTTTTGTGAGAGCTGGGCAGCTAGCTTGTTATTGTAGGGTTGCTCGGTCGTGCTCGGATTGCCTGTGCCCTGTATTGTTGTTATTTATGCAGCCATGGGTGCATGGCACTTTGCAGGCCATCAACAAATGACAGGGCCATGCCCTGGCAAGCTTAATTTTTAAATGATAGTTTATAGTCGGATTATGGGCGCACGGGGGCGCTGGGGCTGGGCAGGGTCACTCTGGGAGCGTTGGCGGCTGTATGCACAGATGTTATTGTAGGGTCTCTCTGCTGGGGTGGGAAACGCACCCTGGGATTTTGTTATTGGAGGGTCACACCACAAGGGCCGGAGCTGCTGACACGGACTTCCTGCACTGAAGCACTTGTTTGAAAATCACCAGATTGCCCCATCTGCTACAGCCCCTCTGCAAGCCAGTATACGTGGCCAGTGGCCGACAGTACCCGGGGGCTGTGGCTGTGCCCTGGGTCCTTGGCTCGTTGTTGTTTTGTATTAAGGGTGTTAAGGTCTCAGCACGCTAACGAAGATGCTCAGCAGCTCCTCCGGCTCCAAGTCATTATGTGGGAGGGGAGCCGGACATGCCATCAGCCACAGGGTATGTACTGGCCTGACAGCTGCTCTGTCTCCCCCCCCAAGGAATGGTCCAACAGGACCGTGAATGCTGCCGACTCCTGTAATGCTGCCAGCACGGAGCACAGTGCCTGATACGCTGCCTGCTGCAGGCTACGTCCTCCCTTGCCAGGGAGCTAATGTCCCCATCGCACGGGGGGGGGGAGGTGGATCTGTCTTTCCCAGCCTGCAATGCACCCATGGAGGCATGTGGGCGGCAGCCCATCAATACAAGTCACGGTCAGCAGTGCCCTGGGAATGACACCAGAGTCCCTCCCCTGCCCTCCGCAGAGCAGACAGACCCTGAGCGAACATCAAACTCACCCTGTCCCTGGGCTTTAGCTTCCCTGGGGCCTCAAACCTCCCTCTAAGCTGAGCTTGGCTGGCCCTTGGGTTTCCCTACAGAACCTCCCCTGTCCTAGCTCGCTAGTTCCTTCTCCAGCCACCCCCACCACCGCCTCTCCAGGGCGGAGTGAAGGAGACGTACCTGCCACAATGAGGCAGCAGCTGCAGGCTGGGTTGCAGCAGCTGTTGTTGGGGTGTCTGCTGAGGAACCCTGTTATATGGCCCCGCCTACGGGCATTTTTGGACCCCAGAACTTGCTTTTCCAGAGGCAGATCTGCTGCGACCAGTGGTATCACACACGTCCTCCTTCCATTGCTCTGCCGGGTCCTCCAGCCGTGTACCAGGAATAGTGATGGATCATGAGAGGGGAAGGGGAGCTGGCTCGGGAAGCCTTTGGCAGCTAGACTGCCCCTTCTCCCAGCCCAGGCTGGCAGTGACGAGAAGCGCTTGCCAGCCTTTGCATGTTGGGTGGTCTGAGCGAACGGAGTTGCGGGGGGCTCTGTCTAGGTCAGGGGAGCGGTGTCCTCATCCCAATGGGGGCTGACTGACCTTTGCCTTTATGGCCTGAGGCAAGTCACGTTCCCACTCTGTGCCTCAGTTTCCCCCCCACTTACCTGCCTCCCTGGGTGAGCATGAAGGCTAGTTAATGGAAAGCCCTAGAGAAGCCCCAGGCATTGCTCTTGCTCCAGAGCCCCCCCCGAGTTGACTGTCAGAGACCCCACCTCTTCAGTTAATGGAGGTTTGAGGGAGTTGAGGGGTTTTCAGAGTCATGAGGCGTCAGGGAACATGACTGGTTGGGATGCCAGGGTCGGCTCACTGAGGTGGCCCCGCCCATTGTCGGCTGCTACCTAGCTGGGCTGGATCTGCCCCGTGACCAAGAAATGAAAGGCTTGGCGGGCCAGATTCTGCTCCCAGTTACACTGGTGTAAATCCAGCGTCGCTCCTCCGAAATCAATGGAACGACTCCGGATTTACAGCCGGGGACCTGAGGCCAGGATCCGGCCCTGTACCTCTCTTGCTGTCCCTTGAGCCTCAATGTCACTACAGGGTGAATTTGCTTCCAAAAGGGACAGTGGCCAGAGTGGGTTAATGTTCATCCCTTGCCACCTGGGCCCGCGGTGTTGTAAGAGGGGGGGGGGACACATTTTAGATTGGGGAGTGGAGGGCTAAACTGAGATGCCCAAGTTGACACCGAGCCAGCTGATTTATGCAACTCCAAGCTCAAGAGGTCTGGCTTGTTATACTGGGCGTCTGGCCACTAAAGCGCAGGATCCTAGGGGGAAACTGAGGCACGGGATCACAAAGGTCTCCCTCCCCTGGCCCTATGACTCAAGAAATAGAACAGTGAATGAGGTGTTGTGTGATCCCCACGGGAGGTGCTTTGAGGCTCATGAGAGAGGCAGGTACATTGAAGCCTGACCTTTGCAGTACAAACGGCTCCGACCTCACTCTAGGCAACCGTCCAGCAAACCCCAGAGGAGTCCGATGCCCTTAGAGCCCGCCAAGGAGAGATCTTCCCTGACAAAGTGACTGCAGTCATGTTCCCAAAGGCGAGGGCCGTGATAGCCCCCGGGTGCGACTGTCTCACCCACGCCCCGGGCCTGGGCCAGGAGCGCCGTGTTGTGCCGCGAACATGGGAGCAAATGAACTGCCCCTACCACCAGCGATGTCCGCACTGCAGCTGGGGAGTGACAGCAGTGCTCTCCCACCTGCCCGACCCCCTGGATCTGGGCTTGGGGGCTAGCCCGACGATGCCGGAGCTGCAACGGCCACACTGCTCGTTTTAGCACGTTCGCGTGAGCTGAGTTACTACTGGTCTGTCTACCTGGGCTGGGTGGCTCGTTCCCAGCTGCAATGTAGACATCCCCCAGGAGACTAACTGGGGGACCATGGCTAGGTACCGAGCGCCCCCCAGCTCCATACACCTCTGTCCTGACCCGCAGCATCCCCGGCTAGTCTGGAGCCCAGCCCCCTCCGCTCTGCCGATGCCACCCGCTCCTCAGCAGCAGCATTTGCGGGCTGTAGTTATTCCAGTCCAGGGCCCCCGTATTGATCTGTTTGTCTGTCTCACGCTAGGCACTGAGCAGGCACCAGCCGTCGTCGTTTCTAAGCGTTAATGCACCAGCAGCGTTCCGCACCCTCTTGTCTATCCAACTCAGCTCTCTTGTGCCAAGCGGGGGTGGGGGGCGTGAGCTACCACAGACACTTGGAAACACAGGACTTGCCAGATGGGGTCAGACCTGTGGTCCATCCAGTCCTGGCTTCTGACTCCAACAGTAGCCAGCTGTAGACACCGCAGAGGAAGGTCCAAGAACCTCTGCAATGGGCAGTTATGGGAAGAAATGTCCCCGAGGTTATTCCGAGAGGCCCCTAGAAGCGCACGGCAGTGCTGAAGCAAGACCCAGGTCTGCAGGGGTGGGGGTGAGTGTGAACATGTCCCCCATTTCAATGAGCCCCTTAAAACAAACATTTCAGGCATGTGTGTTTTTGAAAGCTGCTTCAGTTGCTGTTCCCGACAGGTGAGGAGAGCTTTGCACTGACCACAGGAACTCGCAGACACGGCTGTTGGGTTCACACACACTCAAAACTCCCCCTACTGCCACGGTGACACAGATCTACCAAAGCCAGGAAATAAGTCAAAGGCCCCTTCAGGACAGAGAAGTGACTCTGAATTTCCCCTCTCTGCCCCCCCATGTGTCTCTGAGTCACATCACCTGACATTCCTGACCCAAAGAAGTCCTGGTTTAACACCCATTAGGCTTGCCTGAGCCTAAAACTCGGACAGACCTGCCTTTCCTCCTGCCCTGTCTATTTAGGCTGCGAGCACTTCTAGGCACGGGAGTGTTTTCGCTGTGGGTATGTCTGCACATACTTGGGCGGCTAGGCCATCCCACTGCTCACACCTCCTCAATCAGAGCTAGCGTGGCAACGCCTGCCCGAGCTGGGAATCCAGCGTAGACATCGAATCGTAGAACTGGAAGGGACCTCGAGAGGTCGTCTAGTCCAGTGCCCTGCACTCATGGCAGGACTAATTATCTAGATCATTCCTGACAGGTGTTTGTCCAACCTGCTCTTAAAAATCTCCAATGATGGAGATTCCACCACCTCCCTCGGCAATTTATTCCAGTGCTTAACCACCCTGACAGTTAGGAAGTTTTTCCTAATGTCCAACCTAAACCTCCCTTGCTGCAATTTAAGCCCATTGCTTCTTGTCCTATCCTCAGAGGTTAAGAAAAACAATTTTTCTTCCTCCTCCTTATGACAATCTTTTACATACTTGAAAACTGTTATGTGGTCCACTCTGACCCCCAGATCCCTTTCCGCAGTACTCCTTCCTAGGCAGTCATTTCCCATTTTGTACTTGTGCAACTGATTGTCCCTTCCTAAGTGGAGCACTTTGCATTTGTCCTTATTGAATTTCATCCTATTTACTTCGAACCATTTCTCCAGATCATTTTGACATACATGGGTCTGTGCAGCACCCAGCACAACAGGGCGCTAATCTCAGCCGGGATCTTTAGGGCTAAGGACGTGGTCCTCCTGCCCATCATGTAGTCTCCGAGCACTGTCCACATAGGATAGACTGGCCCTAGCAGAGGCCTGAGTGGAGTTTCTGGCTTTTCTTCCATTTCAGGTTATAGGAAGATCTGGGGGGCGTTGGTATGTTATTAATTCTTCTTAAGGGAAGAGAAGGTGGTCGATTTTGGTGCTACTGCGACACACACATTCATTATGATTTGTATTACCCTCGTGCTTACGGGCCCCACTCCTGGAGCAGGACCCCGTTGTACAAGGCACTGCGCAGACACAGAGCAACAGACAGTCCCTTGCCCAAAGAGCTGACAGTCACAGTAATACACAGCTTTGGGAGAGCCAGCCAGGCTCTATTCTGACTCGCACATCATCAACACACCTGTCAGCTCTGTTCCAGCTGGAAAATCCTTCCGACCGGGGATGAGGTCAGAGGCAGCGGGAATCCCAGATGCTACGGGGAACCAGTGGAAGTGGCTGCAAGGAAAATGCTCACTGGAGCTGTGCCCTGAGCCGTGTGGGATGGCAGAGAGAATGGATGGCTCCGTTCTCTGTCCCTTTCCTGGTTTCATTGCATGTGGGTGCCTTCCCGCCCCCCCAATTTATATGGCAAAGCAAACTGACATCTACACAGCAAAAGCATGCTCAGTTCCATGGTGTCCGGCAGACACATGGCACCCAGCAGGACGTGCTGTCACGGGGAGCAGAGTGCCACGTGGCAGACAGCTGCTCTGGCCTGACAGCTCATGTCGGCTTGGTCCTTCCGGGCATCTGCTGCAGCCAGGACCCTGGGATTCTAGGACAGCAATAGGCCCCCACGGTAATGCTGGCACTGCCTGGGCATTGCTCTCCCTGCAGGGAGCTCTGTGGCCGATCCCTTAGCAGGGGTGTTCAGGGGTTGACACACAGGCCGGGGGAGGTTCGCCCTGCTGCCGTCCCCGCTCTGCCTCTTCTATGGAGAAGCAGAGGCCATTGGGCTTTGCCACGGCTACCTGCGCTGTCTTTGTCGACAAAAGCATCTGGGAACGGCGCGTGCTTTCTGGGGTCGGGCAGGGGCGGGGCAGCTGCGGTCTGGGATGGATGGGCTCCCCCTGTGCTGGCCCCAGGACGAAACTGCCCCACCCCCTCAAGCCGGGCTCCTGGGATCAACACAGTCCCAGTGATGCCCCCTGTGGGCCTTGTGGCCATTGGGGACTAGCTGGGGTGGAGGATAGCCCAGGCCTCACCTCCTCCCAAACCGCCATGCATACACCTGCTCCTGGCATATCTCCCATTCCAGGCCCTCCCGCCAGCCCGGGGAGAGGCATAGACCCAGCGTAGCCGGCCCTGCATCTGCCGGGGAGGTGGGTAACCCCGGGGGCCACTTTGCCCTGGCATGGGGCCTGTATTACACCTACGGTGTTAGCACGCCACTGCCCGAGGAGAGAGAGCTCCCTTGGGCTGGGAAACCCCCCAGGCTCTGCCACCAGCTGTGCCCGCGCTGGCATGGCGCTGAAGCCCCTTGCCTAACCCTGGAAAGAAATCACGCCCTGCCTGCCTGGGGGTCTGTGTGCTCCCCTCCTGCGCGGCAGCAGGAGCGAAGATGCAAACACCGCACTGTGCCAAGCTGAGAAGCAGCCTGTGATGGAGGCTCTTTGTCCACCGGGTGGCGCCCCGAATGCCTGGCTGCCGCTGTGCAGAGGCTGGGCCATGCAGCAGCATGCAGGCTCTGAGGAACGCAGGAGGACCCGGAGTTAGTTGCTTTGGGTCACTGGGTCAGTTCTTGGCCCTTGGTTGCGACCCCGCCTGTTCTCCGGGCGGCTTTCGGAAGGCTAGGTGGTGTGCTCGGCCGGCCGGCGGAAGGAAGCTGTCTGCCAAGGGATGAGCCGCTCCAGACTCAGCAGAGAAAACCCATTGGCTCGGCTGGCCTGGCTCGGGGGGCACTGTGGGGGTATGGAGGCACAGAGCCCAGCCCCGGTTGGTCAGGAGGGGTGGATAAGGAGGAATAGGGACACCCCATGTCTCTCTATTACAGAGCAGCAGGGGGGAGCTGGAAGAAAGGTGGCTGTGATGGCAGAAGGGGAGGCTGCTTGGGCGCGTGAGCTCCGAAGCTAGACCGGGCTCCTGGCCCAGGCTTGGGAGGAAGGACGGGCCCAGGCGACGTGACCCGGAAGGTCGCAGCCCAGCGAGGAGAGCAGCGTCCACATGGCCATCAGTACGATCGTCACCCCTACCCCCTGGCAGCCTCAGAGGGGCCCCGGATTGCACGGGCCCCGGAGACTGAGCTCCCTTCTCGATGGGTGTCCCTCCAGCTCGGGGGTGTGTGTCAGAAACTAGCCCGGCTCAGACAGCTCGGCCCCTTATTGTGGATACACAAGAACACTGTCCTTTGCAGGGCCGACGAGAGGGGGGGAAGCAGGTACAAATTACCGCGGCCCGGCGGTCCGGAAGGGGGCCTGGGGTCCAGCTTCGTCGGCCCTGTTTAGCCGGTCCACCTTTGCTGGGGGGCCCGAAAATTTTTTTTCACCGTGTCGCGAACCCGCTCTCAGCGGCCCTGGTCCTTTGCAGGACGCTAGGAGGAAATTGGAGATCAGGGGCTTCCCCCCTGCACAGGTCAGGACACAGGAGGCCCCGTGGAGATCTCCTTCTGCTCCCTTTCCCATCGTCTGCCCCCTCCCATCCCGGATTGCGGCTGGCAGAGCGCAGGCAGCCCGCCCTTGTCATTAAGGCCATGCATCCTCTTTGCTTTGGAACAGATGGGGCTTGTGGTGTCCGTCCCTGAAGAGCAGCGGAGGGGAGGCATGTGGGGCAGGATCTCTCCCAGCCTTGACCTGCACCATGTGCCTCACAGGGGGCATCACAATTGCCAAGCAACCTGGGGGTCTAAGAGGAAACACCTGGCTGGAGTCAGCAGGAGAGAGCAATTGCATGGTCCCCACCCCATCCCCCACACACATTATGCTCCCCTCTCCCAACGCGCTGTCCCAGCTGGTACAATCAAGGAACCCCAGGTGGCAGCTTGGATCTCAGGTGGGGGTGACGTTCGTCCCAGGCCCAACCAGGCTGCTGTCTTGGAGATCGTCTGTTTGCAGAGCCCCAGGTGATGCTGCTCCTCCCATGTCGTCATTGTGGGGGGGTTAGTATCTTTACATCTACCCAGGCTGCAGGCAGGTGGCCGAGCTCAGAGAGGTGGGTTCTAGTGACGCTGCCCTTGGGCTGGAGGCAGTCCAGAGAAGGGGCACGGTCGGTTTCTTTCAAATACCCCCGGAAATGAGACCCGGCCGAGGCCTCTCAGGTCCCATCCCGCCCATCCCTGGGGCAGGATTAGTCGCTACAACTAGCTAGCAATGCGTTCCCCCCATAGCACCTTCGACCCACGGATCTCACGGTGCTAATCACGGGCCTCACCACCCCACCCCACCCCTCTCCATGGTGGAGCTCAGTACCAGTGTCTCCCCATTACAGATAAGGAAACCGAGGTACCGTGAGCGCCCTGCGGGTGCACAGTAATCTGTTACAGAGCCAGCACTCCCGGTGTCCTTACCCCGATCCACTACTTCCAATCTGGGCGGGACCCCATGGCCAACAGCAGCACCCAAATCAGAACCTCAAATGTCTTGAGTTGCCCGGCCTGAGCCTCGGAGAGCAAATTGTGCCCATCCCCAACCATTAGTGCCAGTGGTGCCGTCAGAGCCCGGGCAGGCCTCTGTTCTGGCTGGGTCACTGCCCAGCCTCCGTAGGCCGCAGCCTCTCTCCTTGTCCTCCCACTGCCAGCGCCGGGAGTCCCGAGTGGCATGTCTGAGGCCGGTCTCCATGGTGAACCAGGGGGTGGTATAGTAGAGGAGGTCCCCAGCTTGGGGTAGAGCTCGGGGGGAGCATCCGGACTATCTATGGGAGAGACAAGCCCCAGGCCCAGCTGTGCTGGAAGTTCAGGTGCAGATGTGAACTTCCTGGCTTGGCTCCGTCTCCCTTTGAACCCGTGCCCCCTTGTCTGCAGCCCCCCACCCTGCATCTGAGGGCCCAGCAGTCCCTGTTCACTCCGGGCTAGCCCAGAGAGTGGAGGCCCAGCAGGCTGCATTTCTGTTGCATTCGGGGGCACAGACCGTCTCCTGTGCGCTGAGTCCGGCAGGATCCATCATGCAGAAATACTGGGCCATGCTTCATCGTGAGCCATTCCGGGGACGGTCTAAACATCAGTGTAGGCTGGGCCTGGGCTTTGGCCCTTCACCCTCGGGCTGGCTGATGTGATTGAGATACACACGGCCAAACGCCCTGCCGCCAGAGAACCCCGGCAGAAAGGGACGTCTCTGTTTGACAGACTCACCCCCCACTGCTCTGCACCGAGAGCTTTGGGCCGAGGCCCCGGGATCACGTGCCGGCTCTTGTCACCGCCAAGCAGATGCTATGCTATTGCCGTGAGCTGCCACGGGCCCCATTGGAGGGGCAGGAGCCAGAGGTCTCAATGTACAGGCTCAGCCAGCCCCCTGCCACTCCGTACACGTCGGCATGGTAGGCCTGGCTCAGAATAAGCCAAACATGCGGGTCGGGGGAGATGTTCCAGCGCTTAACTGCCCTGACAGTCCGAAAGTTTGGCCTATTATCTAACCTACAGCTCCGTTGCTGCAGATTAAGCCCATTGCTTCTTGTCCCACCTTCAGCAGACATGGAGAACAATTGAGTCCTTTTAATAACAGCCCTTGACCGTTATCAGGTCCCCCCTCAGTCTGCTTTTCTCAAGACGAAACACGCCCAGTTTTTAAATCTGTCCGGACAGTCAGGTTTTCTAAACCATTTAGCGGCTTTGTTGCTGTCCTCTGGCCTCTCGCCAATTTGTCCGCATCTTTCCTAAGGTGTGGCACCCAGACTTGGACACTGAACTCCCGCTGGGGCCGCGGAGTGGGACCACTACCTCCCAGATGTTACATACAACACTCCCCGTTACTACACCTGAGAACGAGATGAGCCTTTTTCGCAGCTGCTTCACATTGTTGATTCATATTCAATTTGTGATCCACGATAAAAAAACCCAGCTCCTTTCCAGCAGTACGACCACCTAGCCAGTGATTCCCCATTTTGTGCTTGTGCGTTGGATTTTTCCTTCCTAAGTGAAGTCCTTTGCGCTTGTCTTTATTGAATTTCGTCTTGTTGAATTCAGAGCAATTCTCCGGTTTGTCAAGATCATTTTGAATTCTAATCCTGTCCTCCAAAGTGCTTGCAACCCCTCCCAGCGTGATGTCATCTGCAGATTGCATAAGCACACTCTCCACTCCATTAGCCAAGTCATTCATGAAAATATTGACTAGGACCGGACCCAGCACTGACCCCTGCAGGACAATGATTTGCTGTCAAATTGGGAGGGCGTTAACTACTCTTTGAGTACAGTCTTTCAACCGGTTATGCACCCACCCTCCAGCAATTCCCTCTTGACCACATTTCCCTACTTTGCTTATGAGAACATCACATGGGTCTGCGTTAAAAGCCTCACTAAAAGTAGGCTATGCAGGCGGCCAGATGTGCGCACTCCTCCAACTGGCTAAGAACTGGGCACAGCTTGTTGAGCTCCCCTGGCTGGTTGTTGTATCCAGCTGTTGTCTCTTGCCCGACACTTAGATTATAAACCCCTTGGGGCCGGGGGTGAGCACGTAGGAAGCAGTGGAGCCCTGAGCCAGGACTGGTGCTCCCGCAGTACAAAGGCAGGGTTCACCCTCACCTGCTTGTGTCTCACCCATCTTGTCTTGTCTCCAAGGGTAGGTCTACACTGCCATTGGAGGTGTGACTGCAGCAGTGTAGACACACTCAAGCCAACACCGATCTAGCTAGCTCCGTAACCATAGCAGGGAAGTTGTAGTAATGTGGGCTGTACAAGCCCGTCTGGGACCCTGGCTATATACCTGAGCAGCTAGCTAAATGAAACCTAGTCTGGGTATGCCTACAGACGCCTCTGACTTAGGGGTGCCAACTTTCTACTCGCACAAAACCAAACACCCTTGCCCCACCCCCTGCCCCGCCCCTCCGCTGAGGACCTGTCCCTGCCCCACCCCTGCTCACTCCATTCCCCCCTCCCTCTGTCATTCGCTCTCCCCACCCTCACTCACTCGCTCATTTTCACCAGGCTGGGGCAAGGGGTTGGGGTGCGAGGGAGGTGAGGGCTCCAGCTGGGGGTGCGGGCTCTGGGGTGGGGCTGGGGATGAGGGGTTTGGGTTGTAGGAGGGTGCTGCGGGCTGGGACCGAGGGGTTTGGAGGGCAGGAGGGGGATCAGGGCTGGGGCAGGGGGTTGGGGCATCGGGGGATGAAGGCTCCAGTTGGGGGTGCGGGCTCTGGGGTGAGGCTGGGGATGAGGG
>NW_020664439.1:45322207-45342190 GCF_002925995.2 Terrapene triunguis
GTGGGAGGGGGATTAGGGCTGGGACAGGGGTTTGGGGTGCGATGGGGGGGCTAAGGGGTGCAGGCTCTGAGGGCGCTCACCTCAAGCAGCTCCCGGAAGCAGCGGCATGTCCCCACTCCGGCTCCCACACGAAGGCGCGGCCAGGCAGCTCTGCGCGCTGCCCTATCCGAGGGTGCCACCCCCAAAGCTCCCATTGGCCACAGTTCCCAGCCAATGGGAGCTGCAGAGCTGGGGCTTGGGCAGTGTGAGGAGCTCCCTAGCTGCCCCTATGCGTAGGAGCCGGAGAGGGGACATGCCGCTGCTTCCGGGAGCCATGGCAGGCAGGGAACCTGCCTTAGCCCCACTGTGCCGCCGACCGGAGCCGCTAGGTTTTCCGGTAGGATATTCCAGTCGAAAACCGGACACCTGGCAACCCTACTTTGACTGCAGTGTAGACAGACCCGTGGACTGTGAGTTCCCTACGTTTGCACAGTGCCTGGCCCAACGGGGCCTCTAGCTCCTACCAAAATAGCCATGTTACAAATTAACACGCCGCATGGGCCAGCCTTTCGATGGCTGATTATGAGAGAGGTCGTGAGGCGCTAAATAACGGGGCTTTTTGCAAGGGGCTAAGCCCCTTCAACCAGGCCTGGGAATGAAGGGCATTCAGCCCCTCCCAAGAGGCGCTCATCAATAATTAACGGCCCTGTTAATGAACTATCTTTATTCATGAAAACATCACCCCTTTCCCGTGCCCCCTGCGCAGCTGGGCCATCTCCGCACAGCGCCAGCCCCTCTGGCCGGTTCTGGGCCATATATTTGCCCTGGCTAGCTGCATTTCCTGTGCTCCAGCCTTGTAAACATGTGCCGGGGGAGGGGGAGAGGGTGGCCGGCAGCCTGGTTGGAATCTAATTAAGATAATCACCAGATTGGATTCCCGCTGGATATGGGGCTGCGGCAGCAGTAGCAGCTTCAGCTTGCGGTTAGGAGAGGGGAATAGACCAGGGCCCGTCCCTTGGCTGAGCAGCGACGCCTCTGGTGAAGGAGCCACATGCTGGAAATCGGCTGGGATGGTCACTTCCTCACTGATATATATATATTTTTTAATGCATCCTGCTTCCTTTGAGAGTGATCGCCTGCTTCAAAGCCGCCGTGGCCCCCCCCCCTCGGCTCCTCGCAGCTGGCGCTTCACCTTAACGTGCCCTTGGCAAGCCCGCCCCGAGGGAAAGGAAGAATCCCCCGCCTGTCATGGTGCCGTGCCACATCTGCAGGGGGGCACATGGGGGCAGCCTCCCTTGGAGACGGGTGGCCAAGCCTGCTTCCCCCCACCCCCCCGAGGCCTGCTCTGGAGTCTCCGGAGTCGCCTGACCACCTACCGGGGGGGCGGATGGGTAGAGGTTGAACGTGGAGCTTCTGTCTGGCTCTGGAACCCAGCACCGGGCCCAGCCTCTGAGCCAAACCTCCCTCTCCCCCCCGTCGATGGTGCGGGCAGCAGAGAGAACGCCGAGCGCTGCCTGGAATGCAGGTCCAAGGAGCCGCGGGCGATGCTCCCCCAGGCAGGGCCCAGCTCACGCGCAGCAGCTTGGGCGTCCTCGTTGGGCGAGGTGAGCAAGGGCACGGCAACCGGGCATAGAGCAGGCGGGCCCTGGGACAGCTCCCCGGCGCCCGGCTCCCTTCAAAACACATCAGCGCCGAGCTGAGGCAGTGGCTAGCGGGCTCCAGGCACAGCTCCCGCTGAGGCCCAGAGCCTTTCTGGAGCAGAGGCGGCCTGGGTCGCGGGCATTTGGGGATGTCTACACAGCGTAGTGACACTTTATCGCCGGGGGAGAGCTCTCCCAGGTCCCACGCCTCCCTTTGCCGTCTCGTAACTTGTTCTTCTCTTGCACTCCAGGAGCTGTAGCTTCCTCGCGACTCGGCCTCAGCCCTCCGGCCAGGGCACAATGTCGTTTCCCCTTCTGGGCTACAGCGTCTTGCTGGACCCACTGTCCAGGCAATGCTGCTCCGTCAGTGGTAGGCGAGCCCCAGCCTGCCCACCCATTACTCTGGGTTCCTGCCTAGGGACCCTACAACACGCAGCCAAGATCTGCTCTATCCCCAACCATGCGTCTCTCTCCCTGGGCTGCTCCCTACCCTACTTCCCATGTGCTTCCTTCTCCACCCCTCTCTCCTCTGGGTATGCCCTTCCCTCAGGGCCAGGCTCCCGGCGGTTCCCTGCTTCCCTCTCTAATGCACACAGGATGGCCGCAGACTTCCCCACTACAGTCATCCGTACCTGTTATGACCTGTTATGACCTGGCGGGAATCCCTCCGCCATCAATTGTGAGGACACACTCGACTCGGGTGCAGGCCCCGTCGGCTGCCTTTTTAGCCCATGTCCCCATTCAGGACGTTTGAAGGGCTGCCACATGGTCTTCAGTTCAGACGTTCACCTCGCACTATGCGTTCGTCTTCCAGACCAGGGAGGACGCCGGGTTCGGCAGGGCCGTTCTCCATCCCGAGAGTTTGTGAACTCCTCCACAGCTCCAACAGATATAGCTTGGAATCGCCTACTGTGGAATATACATGAGCAGTCACTCGAAGAAGAAAACACAGTTACCTTTTCCGTAACTGGTGTTCTTCGAGAGGTGTTGCTCATGTCTATTCCACATCCCGCCCTCCTTCCCCTCTGTCAGAGTTGTCTGGCAAGAAGGAACTGAGGGTGGGGGGAGTGCGCAGCGCCCCTTATACCGCACCATGGAGGCGCCACTCCAGGGGTTGCTAGGGGCGCTCCCCTATGGGTACTGCTAGGGGGAAAACTTCTGGCGCCAGCAAAGCTCTGAGCAGCAGCAGAGGCACTGCACTGCAGCTGCCTGCCTGCAGACTCAGGCAGATGACCCTGCGTGGATTACACTCAGCTCACAGCAGGAGGGCTTCCTTTGCCACCATAACTCTAATCTTTTAAAATAAGAGTGTAAATTCTGCAGATATGGATGGCTCAGTCCCTCCTTCCCCACCCCAGCCCTGCTCTCCCCACTGCCCCTGCCCAGGGAAAACATCCCTTTCATGTGCAGCAAGTGGAATTTTCAAGCCCTGCTCCAGCCACTGAAGACATGATGGACAGTCCCTGAAGCTGCTCTCAGTCTGCCCAAGCTTTCCCCCCACTCCCTGCAGCACCCTGGCAGGGGTCCGCCGGTTCCCATGTGCAGCTGTCTGGTGCGCCGGTGTTCGGAGGGTTAAAACAGGGGGCCAGCTTCTTCGCAGGCAAGGCTTAGCTGCAGAAAGGGCTGTTGCCATGTTAGCATTTCCCTGTGCCCGTGACTCATCCCAGCACCCGCTAATCAGGTCCCCTGGGACCCAGCGGCTGCCAGCTCTACTCCCGGCTGCTGATGCAACAGAAGCAAGCAAAGGTCCCAGGCCCCTGTCGACTGGTGAAAGCCAGGCTCCGGTTTCAGGTCTGTGTGTTTCAGCGCTTTTGTCCCTGGCTTCCCTTCTCCAGATGAAAAGGGATGAAGTTCGGTGTAAGCCGACTCCATTTTTGCCCGACACGAATGCCAGGGAGGGGAGCGGAGTTCGTCTCAGGGGTGGGGGAGCAGGCGTTGCCCTTAGGCACAGGCAGGACAGGTCCCTTTTGGGAACCGTGCATAGATTTGCCACTCACACAGTGAGGCAGGCTAGAATTCAGCACCTCACTCTGGGCGCTGGATGGCAGCTGCCTCCCACGTAAAAAGCAAGCCCAGGGATGCCGCAGAGAGCAGTCCTGTCTGGCTGGTGAGCGTGAGGACCTTTCCCTGACGCCGTGAAGGATGCAGACAGCTTGTGCCTTCAGCCCTCTCATGATGGGGCGGCATCATAAGAGGGCCTCCGAGGCAGCTTGCTCCATCCCTGCAGCTAGTGCTCTCTGCCTCAGTTTCCCCCCTTGATCAATGTCTGTCCACGGGATCGTAAGCCGCTGTGGGGCTCTTGGTCCTCTGGTCAAACGCTACAGGCCTCCCTTTCGGGGGGTGAATCAGAGGCTGATCTCAGTGGTCCTGTAGCCCTTCCCCATCGGTTGGGACTAACAGTTCTTCACCCTCATACCAGACACGGCCAAGGTGTAGGGGAGCCCCTGCCTTTGCCCCAGGTTCCAGCCCCAAGGCCCTGCCTAATACAACAGCTGCTGTGCCACCCTCACCCAGGCACGTTGCTGTGCCATCCTACCCTGCTTGGTGGCCTCCCCCCAGCCCTTCCTTGGCTCGCTCCCACCACTTCCTCCTCGACTTTGCCCAGACCTCTTGCAGCTCCCGGGCCAGGCCTCCTGATTGCTGTGGGAAGGGCAGACAGACAGAGACGCACGTCCCACACCCTACCCCAACCCCGGCCACTCCTACCAGGGAAAGGCCGCTCCTTTGACAGCGGGTGCTGGCTTCTGGCCTGCAGTCACATGGACCTCAGCGCCCAGAGCCAGGCGCCGGCCACTGCTGGGGCTTGAGCCCTTTACGGCCCCGGTTCCCTGTCACAGGCAGGACGGGGAAGCCCTCCGCTGGGGAGCAAACCACTGCCCCCAGGCCACACCTTTCCCACGCGATGCCACATATGTCAGGCCTGGCACGCTCAGGACTCGGTGAGTGTCACGTCCTCTCAGCAGGGCGGCTCAGCACATGAGCAACCTCCATCCCACCGTCTCCCTCCCCCCCCCCGCCCACCCCCCCGTCTGGCCGTAAAGCAGCCAGCTTCAGGCCCTCGCTGGATGGAAGATCTGTGCCCGGAGCCTCGGCCTGATGGGACCCTGGCCTCCCACCTGCCCTTCAGAGAGCCCACGGCCACTGCTGAGTCAATGGGCAATTGCCCCGTGGCTGTGGGCCAAGGCAGACACTCCCTTTGACCCCCCCACTCCCCGGCTTCACTCTCTTCCTGCTGATGCGTGGCCGCCCTTGCCCGCCCAGCAGCAGCCCTGCTTGTCTGGGCACCGGGATCCAGTAGCTTTAGCTGGAGGATGCAGCCTGCCTGGGGCCTCCCCCTTCCCTGACGACTCATTGCTGCAGAGCCGGGCAGCTCGGCGGGGGGGCGGGCACGCACGCAGAGGGCAGCTGGCACAAGGCTGGCCTGATCTGCAGCAGGAGCGTGGGGACGTTTGTGCCAAGCTTGCCGGGAAGCGCCACAGGCCTGGACTGCAGCTCCCTCCGTGCTAAGGAGCCAGCCTTGCATAACTGCAGAGCAGAGATTCTCCCACCTCCTCCCCATGCTCCGGGATAGATAACCTCCCAGAGTCCCGCAATCTGTGGCTGAGGGAGCCCAGAGGCGGGCTGTGCTCTGTAGAGAGACGGGCGAGAACTGGCTCAGGCCATGTGGGCGCTGGAGGGCAGGCGGAGAGATGAGGGATGCTGCTGGTTTATTGCCCAAGGACAGCATCCAACAGCCTTCTGGGGGCCCTACGCCAGGCGGTGGCGGCCGTGTCTCTGCAGCCCACCGAGCAGTGTCTGGCACAGGGGCCCTCCGTGCTGATCTGCAGAACACAGGAGTCTGTTACAGCCCCACCTAGGGAGCCCTAACTCTTTAGCTCCGGCTGGAGCAGCTCCAGCTTAGTTTCAGCGCTGAAGGTAGCTGGTTCAATCCCCTGGCTTCAGCCAAGATAGTGGCCGTCGCATCTGCACTGGGGATGTGTCCCAGTGCCAGCCAGTGGGGCAGCACAGATCCCTGGCGTTGACAAGCAGAGCCAGCCAAGGTGCTGCTCAGGCCGGGGTTAGTACACCCAGGGCGCCAGGCTCGGCGTATAGTGGCTTTGCCTGTCTACATGAGGGCTCCAGTTCTCCGGAGGATCAGAGCCCCAGTGTAAACAGGCAAAACCGGTATATGCGGAGACTGGCACCTGCGGCACTCACCGGAGCTGGCTTCAGTGGAGTGTCTCTTGATTTACCCCAGGCAGGGTGGATAAGGGTCCCCCTGGGGTTTGCTCTGGCCAGGCAGTGCCAGCCCCTAAAAGCCCCAGTGTAGATGAGTCCTCAGCTGCACCCCGCCATGCACTGGGATGGGGAGCCTAGAGCATGTAGCATCCAAGCTTGTTTTTTCCCCTGGCTTCCCCCATCAGATTGCCAGCCGAGCAGCCTCCGGGAGCGGAGTTACTCTGCTGGAATCAAACCAGGATCCTCACGGCCCTGGGAACCTCTCCTTGGCCAGCCTGGAGCAGACATGCCAAGTCTGTTACTCCCTGCGTGGACCCTCCCCAGCCAGCCAGGCAGGCAAGGTACCCTGCAGGTGACTAGCTGGGGCGGGAGGTGAACCCAGCCATGTCTCTCTCCAGCATCCGCTGGGGAAGGGGACATACACAGGAGAACATCCCGTGGTTCCTTCCAACCCGCTGCCTTGTCCCGTGATCACAGGCGACCCCGCCTGCAGCCCCAAAGGAAGCGCCGGCTCCATTTTCCATAAGCCAGGGGAAGGCGAGTGTCCATCAGGCACCTGATGCTGATTTATAGGCTGTGACCGAATCCTGCCTCTCTCTGTAACCCAGGCAGCCGGCTTAGGATCTGCTTGTTGTCCCTATTAGTTCCCAGCTCCAGCTCCTCTCTTGTCTAGCCTGAGGCTTCCCCTGCAGGACAGAGGAACAAGAATGCACTTAGTGCTGGGAAGTCTCCCAGAGGGCCAGAGCCTCAGAAGCGGAGGAGCCCACAAATGGCATCTGGGTGTCCGGGACACCTGGGCTGGCAGGCCAGAGCGGGGAGTAATTTAAAGAGCCAGGGAGATGGGCCTGAGGTGTTTCCCTGCATTGTTATCCAGCCAGCCATGCATCCGCCCCCTACCCGGGCTTGGCTGCAGTTTAGGGCACCATATCTGGGTGGTCAACAGGAAAATAAATGCAGGCTCCCGCTGGGACTGGCTAGCCCTGGCGCTGGTGCCATCTCTTGGTGTTTTGCAGGTGTTTCCGTTCTGCTGACGTTCAGAAGCAGCGATGGGTGCACAGGCCACCTGGTGTCTTCGGTGATGAGAAGGGGCTGGATGGTGATTAGTAAGTAATCACTGGTGATTACAGAGATCCCACGTCTTCCGTCCCGGAGCGCGCTTACAAATTAAGGGCCCGATCCTGTATCCGGTGGAGTCCATGACAAAACTTCTATTGACTTTAATGGGAACAGGACTCTGTGGGCCTAATCCTGAGCGGTGCTGAGCCCTTGCAACTCCCATTGAAACCAGTGGGGGTTCGCAGGATTGAGCCCTATCGACAGACAGTGCCCCTAAAATGCCATCAACCGTGGCCTGCCCGTGACAAAGCCCTGCAGCTGTTTGATAGCCCAGATGTTTACGGGAGGCACATTGCGAGCTCACCTGCTGGGATATTCGTCCTGGCAAGTTTATGCCCCAGAGACCTGATCCTACGAGTTCTGATCGACCAGTCAGGGAACGGAGCCAACGCCGTGTGGCTTACGCAGCCAGTCGCCACGAAGCAGCATAGCGCAAACTCTTCATTGTGAAGAGCGAGCCAGGGGGCAAGTGAAATTCACCCCCAGTTGCATCTGCGAACAAGCGGGCTCCACAGAATCGCCACCTGTGAGCGGAGAGAGAGGAGAATCTCCTCGCCTCATCTCCCCAGCGCTACGGAGCCGCAGAGAGGACATTTCAGCCCCTTCGAAAGGCTTGGCCTGGGTTTGGAGCCAGAATCCGATTCCTTCCTTGCTCTGGATTTTTCTCTGGCTTTCTCCTCCGTGGGGGAGCCACCTCCCGGAGTCAGGAGTTATTTATGGTTGGTGATTTCACAAGGCTTTGGGAAAATCCTCAGGGGGGCCGTGTATCTTACACACCCGCACTCACACGTCTGGCTGCACATCTTCACTGCTGCCCGCTTTGCAAACACACACACACACACACACACACACACAGTCTCCCTCACCTTCCTTCCCACCCCATGGACGTGACCCACTGACACAGCGATGCCAGCCACCGTCTGATGAGTGGGGGCGCTCGCTGGCTGGCCGGGCGCTGGGCTTCGCACAGATCTCAGCCAGGAAAAGACACATTGTGGGGCCTGGCTGGGGGCGAGGCCATGGCTGTGGGGTCAGATGGGCCACTGTATTCAGTAGGGCTGCAGGGCTAGTCATGGGGCTGAGTGACCCCAGGGCTGGCTCGGACATAACCAGAGAGCTCTGCTTTTAGTAGCAGCGCAATGCATTATGGGATCCTTTATCCCACTTGCTACACACTGCGGTCCCTTTTATAGTGCAAACCACTGACTGCTGCCCACAGGCCCCGCCCACCTCGCAGGAGGTGGAGTTCTGGGCATTCAGCTCCCCACGCTCCAGCACCTTCACAGAAAGGAGGTGGAAGATAAGCACCTGCCAGCAGTGTTTCTCTTTCTTAGCAGAGAGAAGATGTTAGGGGTAGTGAATTAGCAAGAATATGGTAATGAGCCAGGCTGGTGTGGCTGTGTCACCACTGCCCCCTACTGGGTGAAATCAGAACTGTTCAGCTGTGTGTCATAAGCCCCATACTGCTCTCGGTAAGTTTCCTTTAGCTCAAGTGGCAGGGTCTGTGCATTAGGGGGGTGGGATAGGGTGTCTGAGTTCTATCTTTGCTGCTGTCATGACGTGCCAAGTGGCTGCAGTAGCAGCATCAGCAATCCCCCTTGGTGATGCAGGGACCGAGCTGTCCGCCCCACCCCTCCTTAGCTTTGCTCTTCCCGCAGCACGGACGAGATCTGTGGAGGATTTATGCTCTCTGGTCGCCTGCCGCCTGCAGTGCAGGGCTCAGTCTGTGGATGACAGTTTCCATGACAGGGCCATAAGTGGTGAAGGCTGGTCGGCAGCGCGGGGTTTAATGTACTGTGCCTCTTACTGGATCCCGCCAGGAGCGTCTGGATTGAGTTATCTCGTCTGACTGGCAGAAATGCATGCGCCAGGCTGGCAGGGAGCCTGGTTCCAATTATTACAGGGGCATAATGTAAAACTCTGTTGCCATTCAGTGCAAATGGGGTGGCAGGCTGCCCACTTTAACTCAGCTCCGGGGGAAAACAGTAGCCTAGAGCAGTGGTTCTCAAAGCCGGTCTGGCGGGCCGAGCCGGTTTGTTTACCTGCCGCGTCTGCAGGTTCGGCCGATCACGGCTCCCACTGGCCGCGGTTCGCCGCTCCAGGCCAATGGGGGCTGCGGGAAGCGGCATGGACTGAGGGACGTGCTGGCCTGGAGCGGTGAACCACGGCCAGTGGGAGCCGTGATCGGCTGAACCTGCGGACACGGCGGGTAAACAAACCGGCCCGGCCCACCAGGGGCTTTCCCTGCACAAGCGGCGGACTGGCTTTGAGAACCACTGGCCTAGAGGGCCTGAGGACAAGGTGGAGGAGCAAGAGACACCCTGGGGAAAGACCTCTAGCTTTGCATTACGGGCTGGTCCGGCTGTGTGGGCACGAGGAATGCCCTGCTGTGCCCTACAGGGCAGTGAGGCAGCCACTGCCGTGACACAGAACTGCATGGACCCTGTGAGTGGCGCATCCTGCTTTCGCTCCCTCCTGGCAGGACGTGACTCTTCCGCTCTGTCCTTGGGATGGGCCCAGGACACCACAGCGGCTGGGCGCTCATGACGCCCACCCTGTGCATGCCGCACTAGCCACCGTTGCAGCTCCGGGTGCGGCTCACGGGGACCGTATTGCCAGCCCTTCCCTGTCTGGAATCTGTGCAAGACACCACCTTCCCTATGGCCCAGCACACCGGCCGAGGTCATCTGGGGCATCTCGGCCAGCTGGGCCTGGCACTCAGCTTCCCTGGGTCAGCAGCAGGGTCCTGTCGGCTGCAGGCATCTAACCTCGGGGACGTTCTCCCACTGAGGAGTGAGACGCTGCAGGTCCCATTGCACGGGGCTCAGCCACACGACGAGGGATCAGAGCCACGTTTGTTTCCTATTCTGCTTCTGGTGGCATCTGTTCTGGTGCACTGGCCAGAACAGGAGAGTTCTGAAGAAAAGCAGGGCTCTTTTGGCCATATCCTAGCAGGTGCTGAGCCCCCTCCACTCCCCCTACAGGAGGTGCCCAGCCCCCCCTCCTACAGGAGGAGGTCCAAGATTTCCAATGAGCTCAGCACCCACAGTTGGGGCTGGACTTTCTAGAGCGCTCAGCACCTATTAGTGCTGGCAACTTCCATTCTTTTATCCCCAGTCTTGTTTTGAGTCTTAGTGTTTTTCTTAAAGCCTGAGCTTCTGGAGCCCCGTGATTATGGGGGAATCACAGCGCTTTCTTTCTAAAAAATAGGAACTTTCTAGCCCTCCCAAGGCTGCAGAGAAAAGCTTGAAAACACGACTTAAAGGCTCAAAGCCCAACAGGTGAAGAAAAAGAATCCCAAATCTATTCTTTTTTTTTTATAAATCTCATGGTTTTTAAGCAAATCTCATGAATTTTTGGACCTGACTCATGATTTTCGAGCACTCGGCAACCAAAATAAGTGGCCAGATTTTCCTAAGGAGCTCAGCACGCTTGGAGGGGTTGCAAGCACGTTGGAGGACAGGATTAGAATTCAGAATGATCTTGACAAACTGGAGACATGGACTGAATTACATAGGATGAACTTCAGCAAGGACAAATGACAAGGAAGGAATAATCAATTGCACACATACAAAATGGGAAATAATGCCTAGGAAGGAGCATCGCGGAAAAGGATCTGGGGGTCGCAGTGGATCACAAACTAAATATGAGTGAACAGTGTAACACTGTTGCAAAAAAAGTGAACATCGTTCTGGGCTGTATTAGCAGGCGTGTTGTAAGCAAGACACGGGAAGTAATTCGTCCGCTCTATTCAGCTCTGGTAAGGCCTCAACTGGAGTATTGTGTCCTGTTGCGGGCACCACACTATGGGAAAGATGTGGAAAATTGGAGAAAGTCCGGAGGAGAGCAACAAAAATGATGCAAGGTCTAGAAAATATGACCTATGAGGGAAGATTGAAAAAACTGGATTAGTTTAGTCTGGAGAAGAGAAGACTGAGAGGGAACATGATAACAGGCTTCAAGTATGTCAAAGATTGTTATAAAGAGGAGGGTGATCAATTGTTCTCCTTAACCACTGGCATCAGGAAAAGACGCAATGGGCTTAAATTGCAGCAAGGGAAATTTAAGGATAGACATTAGGAAAAACTTCCTAACTGTTCAGGGTAGTTAAGCACTGGAACAAATTAGCTAGGGAGGTTGTGGAATCTCCGTCATTGGAGATTTTAAAGAACAAATTAGAAAACACTTCTCAGGGATGGTCTAGATAATACTTAGTCCTGCCCTGAGTGCAGGGGACTGGACTAGATGACCTCTCGAGGTCCCTTCCAGCCCTATGATTCTATAGTTTCCCTTGTAAGTTGCATGAGCAACGTTCAATTCAAAGCTTAAAAATATCGCTCTCATGTATTTGTATGGCTGTAGCACCAAGGAGCCATAGTTCTTCTAGACCGGGACTGTGTGGTGCTAGGCGCTGTACGAACCAAACGAAAAGAGGAGTACCCCAGTGATGACTGAAAGCCAGTATGGCTTGAAATTGCAAAGGCCTCTCCCACACAGGGCCGGCTCCAGGGTTTTGGCTGCCCCAAGCAGCCAAACAAACAAACAAGCCGCGATCGCGATCTGCGGCAGCAATTTGGCGGAAGGTCCTTCGCTCCAAGCAGGAATGAGGGACCGTCCGCTGAATTGCCGCCAAACAGTTGGACGTGCCGCCCGTCTCAGAAGTGGCCGCCCCAAGCACCTGCTTGGTAAGCTGGTGCCTGGAGCCGGCCCTGCTCCCACAGCAGGGATAGGCCATCAGGCCCTTCATACCAAAGCACAGGCTAAAGGAGCAGCTCCGTTAGCTAGCAGCAGTAGTAAGCTGTTATCCTCCGTGTGGAACAAACCAAGAAATCACAAACATGTTGCATCAGTATTAATGACTGTTATTAATTTAGGTTCCAGTGTCCTTATGCCCCTCTCAAAATTCACCCTCCTCCCCATAAATGGGGCAAGCCGCGCACCAGATAAGTAACTAAAATAGGCAAGCACTTGACAGAATCAGCAGGTTTCTTGAAGGAGGCCTGGCAGCAGAGGGATCTGAGTGTGGGGAAGCTCTGGAAGGGTGATCTGTGTGCAGGTGACGGGAATGTGACAGGAGGAGACAAGCCAGACTTTGGAGGGGAGGACAAAGAGCTTAGACCTTATGGGATGGGGAATGGCCAGTGGGGGGGGATTGACGGAAGGGAGCCATGTGGCCAGAACAATGGGCCAGAAGAGGAGCTGGGCAACACTGGTTTGTACAGAGGGGGCGGTGACGTGGGAGGGGAGAGGACACAGCTGTAGTAATCCTGGTGGAAGAGGATGAGGGCCCGGCTGGGAGATTTTGCTGTGTGGCTGGAAGGGAAGGGCTGGATCGGGTCAGCAGCCCGACTGCAACATTTGTGGCTAGCACCACAGCAGGCCCTGGGCACTCTGTGTCTTTCCCTGCGACTTAGGCATAGCTCTCTCTGGAGCGGGAGCCAGGATGCCTGGGTTCTATTCCCACCCATACCACTGACCCGTGCTGTGACGCTGGGCAAGTCACCTCCCTTTGCCTCAGTTTCCCCATCTGTAACATGGGGAGAATGACAGTGCCACAAACTGGCGGCCACGTAGGACTCCGGGGCTGTTGCTGTGCTGCCGATGATCCAGGAGAATCGCTCCCCGCTCAGCACAGATATATGCGAGGGAAGCGATGAATCTCTCCAACAGAGACACACACAGACCGGCTCCCTCATTGCAATGCTGATCCACTTCACAGGGCGCTTACAGGGAAGGGGAGTGATTATCTGATGCCTTAAAGGGCCTTGACATCCTTGGAGAGAAGGCACCGGCCAAGGGAAGGGAGATAGAACCACACGCAACAGACGCTAGTCATGTCGCTCACCGTGCTGCTGGCAGGTGATCCGATACCGATACCCTGGGATGGGCGCTAGGGAGACCCGGCTAGAATACGGAAGATCACAGGGTCGTTCCTATTCGTATTTGCCAGGGTTGAGCATCTGGGTGAGACCAATCAGCCAATATGCAGAGCGCACCGACCTCCTGCTGCGTTTTCTGGCCACCTCGTGCAAATTCTGCTGCTCTGGGCAAAATTAATTCCACTCTTATCCTCTGCCCATTAATTCTGGCCCCGCGCTCCATCCAGGAACGAAAGGTGCAGGCGGCTGATCGTCAGAGCCGCTTGGCAGCATGTGTGTGGTGTGCATGTGTGTGTTGAGTGTAGGCGTGTTAAAAATCGCTTTGGGTCACGCCCCGGAGGCTTCCTAGCGGAAATAGCCGTGCAGAAGGAAATAGCCCGTGACTGGAAAAAGCAATAGAGTCCAGCCATAGAGGAATGGTTCCACAAATATAGGGGAGGTTGTTGTTACAGAAAAATGAACATGCCAGTTATCCACCCAGCCAAATAGACACTTCGATATCTGGTTATCTTTTCTTCAATACCCAGACCAAGCACATTCACCTGCAAAAAGGCCCCAGCTGACCAGGCCAGGTTTTTGGAATATTCCCATTTGCTGGACGTGCCTGGTCTGTTAAATCCGTGTAATCAGAGACGTGGCTCACTGAAATCCCTAGGAACGGCATGGCCGAGGGGCTGCAGGGATGCGCTCTCTGGAAGCGGACAGCACCCCGTGAAGCAGAGAGCTCTGCTGACTAGACGCTCGTTAGACAAAAGCTCCCTGGTGTAAGGATTCTTGTGGGGGCTCTGCTATTGACATGGCAAGGATTTGTCCAAAATCACCCACCTGCATCTCCCCTGCCCCCTGGAATGTCCAGCCTGTGTCTCCCATTCTCCCTGGCCTGCCGAGCAACGCAATGGTGGTCTGGCCCCCGGCAGGCCGGGGCGGGGGGGCTGTGTCTGGCCCCTTTGCAAGCCGGCTGACAGGCCAGACTTGTTTTCCTGTCATGGGACGGACAGGTTCGATATAAACTGCGTGCAGCGGCGGCTCCGTGGCGTCCGTTAGCTTTGTTCTCCCCCTCGCCAGAGGCCGACAGCCGCCCTCTGCATGCAGCAGCGCGACGGCTTCTGCTTAACACTCCTTTCAAAGCCTCACGCTGGCTCTGGCACAGCTTGGCTAGCCCAGGTGAAAGGACGATTTTGTCTTCCCCTTAGTGCGGCTGCAAGGGGGAGGTTGGCAGGAGTCACAGCTAGCCACCTCCTTCCCCGCCCCACGGAGGGGCTGCAGCTCTGTCCCAGACAGATCCCCTCTAGGGGGAAGAGGGGAGCTCAGCTGCCATGGTCCATCCAGCCCTTGGGCACTCTGCTGGCACTGTTTTGTGAAGTGCCTTAGTGGGGCTTCGGCCTCCACCCACCCGGCCTTCATCCGAGCCAGCAGCCCTGCCCAGCGGTGCCCAAAGCCTCTCTCGCCCGCGCACCGGTGAATTCCCCATGGCTTTGGGGGGAGTCGTGAGTTAACCGCTCAGGGGTCAATTTCAACCCCCCCTTTCCCTCTCCCAGGAGCCAGGGGCTGAGATCTCATGCAGCAATAATCCCACAAGACAAGAGGCAGCGAGAGCCGCTCGGCCCAGGGGAGACAGCGCCCGGCGCTCGGGTCCCGTTCACCCAGCTTTGGGACTAGACTCGATGGATGGTCTAGACTCGAAACTGAGGCTGAAAGACAGCAGAGGGGCTTGGCTTCCCCCTCCACGGCAGAGGCTTTTTCCCGAGCAATGCCGCCTGCTGGTCCTGTCTCACCCCACGGGACCCCTGCCATCCCAACCTCACCCCTTTACCCCTTCCCCTGTCTGAGGCCTGCAGAGCTCCCCCTGTTCAGAGAGGCCATGGCTACAGCGCAGAACAAGCGCTGGCGCTGAGCAGGGTTCAGTGTAAGGCCAGACCTGGGTTCCGGAGGAGCAGCCACTTACAGAGAGCAGTGGCAGGGTCAAGGACTATCCCAAGGGAGGAAACCAGGGCTGTGCCTGAGCTAGGAAGTGGTAAGGGGACATTCCCCCCAAGACTACTTTCAGTGCCGTTGCGCTGATGGGAACCCTAGTGTAGACAAGGCTCTGGCGCCTGCGGGTGGTTATAGCGCCTCTCAGTTAAACCTGCTGAGGATCACCTGCACACTTACACCCCTTCCCCACCCCGCCCCACGCAATGCACACTCCTCTCCTAGGATGTGCACACCCACCCGTACCCATGCACCAGGACGTGTACACACCCATGCAAAGCGGGTGTCATCTCGAAAATGGTGTCTGCAGGAAGTGGCAGGGAAATGCCAGTGGGAATCTGAGACTTCTGGGCTCCCCGCTCTCTGATTTATCCCCCCATGCGACCCCCTCCCGGCCCCCCAAGGGCTCTGCCAATGCCACAGGGAGCAGAGGCAGGTGCAAGCTTTGGACCTTTAGCTTCAGATAGTTTCTGACTTTCATGCATGGAGCCCCCTACTGGTGGGAGGGTGCTGGAGCTGACGGTGTGATGCGGGAGGCAGTGGAGGAGGCTCTCTCTCCATAGACAGCCTCAGGAACCCCCAGCAGAGCCGTCTCCCCAGTGCAGGATGGACTCTCCCAGCTTCCAAATAGGCCTTTCTTTCTTCCCACCCAGGCATCTTTGATCTCCTTCCCAAGTGGGGCAACCCAGCCCCGCCCCATCCCTCTGGGTGGCAGTCACATCCCGTTCAATGACCTGCTCAGGGCTGGGCAGATGGTCTGTGGGGTCCCAAAAGCATGGGGCTCCCCACCCCACTCCAGCCCCACAGGGAAGGCTCAGGTTGGGAGGCCCTGGGGCTGCACCAGGGCCTAACCAGTGCTCGTGGCCAGCCCTGGCTTTGCTGCTGACGCTTTGAGCCTGTGAGCCACACACTCAAGGCTGCTGCATTTACCGACTCCGGTTCCAACTCGGGGCCACTTGGCAGCAGTGATGGAGGGACTGGCTGCCTAAGGAAAGGGAGATTGAAATGACAAGGATTGTTACCTTGGAGAAGAGCTGCATAGAGAAGGGGATAGAGAAGGAAGATGGGGCGCTTCTGCTCTCCCTGTCAAAACACAAGGACAAGGGGACATCTGGGGACGGGGATCCAAACCGATCAAAGGAAACGTTTTCCACCCCCACCCCCCGTGTAAGTAGCCTGTGGAACTCCCTGACACAGGAAGGTGCTGAGGCCAAGAACTCAGCAAGATTCAGAACCAGACTTGGATGCGTCTCAGGACCTGCAGCGTTGTTACGGTGAGTGACCAGACATCCTAGAAGGGCCCCCCGTGCTTCGGGGCGGCAGCCAGTTTCTATTAGAGATGGAGGATCTGAATATAGGGGCAGCTTCTCCCACATCTGCTGCTGCAGGGGGCTCTCGCACCTTCCTGTGGTCACTGTCAGAGGCTAAAGGGACTGGGAGCGGGGCTGTGCGTGTCTGTGACCTGGGTCACTGCAGCCGCCCCGGCAGGCGCCGAGCAGCAGGCCCCGGCAGGCTGAGATCCTGCGGCTACTGCCCCATCAGCAGTAAAAGGCCTCTGGAGAACCCACTCAAGCCTCGGCACGGCTGCTCCACTCTCATCATTCCCAGCCCTCTGACGCCCTCCAGTGCCCACGGATGGGATCCTCCTGCTAAACAGCCAGCAGCTCTCCAGGGCGGGCTCTAAGCCCCCGGCCAGCCGGGCCCAAGCAGCCAGGTTCTCGGGTCCAGATGATTTCCCTGCCCCTGCCCCTGCTGGCACAGGCCAGAGGAGCCCAGCAACCAGGGCCTGTGTGGGCAGGGATCCAACCTTGGGGAGTCCTGGCTGCACTGGGGGCCCTGTTTCCCTGCCCCTCCGGTAGTGGGAGCCTGGGATGCCCCCTCCCGCTGCACCTAGCCCCCCTGCTGGGCGGGTCAGCCCCCATCTCGCCAGGGGACAGATGGGGACAGATGCCCAGAGAGGTGCAGTGACTGGTCCCAGGCTCTGCAGAGATCCTGGTGCCCAGCCCCTTGCTCAGTCCTACAGGCCCCGAGCACTGCCCTCTCCAGACCGGGTGACGCGGTGGTTATGGCAGGCTTGGTCCTTCCTGCTGGTTCCAAGAGGGCAGCCCCAGAGCGCGGTGATGGTCCCAGCCCACTGGCTCACCTCTCCCACTGCCTCCTGCAGCCATCCCTTCGGCTCAGCCTCGGCTCCGGCCAGGGACAGGGAGCAGCAGTTGGGCTGAAAGCAAGTGTGCATTAGAGGCCTTTCTAATGGACCTGCAACAACGGGGCCCGGCCCATGCAGGCTGCTGTGCGCGGGATCCCCTCCCAGGGTCATCCATGTCCCCCAAAATCCTCCAGTCAGTGCAGGGGAGGCCTCGGGGGCTCTCATGTGGGGGTGGCAGGAGCCCTGGCCAGCGTGCTCCCTGCGTCAGCTATTCTGGGCCAGCGGAACAGTCCATAGGCAGCTGCGGCACCTGTATGTCGCCCTGGGGACTGGGCAGGGCCCTGCATTCAGAGGCCAAAATGTGGCTTCACGGGCATCTCCCCCACCAGGACTCCAGGGCTGCATTGCTCAGAATCAGGCCTGCGGCGTTTCGGAAACACCACCCCGGGGGGTGGGGGTATTTCCTTCCACAAACTCCAGAGATTTGGCGCAGCTTCGACCAGAGACGGGGCTAAACCGACATCGTGCAACCCACCGGCCCCGAACATTGGCAGCGTCCGGATCCAGCCCCTGGGCCCGGCTCTGCCTGCTCCGCCCCCAGCGACTGGTGCAAAGCCGAGAGCTCTGATCTGGAGCCTCCCCCTGCCTGGGGTAAACAATGACACCAGCTGCAGGGAGGGGGGGGAAACCAGGCCCTTAACTTGGGCTGAGGCCTGGGGAGCTCTGGAGTAGGCACATGGGTGTATCTGGTACTGATCCAGGCATGGGAGACTCTGGCTGCTGGTTCTGACCGCTCCAGAGCCTTGCCACCACATCTGGCCTGGCTGCACCCGAGCGTGGCTGCAGCCTACTGAGTCGACTCATAGCAGACATGGGGAGTCGGGTCCCCTCACCCCGCCAGGAGCTAAACGACCCCGACCGGGGCTGGCTGCTCGTAACAGGAAGGCTCGGAAAGGCTGCCCTCTTGTGACACTTTGGGGGTACCGCAGGTGGAGCTGAGGTACCGAGGTTAGGTGAGCTGGGATGGAGAGAACCTGGCCAGGTCTGCTCTTAACACTGAGGACAGCGCTCGGCTTGAGGTGTGACCGCTCCAGGGCCGTAGCCGTGCCAACCGCACCCCCGGAGCAGACACAGCCAGGCTGATGGAAGGCAGCACCCAGGTCGGCTGAAGCAGTCGCTCGGGGAGGTGAGGTTCCTACGGCGAAGCACAAACCCGTCCATCGGCGTAGGCTGCGTGCACGCTCTGGGGTCATGCCCGCGTAGCTGTGCCACGCCCTGAGGCTGTGAGATTGGCAGAGCCACCCCTGTAAGACAAGCCACCCACCCACCCACCATGCCAGGGCTGTTTTACCTCCACCCTAGGCTGGGCCCCAGGGTTTGCAGAGGACTCTCCGGGGCTGGCAGTGGGGTCTGGTTAGGGGAGGAGGGCGGTAGGGGTTATCCCTGGGACACTGTGGAGAGCTGGGGCTGTTGGCAGGAGTGGGTGGGAGCTCAGGACAGTTATCCCTGGAGGTCTAGTAAAGTCTCGCCAGTTGGGGAGAGGGAGCTGCAGCAGGCTGGGATGGGGCATTGGCTGGTGGTGACGGCTGATGGAACCGGGCCCCATGAACGCACCTAGAGCTGGCAGTGCCCATCACCATCCAATCCCTTCACCTGCCCACAGGTGACTGATCCAGAACCACTTCCACACCCAGCCCCAGGCCCAGTCGGAAGGTTCCTGAGCCCTCATCTCTAGCCTGCTCTGCCCACCATGGCCTGTAGGGCAGCCTGCCGGCCACCCTCAGCAAGGGGGGCCATCACAGGGCACTCCCCAGCCTGCCACACCGCCCGGCCCGTTCGGCGGGTCTCTTACAATATACACACAGTCCATTTCTCCCCCCCCCCCCCCCCCCGCCCCCACCCCCACCCAGCCCCCCCCCCCCCCCCCCGTGTAGCTTTAAGCTCCAGGTTCCCAGCATCACAACACATAGCGCAGGCATGTGCCAGGAAGAAGCTGTTTCTACCACACCCAGCCAGCTCACTCGCACGCATCCTCCCCCCGTTACTTTCTGTTCCTGCCCCTGCCAATTATCTCTTCCCTTATAGAGCTAATTACCTCATTAGCCCAATCATTGCTTCCAAGGGTCAACAATTTCCCCCATAACAGGTTAATTGCCTCAAATTAAGCCTGTCATCTGCTCTGTTACGCAATGACCCAAGTGACCAGGGTGCCAGCACTCTGCCCCAGGGCCCCCGGAGAGTTCCCCTATGGATGGCTGGGGTGATGGCAGTCTCCCCCACAGGGCCGCCCCACAGGCTCACTGGCTGTGAGGCCAGGCATGTGCACCCAGGGCCGGCTTTATGAACGGCGGGGCCTGATTCGAATACCCGGCGGCGGTCCGGGGCTTCGGCAGCACTTTGGCGGTGGGGGGTCCGCTCCGGGTCTTCCATGGCACCAAAGGACCCCCTGCCGCCAAAATGCCGCCAAAGACCCGGAGCGGACACCCCCCCCCCCCCCCAACCCCCCCCCACCCCCCGGGGCGCCCCCCCCCCCCCCGCCGCCAGGTGAGTAAAAAAAAATTAAAAAGACGCCTAAGGCGCCTCTGGAGGCCCTCTTAGGCGCGGGGCCCGATTCCGGGGAATCGGCTTAAAGCCGGCCCTGTGTGCACCTTGATTTCATGGCACCCTGCTTATACTGTATGACCTACACTCAGGGCTGAGCCCAGTCCTGCCAAATCCCACTGCACACGCCACCCTGAGCCTGCCGGGGGCAGCATGGCCAACCCCCCCTGCACAGACCACTGCAGGAGCCAGCTGCGGATGTGGGGACTGCCACCCCAAACAAGTACCTATGATCCAGTCTCATTCTCCGTGATGCACCAGGCATAGCCTGCAGCGGAGCAGGTGTCTTCTCAGAGGGTGTACCTAGGACCTTGAACAACAGACCAGGTGCGCTCGGCCTGCACGGACGTGGCACACACGGTAGCACGGCAGGTGCGCTCGGCCTGCACGGACGTGGCACACACGGTAGCACGGCAGGTGCGCTCGGCCTGCA
>NW_020664439.1:45342200-45344940 GCF_002925995.2 Terrapene triunguis
CACGGACGTGGCACACACGGTAGCACGGCAGGTGCGCTCGGCCTGCATTTCCCTGGTACATTCTGTGGCATGGTTCTGCTTTGATGCACCTCCTACACTAAGCGACCCAGCAGGTGATTTCAGCATGGCAAGTGAGCGGTACCTGGTACCTGGCTTTATCCGACCCATCGGGGGGGGGGGGGTTGCACTCGTAATAGCATCAGGGAAATGAACTACAGGCCAGGCGCTCACACAGCACAGCGATGGGGTGAGATCAGGGCCCAGCCAGGCCCCTCCCCGGAGAGACTCCCATCTGCTAGCTGATTTCACTGCGGACTGCGGCCTTCTCTATGGGAATGGAGCCCTCCCGTCAGCAGGCAGAACCCCATCCCCGTCCCCCCCTTGCTGTCCCCCAGCCGACAAGCCCCAGGAGCGCCCCACCTCCGGAGGCCTGGCTTCCAATGTAGCCTAGGCTGCAAAGGGGGCGGGGGGGGGGGAGAGTGTGGGAATCTCATTCCTGGGCAGGGACGTCCCATCAGCTTCTCATGAGCGCTAGGGTGGATGTAGACAGGGTAGGGTGGGGGCAGGGCAGACAGTGATTGAGGTTCTAGCTCCACCCCCCGCCCAAAGTCATCACCCAGCCCCATTCTGCTCCATGGGAGGGGAGGCGCCCTCTAGTGGTGCTGCTCCTGCTTTGCAAGGTGATGGGCTTTTAAAAGGGCCCCAGCACCGCATTGCGCAGAACAGCCTGCGCGGTGTGAGGCCAGTGCCTGGGGATGGAGGGGCTGGACTCCCTGGGGGAGCGTCAGTGGCCAGGTGGAACGGTTGCCTAGAGGGGACGGCCCCAGGAGCACGGTGTGCGTAGCTCCCATGGGTCCCACGGCAGGGTGTGTGCAGCAGCCGGCCCATCACTGAGCAATATCTCCCATGACCAACCAGCTAACCTGCCCCCATAGCTACAGACCTGGCTGAACCAACGGGCCTGACCCCATTTGCTCTGTGCCTGCATCTGGGGCTGGGGCTGGGGCCGGGGCCAGGGAGCAGGCTGAGGATGGAGGCAAAGGGTAGCTTTAAGCCCTCTTTGTGCTCCTGTGTTCTGGGCCCTCCTGGCTTCTGATGGCCCACGGGCCACTACTGGCCCCAGGAAACAGAGACTAGCCACAGTGCCCTGCATCTGGTCATGTCCCCAGCATGCCACCGAGGGAGGGGAAGGAGCTGGTGCAGAGCCTTACGCCAGCGCTGCGCCAGCGGGCTGCATTCTCCGGGGGCTGCATCTGCCTCCTGCCAGGGGCTGCAGCTGCCAGACGCTCACCAAGCCTGTTCCCGCAGCTGGGCGGCATGCCGCTGGCATCACTAACCCAGTGATTCCTAGAGCGGGGAGGGCACAAGGCGGTAAACACTGCAGGGCTCTGGTCGGATCAGCTCCCTCGGGACCAGCCAGTGGGAGGCTCTTGGAATAGAGACCGAGATGTCATAGGAGCGATGACTCAGTCTAACAACCGCCCCACCAGCTCCTGAATGGCACAGATACGGCCTGAGCTCAGGGCCTGGATGGCTGAGGTTTATAAAGCACTTTTCATCCAGCAGTGCCAAGGAAATGCCACTAGTGGTTTAGGGTATGTCTACACTACAGGATTAATCCGAATTTAGATAATTCGAATTTGGGAAACAGGATGTATAAATTCGATTGTGCGCGGCCACACTAAGCACCTTAATTCGGTTTTAAACCACATTAATTCGGTGGTGTGCGGCCTCACTACCCCATTAACTTAAACACAGTAATTCGGTGGTGTGCGTCCACACTAACCCTAATTCGAATTAACAAAATCGATTTAGGCTCTACTCCGTTCGTCGAGGTGGAGTACAGAAATCGATTTAAAGGGCCCTTTAATTCGAATTAACTGGCTCTGTAGTGTGGACGGGTGAAGGGTTAATTCGGATTAAGGCAGCTAAATCCGAATTAAAGTCCTAGTGTAGACCAGGCCATAGAGAGGAATCTCTTCTCCCACCACTGAAATGCAGCCACTGCTGGGGCGGAACGCAGCAGCTGTTTAACAGCCGCACATCAAGGTTACATAGCAGCTTAGGACGGGAAGCGACGAAGCATACTGCAGCCAACTGAAATTTCCAGAGCGAAAGGCAATTAGCTGGCGTCTGGCCTGGAGAACTGGGCTCTTCTGACAAGTGCCACGGGGTCGTTAATGACAACAAGCGATCGTGCTCTTGCTCTGTCGTCCCATCCGAAAGATGTCATCTCCAGTCAGCTCAGTGCTGACACACCGGGGACAGCCCCCCAGTGCAATCCACATGGCTCCCTGCAGCACAGCGCCCCCTACGGACCCCAAACACCGCTACCGGCAGCACAGCGCCCCCTACGGACCCCAAACACCGCTACTGGCAGCGCAGCGCCCCCTACTGACCCCCGCACACCGCTCCCGGCAGCACAGCGCCCCCTAAGGACCCCCCCCACACCGCTCCCTACAGCACAGTGCCACCTACTGACCCCCCCACACCGCTCCCTCCAGCACAGCGCCCCCTACTGACCCCCCCACACCGCTCCCTGCAGCACAGCGCCCCCTACGGACCCCAAACACCGCTACCGGCAGCGCAGCGCCCCCTACGGACCCCAAACACCGCTACTGGCAGCGCAGCGCCCCCTACTGACCCCCGCACACCGCTCCCGGCAGCACAGCGCCCCCTAAGGACCCCCCCCACACCGCTCCCTACAGCACAGTGCCACCTACTGACCCCCCCACACCGC
>NW_020664439.1:45345040-45345392 GCF_002925995.2 Terrapene triunguis
CCTACTGACCCCTCACACACCGCTCCCTCCAGCACAGCGCCCCCTACAGACCCCACACACCACTCCTTCCAGCACAGCGCCCCCTACTGACCCCCGCACACCGCTCCCTCCAGCACAGCGCCCCCTACTGGCCTCTCACACACCGCTACCGGCAGCACAGCGCCCCCTACTGACCCCCCCACACCGCTCCCTGCAGCACAGCGCCCCCTACTGACCCCCCACACCGCTCCCTCCAGGGCAGCGCCCACTACTGACCCCACACACCGCTCCCTCCAGCACAGCGCCCACTACTGACCCCACACACCGCTCCCTGCAGTGCAGCGCCCCCTACTGACCCCCCCCCCACACCGCT
>NW_020664439.1:45345492-45369746 GCF_002925995.2 Terrapene triunguis
CCCCTACGGACCCCAAACACCGCTACCGGCAGCGCAGCGCCCCCTACTGACCCCCCCACACACCACTCCCGGCAGCACAGCGCTACCTACTGACCCCCCACCACGCCCTGCAGCACAGCGCCGCCTACTGAATTCCCCGCACTGCTCCCTGCAGTGCAGCGCCCCCTACTGACGCCCCCCACCGCTCCCTGCAGCGCAGCACCCCTTACTGACCCCACACACCGCTCCCTGCAGCTCAGCACCTCCTAGCCCCAGGGGGGTTGGTGGGGGTTTGGCTCAGTGCAGACACAGCAGGGAGAGTGCCCCGTGTTGAACCACTGCTTCCTGCCACACCCTGGTTTTCCCTTGGAATTCCCCCAGTGCGCCTGAGAATTTCCTGCGCATGCACCTGGATATGGGGGTGGGGAGGGGAGTCATCCCCTGTGTGGGGGAGCCCACACAGAGAGGCATGTGTGTGTGTGTATGTGAGAGAAAGAGAGTGTGTGTATGTGTGAGAGAGTGTGTGTGTGTGCAAGTGTGTGCAAGTGTGTGAATGCGAGTGTGAGTGTGAAAGAGAGTGTGTGTGAAAGAGAGTGTGTGTTGGGGGGGATCGGAGCTCTCTGGATGGCGCTGGAGGCTGATGCGCACAAAGGCGAACGGAAATAAATAAATAAACGAATCAAAGGTGACGCGCGTCCTTTGAAGCATTCATAATGTCCTAAGAAAAGCAGGCCCCCCCCCACCCCGCCCCCTCCCCTCGGCCCCGCGTCCCCAGGGGCCCGGCCCTCTCCTTCCAGCCGGCAGCTGGCAAATGTCAGCGTTGCAACAGGAACCTCGCGCGGGCTCCAGATAAGGAGATGTTGCCAGGGGCCGTTTGTCATTTGGGGAAGTGTCAGAAAAAAGACTCAACCCCCCCGGAAGTTTCTTGGGGCGGGGGGAGGGGGGGTGCAGAAGCTCACCCCAGCCCAATCAGGGGTGATCTGGGCGGGGAGGAGGAGTCGGGAGGGGCCTTTCTCCTCTCCCCCGTCCTGCCAGGGTCCCTCTGGGCTTAACGGCCTCGCCCCAGGCCAAGGCCAAGCTCCCGCCATGCTCGCAGCTGCCATGCCGCCGGCGTGGGATCCACCGGGGGCGGGCAGGCCCTGAGCTGCACCCGCTGCCCTCAGCTTCCATGGGGCTTCCTCGCCTGGAGGGTCCCGTGTGGGAGGCCGGGGCCCTGAGGGGAAGGCTGGGGCCTATGGGGGAAGGATGATTCCCTGGCTCACACCCAGAGCGGAGGAGGCCACCGGGGCTCCATCAGGGAGCTGCCCACAAAGGAGCGTTGCAGGGGGAGAGATGGGAGGTGGAGGGAGGGAGAGCCCGTTTGCAGGCCGGCCGTTATTGCGACAGGCCCTGGGAGGCCCAGTGCCAGCCGGGCCGAGCATCAGGGCAAGGGCCCCATCGGCCGGACCAAAGGGCAGAGTGCGAATGCGAGGCAGGGTCCAGTTGTGTGCGTCGCCAGGGTGAGCGCCAGAGGCTGGGACGCGGGCGAGGGGGAGCAAACACGGAGCCACACCCCGACCCAGCCTCACGTGGAGGGGCAGTGGTGGCGGGATCTCTCTCTCTCTCTCTCTCTCACACACACACACACACACACACACAGAGAAAGGTGGTGGCGGGCTCTCTCTCTCGCACACACAGAAAGGTGGTGACGGGTTCTCTCTCTCTCTCTCTCTCTCACACACACACACACACACACACACAGAAAGGTGGTGATGGGCGCTCTCTCTCTCTCTCTCTCTCTCTCTCACACACACACACACACACAAATACACACAAACAAAGCCAGTCCCTCCCTCCCACACACAGTTATACACAGGCTGGCACACCTCCGCACACAGTTATATAGAGAAACACACACCTCCATACACAGGCTCCTTGCCCTAGCCCCATCTCCCACCTCACACACGGGGCCATCTCCTGCCCTCCACGGCATCCCTGCACCAGCTTCCCTCGGACTCTCAGCGGCCTTGTCTGCACCAGGGTTGTTGCTCCCATCCGTTCAGCTCTCCTGAGGGTAGCCACAGTGGGGAGCGCTAGTGTACCCAGGGTCTGAGGTATTTTAACCACCACGTCATCTAGGCCTGTTCTGAGCAGGACTACACAACACCGTGGTTACAACGTTGTGAGCTTCCCGACACCCTGTCTACACCGGCACTGCATCGTGGCTGTCCCCGATGGAGCTGTGGCAGCCCCAGTGGGAAACTATGGGGGTGGGGGGGGGGGAAGACCGGTGTAGAAATTCTAGTTTGAAATAAGCCTTTGATGGCTGAACTGTCAAGTGAAACCAATGGGCTTGGTTATGAGTCAGAAGTAATTGTGTGCTGTGCTAATAAACCGTGAATTCTTACAAAATACACACGCACTCCTACAGCATATGTTCCACCCCCTTCCCCTAGACACCCATACGGAGGGTTCTGCACGCACATGCACGCACACAGGCATATGCACACACACACACACACACTCACACACACACACACAGGCACGCGCACACACACACAGGCACACACACGCATGCACACAGGCACACGCATGCACACACACAGGCACGCGCACACACACAGGCACACACACGCATGCACACAGGCACACAAATGCATGCACACAGACACACACACGCATGCATGCACACACGCACACAGGCACGCACACACACAGGCACGCACACATGCACGCACACACACACAGGCACACAAACACACACGCACACACACACACAGAGTCACATACACACACACTCACACACATACACAGGCACGCACACAGGAACGCACACGCATGCACAGACCCGCACGCATGCACACACGATTCATTCACTGCTGGGGTCGCCACCAAGGTCACCCTCTAATCTGCCTGCTCAGAGAACATCTGGGAAAACTGCTGATTGGGGCAGTGTGAGCAGCAGGCTCCCTGGTTTTCCGATTCCCTCTGAAAACCCTTCTCCGGAAGCAGACAGCGCGGGTGCAACGGAGAATGGGCCCTGGACCCCCGAGACAACACGGCCTGCTGCTCCTATCAGCCTCGCAGGCTCAGGCTGGCACCAATCGCCAACAAAGGGTTAAATGTGCCCTTGGTGACACCCCAGCAACCCCATGGGCTTCCCCCTGGACTGCTCCAATGTCCCTGAGCGTGGGCTTTGGCCCCAGATTTCCTTCCCTCAAAGCCCAGTTTGGACACCCCCCTCCCCAATCCATCCAAAGGGATCTGAGCCCCAGATGAGGTGCTGTTCATCAGGGAAGTTTTACGAAGCCGAATGGACGAAACCCTGAGCTCCTTCCTCTATTTTACTCCATACTTGTGTAGGTAAACTCCTTCTGAGGGCGCTGGGAGCCTTGCCTGGGTATGGGCAGCAGGAGCAGCTCTTGGGGGTTCTCTCTCAATGGAAACGTATTCAACCTATTGATCCCAACCTGCCCCCGCCCCCAGCACGGAGCCCCCCCAGCCAGCAGCACCGGGCGGGGGTGAGAGAACCAGCAAGGAGCAGATGGGGAACGGGACGGCTCAGCTTGCTTCACAAATCAAGGGCCCAGGGAAACGCCGTGATGCTCCGTCACTGACCATTTTAAAATCCAGATTGGACGTTTGTCTAGAAGATCTGCTCGGGAATTGTTTGGCAGAAGGTCTCTGTGGCCTGTTATGCAGGAGAAAATGCTTGTGAGCGAAGCCTGCCCTCTGGTGGCTGAGCTGTAGGACTTGGTCCTGGCACCCACTGGGGGTGGATGGGTCAGGACTGTATATGCCCGTAGCAAGCCAGGGTCTGCGCGGAGGGGAAGGTGGACCCTCAGGGCGGGGAGTAGACCAGTAAGGCACAGTGTGGTGTGTAGCAAGCTCCCCGAAGCTGCCAGGGAGCTTGGATGGTTTGGAAGGGGCAGGGTGGGTGTGCGGTTGTGGTGACAGGTACAATTTGTGGCATAGGCGGGATCACGGGGGCTGTGGGTGGAGAGGGTCCTTGGCAGCAAGGCCTCTGCCGGATTCGCAGCCAGAGAGGAACAGGGCCCGACCGCTCCCCAAAGATCCTGCAGCACATCTGCACTCCCAGGCCCAGCACAGAATGCCACATCCATTGCATGGCACGTGCCAGGCACCACTGGGTCCCGTGGCGCTCCCTGCGTCTGCACCCCTTGGATCGGATTGGCTTACGGCTTTATGAGACCCTTCTGGGGCCCAGCTCTTGCTGCTTCACTGTCAGCTGGGGGGCAACGTGCTCAGGCCCCAGGGGAGCAGGGAGGTGTTGGGGGGCGGGCAGGGAACTGCCATGCTCAGGCCCTGGGGGGAAGCAGGGATGGGGGCGGTTGGGGTCTCGGGGAGAACAGGGAGTATTGGGGATTGGGGCCCTGGGAGCAAGCAGGGAGGAGGGGCGTTCAGGGCCCTGGGGAGAGGAGGGGCATTAGGAGCCCTGGAGGGAGCGGGGGGGGGGGTCAGGACCCTGGGGGGGAGCAGGGATGTGGTGCACTTGGGCCCCACTGTGGGGCAGGGAGGCACTGCCCATGGCCCTCTGCAGTCACTGTTCGCCTTCCACACGGCAGTGGCATTGTCACTCTCCGATTGGAGTCACACACAGCTTTTCTCCTTGCATCTGGAGCTGGCTGGCAGCAGGGGTTGCTGGGAGCCTGGCAGCTTCCCAAATGGAACACCTTTGGGGTGTTCCCATGCTGGCTGTGAGCAGGGGGGCCTCTCTCTGCTGCGATCAGTTCTGGGTACCACCCCAATGCCCTTTGCAGACTGGGACATAATACGTGTATGCGATAATTCCCTCCCTGGCCAGTTCCCCCTGCACAGAAAGACCCAGAGCACAAGAGCTGAGCCATGCTCTGCAGGCCCAGCCAGCGGCACGGTCCTCCTGCCTCTGCCGAGAGCGTGGTCCGCTGCTTCCGTTCACATGGCCCGGGGGGATTTGGGGGAATTCCCTGCTTGCAAGGTACCAGAGCAGCCATCTTCCCCTGCTCTAACAGGTAATGCTACTGTATGTGTGGCCCTGGCTCGGTGTGTGAGCACCACTGCCCTCTACTGGCTGGAATCAGAACTGCTCTGCTGTGTGTCATAGGCCCTGTATAGGCCATACATGTGTCATAGGCCCTATGCTGCCCTGTTTTCCTTTAGCTCAGGTGGCAGGGACCTGCTGTTTTGAAGCAGGAGGAGATGAGCTCAATCCCCGCGGTTGCTGTGAGATTTAGAATCGCCGCAGTGTTTAGCCAGACAAGGGCAGGCAGCCAGCCAAAGGGCTGAGAGCAGCTCCCCCTTGCCAAGCCTGCGGCTGCTCCTGCTTATCCACTTCCTCCTCCTTTCATCCCCCTCTCCTCCTCTGGACAGCTAGCAAATTGCCTCCCTGGGGGCGAGTGGCAGGCTGAGAACCGCAGCAGAGGGAGGGGGAAGCGCCAACAGCCTCTTTCCTCTGAGGAGCCCAAGAACTTTACTAAGGTTAGTGAATTAAACCTCAGAACCCTCCCCTGTGAGGTAGGTAATTACCCTTGTGTTATGGGGGAAACTGAGGCACGGAGCGGGGACATAACTCGCTCAAGGCCACACCCTGAGTCTGTGGCAGAGCTAGGGACAGAACCCAGGCGCCTGGGCTCCCACATCTGGCCCTTAACCCTAAGCCCACCCTTCGCTGAGGAGTATGGCTAGAACTGCAAAGCCGGGAGAGTTGCCAGCTCCTTTCAGCCACACATCAAAGCACTTGGCGCTCAAGGCAAGTAATGATAAATGTACTGAGCAAGGAGAGTGAATCTGAGTCTGGACATCAGTGCAGCCCGGGTGTTTCTGGCTGGGAGAAGGGCCGGGGTGTCCCTTATGCACCCAGCCCGCCCCAGACTGTAACCAAACCCTGGCCAATGATGACTGGTGTCCGCGTACCAGCTGGTTAGGTGTTTGAAGGGGGCGGGTCTTACAGGGTGTCTGTAAATTAACATCCATGCCTACAGGACGGGCCCATTCACTCGGGGGGGGAAGACGGGTGGGTGGGCATGGCGCAGCATGGGAGTCACAGTCTGGGGTCTGTTCCGGGCTCCACCACCCACTCACTGCATGATCTCGGACAGGCAGCTTCTGTGCCTCAGTTTCCCCATCTGTAAAACAAGTGACTTGCTGGCCTGCCTTGCGGGGGGGGGGGGGGGGCGTTATGGTCGAGGCCTAATTCACGAGCTCTTGCCAGGCATGCTGCTGGCAGGGAGGCGCTGGAGCAATGCAATCTGCCCCGTGGATGGCAGGCCGAGCAGAACCCACATCGACCAGGTCAGCGCCTCTGCTGGGATGCAGCATCTGTCCAGGCCGCAGTCAGTGTGTGCACAAGGGCTGACCGGAAAGGCCTGTAGGGCCCCGTTTCAGACAAGCACAGGCAGTGCACATGGTCAGTGCGGCACATACGCCGGGACAGGTGGCGGCCACAGGGCAAGCTGGGCCTTTAAGTGCGGCTGAGGCCTAATTTCCTCCCAAATCAGGGGACTGCAGGTCTGAGAGCAACGCCTGCCAGGATAAACGCAAGCCATTTTCCCTCCCTCGGGAGAGACGGGGCACGGTGGCAGGTCTCTGGCTGGGTTGGTGCAGAGATGTGGTGGCTCGGGTCTGGCTAGGGCCAGTGGGGAGCTGCCTGGATGGGGTTGTAGCAACAGCCTGCTCGTGGGGCCCTTGAGAGAGAAGCTGAAGACATCTGTGGAGGGGGGCTAAGAGGCGGGCAAGCCAGCGGGCCAGTGCTGGAGTTAGCCCTGCGCGATGTGGATGCGTGAGGCGGGCGTGGATGGCTGCTCCGTTGGGTAGGGCCTTGGGGCTGGACGCTGGTGCAGAGGGAGGCCATTGGCTCCCATATGCTGCCATTGGCTTGGCCTCTTGGTGGGGTGTGTGGGTGAGGGGTGAAGGCAGGTGCTGAACTAAACCACCTGATGGAAGCTACCAAGAGTGATCTTCCCATGCGAGTGGGCCCATCAAACTAGACTGGCCGTAGCTCTAGGTTTGGCTGGATCATAGGAGACAATCTTGCTTCCTGAGCTGCCGGGTGGAGGCCCGAGGGGCGTTGCCAGTCTTTGTGTTCTGCTTGCACCAATAAATCTCTCTCTGCTAGGGCAGCCATTTTGTGCCTGGCTGGATGTGGCCCCTCACAGAGGAGACACACCGCGCTCTCTCTCTCACACGGACACCTTCCTCTTATTCTTCCCACATCAAATAGAGGCCTCATTTGCCTAAAAGCATGTTTGCTCCTTTGCATATGGAATAGCACCTGGAAGGGGAGTGGCCCATGGCAAATATCCTTCCACCAGCCCTGCCTCAGCTACTCCTCCATTGTGCGTGCATGTTATTCCCCCAGCTCCTGGGGCAGATCCGGCAGCCTGGTCCCTCTCTCTCCTCCCAGGGCTCTGCCACCCTGCATGCTTTGATAGCTGCAGAGCCGTTTGAGATAAGGTGCATCAGCTGATAAAGAGAGTGAGGAAATGGGGTGAGATTTGGTACAACGGGGCTGGAGAGAGGGGAACCAGGAGCCATGCCCTGCCTTGGGGGGCAGGAGAAGGGGCGCTGTTAGAAGAACATGGTGCCCTGGCTGAAACACGTGGCTGGGGTGCAGCCTCCCCCTCCCTTCATGCTAATAGCAGCTGTGGCAAAGGGGCTTTTGGCAGAATGAAGCAGCAGCCGAAGCTGTGGGGAGGAAGAAGGAACCGACCTCAATGGGGGAGCGAGTTCCTCCTTCTAAGGGCCACAAGGGGTTGAGGGAAAGGGAGCGACCGCACTGACCCCAGTGTGGCACTAGGGGGTGCTGTGCAGCAGGGAGCAATATAGGGGACACAGTAGGGGGCACTGTCCTTTCTGCTAAATCAGTGCTGAGTCCAATGTCCCAGCCCTAGGGGGTGCTGTGTGGCTGGAAGTGGGTGACTCGGTAGGGGCCACTCTCCCCTCTGGGTCAATGCTGACCCCAGTGCAGTGCCAGGGGGTGCTGTACTGCAGGGAGCAGAGTCAATGGTAACCTCGATGCCCTAGGGTGGCGGTATGGGGCGCTGTGCTGCCAGAGGTGCAAAACACATTCAAACCCAAATTCCTGACCTGCTGGGGTGGGTGGCAGTGGGGGTGCGTGGGGCTGACACCAGTTCTTGGTGAACCAGTAGGAGGGAAGCATGGATTTACCCTTCACATTTGTTTTTTAACCCAACAGCCCCCTGCCCTGGGGTATTATGCCGTCTCCCTAGGATGCAGGCTGGTTAGTAAACACCCCAGACGCAGCCCTGCTGTCCTGGGAAAGACAAAGGGATTGTGGCTGCTGACTCATGGCAAACCAGGAGCTGAATTCACTGCGTGTGCAGTGTGTCCGCACGCCTGTGTGCGTCTGGTGTCGCTGTGCTGATCCACTAATGACGAATGGACACAGGACATCAGACCCTGTCCCCATCGTGGGGAGAACCATCCAGACTCTGACAGAGCCCCAGGGCCTGGTGTCTCTCTCGCTCGCTCTCTTTTTAACACTTCGGCAACACCTGTAGAGCTTGTTGTGTCCAGGCTCGTTGAATGGCGCGTGTGTAGTCCAAGTAGCGTTAGCGCATGTTTGCAACATTGCCAACCCCAGGGGCTCCAAAATCCAGAGGCCGCCCCCAAATGAGCATGAGATTGTCTTAAAAACTGTGAGATTCCAAAGCAAACACAAGTGGGTTCTGTGTCTCTGCCTTCTGGGTTTTTTTGAGCTGTTTAGGGGCCGCATTTTCAAGCTTTTCTCTGCAGCCACGAGGGCTAGACCCTGAATTTAAACCCGAAAGCAAGGTTTTTCCATGATCACAGGACTCCAGGAGCTGAGGCTTTAGTAAAAAAACACCTAATACTGCAAGGGTCACAATGAAACTGCAAGATCTGGCAGCACTGGCATGGATAGGCGTACGGAGAGTGCGTGCCCGTGTATTGCTAGCCAATGCTGCCCTCTTCTTGTGCACAGGCCAAGCCCTTGGTTTGCTGGAAGGCCTCTGCTTCCTCCCTTCCCCTCCCCTCCTTCCTTTCATATTAAAACACAGAGCCTGATGCTTCCTCTCTGGTGAGCCCCTGCTGGGCCCTACCCCGCGCTGGCTCTCTGCCTGTCACTTCGGCTTGCAAGGGAAACAGGCTGACTAACAAGACCTGCTGGATTTGTGAGCTGGGAGAGGGAGGGGGGAGCTGTGCTCTGCATACAGCACATGTGTGTGTGAGGCCGCCTAGCATGTATGTGCATAGCGTGTCCAAGGTAGAGCATGTGGCCGACTCGTCACAAGTGTCTGGCGTAGCCTCTGCATGTGTGTATGTGTGTGTGTGTGTGTGTGTGGAACGCCGTGCGTGTGTGCACACATGTGTAGCATGCTTGTGAACACGTGTGAGCGGCACGCCCTCTGCACGTGGGGGCAGCGTACGCCCGTGTGTGAGCGACAAGGACACAACCGGGGCCGTGCGTGCGAAGAGGGGCGTGGGCAGGTGGCGAGGGTTAGCGAGTGACAGTGCCCATTGGGCAGGCGGGGGCGTGAGTGTGGACAGGGGCCTGTGTGTGTGTGTCCCTTTGCACACCCGCCCGCTTGCCACCTGGAAGGGAGTGAGGCACCGGGCCAGCCAGAGGCCACAGTGTGATTTAGAGCCGTTGCCCGGGTGGCGCGGGGGGCCCCGGGCCTGCTCGTGCGCTGGGGCCCTGCTCTTTGTTGTGCCTGGCGCCAGGCGTCCATGATGTGGAGCCTGAGCAGGAGAGGCAGGAGCTGCGAAATGGCGGCGGGGAGGCGGGGAGAGGAGGGGAGGCGGGAGCAGGGGAGGGAGGCAGCAACTTGATCCATGGCTGAGCTCACACACAGCCCCACAGGAGCACACACACAAAGGGCTGGAGAGAAAACACGGAGGCCAGCGGGAGGCTGCGCGGAGCGGGGCCTCCCCCCTGCTCTGCCAGTCCCGGGGTGCGGGAGGGAGACGAGGGCCCTGGGCACCCCCAGCGGTGCCCCCCGGGGCTGGCGGTGCCGCCCCGGCTCCGGTGCCGCCCAGCGAGCGGCAGAGAAGCGTATTGGAAATGAGTTCAGAGCCCAGATTTGTGTCTGATGACAGTGGCCAGGCCGAGCCAGGCCCAGCGCCCCCGGCACTGACCCCCCAGCGCCAGTGCTCCCTCGCCAGCCCCTCTGAGAACCAAACCCGCCTGCCGGGGCACAGCAGCCTGGTGGCCGGTCCGGCTGTGGGAAGGCAGCAGGCTGGCTTGCTGTAGGCTGGCACTGCGGGTCCGGCAAGGGGGCTGAGCACGTGGCTTTTGGGAATCAAAGCAGCTTCATTTTGGGGCGTAGGATGGTGCCTCTGAGTAGCAGAGAATCCCTCCTACCAGGCCCGTTCGTACATGGGTCAAGGAGGGATCTGCCCTTACTCTAGGGCAGGGGTTCTCAAACTGGGGGTCGGGACCCCTCAGGGGGTCGCAAGGTTATTACACGGGGGGTCGCGAGCTGTCAGCCTCCACCCCAAGCCCCGCTTTGCATCCAGCATTTATAATAGTGTTAAATATATAAAAAGGTGTTTTTAATTTATAAGGGGGGGGTGGCACTGAGAGGCTTGCTATGTGAAAGGGGTCACCAGTACAAAAGTCTGAGGACCACTGCTCTAGGGCTGCCCATCTAAGGGTCTAAGAGCCCTTTGTAAGCGCTGCGCCTTGCGCCTTTCCTTGCTACAGTAGGGATTATTAACCCCTGCGTGCAGATGGGGAAACTGAGTCACAGAGCAGGGAAGTAACTAGCTGAGGTCATACAGCAAACCAGTGGCACTGCCAGGAAGAGAACCCAGGAGTCCTGACCCACTTTCTCCCCAGAGCTGAGAATAGAACCCAGGAGTCCTGACTGCAAGTCCGGCGATTTTTGTCTGCCTTTCAGAGGATGTCTTCAGCGTGTCTCTCAAAGATTCTCAGGTCAGTGTGAATGAACAAGCCCCAGCCGGCTAGTAACCCCCGAGCGCCGGTGCCATGAGGAGCAGTGCAGCTGTGGCAGCAATAAACGCAGTGGTCCCCCCCCCCCCCCGCGCCCAGTGAAGGGGCCCTGTGGCAGTGCATTACATTCAAAACCCTGGGGGTTGCTGTTCATCTTGCAGGTAGCGGGCAGGATCGGGGGTCTCCTGGCTGTGTGCAGCACGCAGGTTGTGAGCAGAGCGGGTGTGCGGCGCACGCCACATGCGGCAGGTCTGTGACGCAATGCCGCAGACGCTGTTCAGTACACTGGGGGGCTGTGCTGGGAGTTCTGGGGTGTGCCCCAAAGACGCCAGCGAGGCTGGGAGCACTGGAGCACAAGCCCAGTGTATCCAGTGCAGGGTCCGTGGTGCAGTGAGCAGTGACTGGAGATGGGGTGCAGTGCATGATACCCAGCGCAGTGCGGGGAGCAGCTGGGGACCGCCCCGACCGTTACAAATCAGCGTCTGGTCTGTTACCCCAACGCCTCTCCACTGAGCTCACTGGGTTGCACTTAGGAGCAGAACTGGGTCCAATGTGCAGCGTCTGATGCTATGACGGTGCTAACAGGCAGCGTGGTGACAAGGCCCATGTGAGCTGGGCAGCCCATGCAGTGCAAGGTATGAGACGCACACTCCCCCGGGAAGCTCTCTGCGGCAGATGGCTTCCAGGCCTGAAAGGGATCTGGTCACCTTGGGGCTGCCCTCTAATCCTGTTCCGAGTGGCACGTCTGGGAGAGGCTGGCGCTGGGAGCACCTTCAACGGAACAAACTCCACCAGCATCTCTCCCCCGTCCCCGCCTTTCGGGTGTTTCTTTTCAAACTCCTGGGCCGAGCTGGGTAATTGGATGCTTCTGATGGTGAGCAGCAGATGGAACTGGCAATGGGGAAGGGGAGGGAAGTCACAGTGCCAGTGCCCCTCGCTGCTCCCAATCCTAAACCCCAGACGCAGCTTGGTGCCCGCCCCTGCAGTGTTAATGCTGGCCAACTCCTGTGGCTTGGGGCTGCAGGGACGGCCCCTCTCCTAACGAAGATAGCCAAGAGCAGGCTGCAGACTCCCAGATGCAGGGAAGAGGGCCTGGTCTCGCTGACTATGGGATTGGGTCCCAAATGGAAAAATCCCTGGCCGCCCCACGGGCTGGAACTCGGACCCTCCTGCTCTAAAAGGACAGGCACTATCACTTCACCTAAGGGGGGGATCGCCATTAGCTGTTAATGGCAGAGGGTCTATGACACACAAGCGAGCTGTTCTGATTCTGTCTGGCAGAGGGCAGCGGTGGACGGACACACACCCCCACAAAGAGGAGAGAAACACAACTTGTGCTGTGTTGGGGCAGTTGAAGTGAACAGCCAGGACCTGGCTGGTTAGAAACTTGGGGGAGGTGTGATCTCAGGGGACGTGGAGGAGCCCCTGTGAGCTCCCAGAGACCACCACAAAGTGACCACACACAAGCAGGCATCGGTGACAATGTTTCTCGTGTCCCCTGCTGGTGGCTGGTCCACAGAGGGTAACAGCCTGCTACTTCTGCTAGCTGGGGGGTTCCTCCTTTAGCTCCAGTCGGAAGTGTGTTCTACAGCCACCGCCCCAGAACAGAGCTCACAGAGAACAGGCTGGGTCAGTGCCCAGATGCCTCCTGCCCCGTGCACCAAGGACGTCCAGCAAATGCCGTTTCCTCCAAGGCCAGCCCCCGTCAGCTGCATGGCCGAGCCTTTGTAGGATAAATTCCCTCCATGGCCCAGCAGTGCTGCTTCCCCGATGGCTAGAGAGGGCTGCGCCTCCCGCCGCAAGGCAGAAATCAGCATGTTTCCTCTAGGCCCCTTCCAGGCCCAGACAGCTGAGACAAGGAGAGGCCGCTAGGGGGCCTTGAACTCGGCTCCCCTTGGGCGCCAAAGGTTGAGCCGCTCCTCGTGGGGCTGGAGTGATTCTCCCTTGTATGCTGGAGAATTGCATTATTTTTTTAATGCACAAAATGCAGTCTACTAATTCCAAACATGCCACCCTGTGTCCCCCTGCTATCGCAGCCCTGGGCTCCCCACACCTGGTTCTGCCAGTGCCCCTCACTCCTGACCCACAGCCCTCTTCTATCCCAGCCCTGAGCACCCCACACACAGCTCTACCGACGCCTCTCACTCCTGACCCACAGCCCCCTGCTGTCCCAGCCCTGGGCTCCCCACACCCAGCTCTGCCAGTGCCCCTCACTCCTGACCCACAGCCCTTGCTATGCCAGCCCTGGGCTCCCCACACACAGCTCTGCCCAGGCCCTTCAGTCCTGACCCACAGCCCCCTGCGGTCCCTGTCCAGCCCTGAGCAGAACCCCCGCCTTCTCTGCTGAATGTGGGTTCTGCCCTCTCTAGGTGCCAGGCTGGGAACCCATCATTTGGGGGACCCTCTCCCTAGCAGCATGAGGTGCCCACACCCGCACTGCAGCCCCATCTTCCCTCCTGGGGGGCAGCTCATCCGTGCTCTGGCTTTGGCCGTCTGAACTAGCTGTGTGTGCAAACACACACAGGCTCCAACCCCCCATTTTTGGGTAGAAGAGTAAGAGTCCCCGGCTGCTTCTGCTGGTGCCGCGCCCGCGCTGCTGCCCAGGCCCGGGCCCGGCCAAGTTCCTGCTGACGGGGCTGCAGCTCCTCCGGCCTGTGGCTGTGTGGCAGTGCATTCCTTCCCAGCGTGCAGGAAGGAGTGGGAGCCCCAGGAATCCCGGGAGCCAGGGCTCCTTCAAGCCCATACATGTCCCAGCCCCTCGCGGGGCAAAGCTCTGCACGCCCTGACACAAAGCAGGTATTGTGCCGGGGCTCTTTGTCTTAAAGGCACAATGCGCCTTTCTGGTGCGGCTGGCTGAGCCGCCGGGCCGTTTCCCAGCGCGCTTGCTCCGCTTGCTCCCGGGCAGGGCCGGCCTCAGCCGTGCGCTAGTCTGCCCAGACGGGACCCCAGGGAGCTCCCGCCCGCCCCAAAGGCCCCCCAGGAGGCAGGATGCTCTGTGCAGGCAACGGGAACCCGCTGAGTGCAGTTGCCCCTGGGTTGCTTTGGGAGGGGGTCTTTTATCCTGGGGAAGGGGGGGAGGCATGGCTGGGTGGAGGGGCCATGCCTCCAATGACAGGAGGGAAGAGGCCTGTTGGACGATGGACACGTTACCCCTGCGCTCCCAGGAACGCTCAGCTGCCCCAACCTGAAATGCGGGTTACGGTGGAGGCTGCAATGCCCCAGGCACATCCCATACTGGGGGCTAGATCCTGAGCTCCTTCCTCCAGCAGAGCCCCGACCGCCTGTCATAGGAGAGAGCGACGAGATCAGGGCTGGCGTCCGCCCTGAGAGCAGCAGCAGAGTGGCCCCTGTGCTTGGAGGCCAGGCCGGCCCTACGACACGCTGACACGAACGGGGGCCAGATCGGAGGCCAGGGAGACTGAGGACCTGTGCAGAACACCAGAGCAGGGACAGCATGGGCAGCCTCCCCTGCCAATGGACCTCAGAGGGGTTCCCACTGGAGTGGGGCTGCGGCCCATTGGCACGGCCTCAGACAAGTATCCACCTCTCCCTGGCCGGGATGTGGATATTTGTCTGGCCCCGTTTCCTTCCCTGGGTTCAGACAGGGTCTTTAGAGCAGAGAAATGCCGCTCTGGTCCTTCACATGCTGAGCCCCAGACGCGGCGCCATGGGGAGCAGCCCCCTGTAACCAACGCTGGCTGCTGCTTGGCCACGGCCCATCGTTCGTGGGTCATCCCACGGCTTGGGAACTTGCTGTTGCTTCCTGGGCGGTTAAGGCGACGCCGACGACAGGCTTCGAGCTGCTGTGGCACAATCTGGTGGTGCCGTGCTGCATGAAGGGCAAAATCGTGGGTTACAGACACTGACGTATGGCACAGCATCTGGTCCAGGCGTCCCCTCTGAGCGGCTGGCCAGGATGGCGGCGGTGGGGCAAGGAAGTCGTTTGCTTAATAAGAGCCAGACCGGTGCGAAAGAGCTGATTCTTCATGGGGAAACCTGTGTGTCCGAGCCGTGATCAGGAGCTCAGCGAGGGAGCTTGGGTTTACTGGGCAAGATGCTGGTCGGTGCCGCTTTTAGCTCGGCCAAAAGGGGGCACTGCAGGGCCAGGCACCCCCTCCTCCAGGTGCGGAGCACGTTACCCTGAGCTCCATCCAGCCTCTGCTGACCCCGAGGGAGCGAGAGATGCAGCCCTCACCTGGTCCCACACGGCCACTGCTCTCTGGGGAGCTAGGCTGAGGACTGAACAAACTCGTGCCAGTGTCTCCACTTTGTGCTAGTAAGAAAAGCAACAGAGGGACCGAGTCTGTCGATGCGGGGGGAGGGGGACAGCTCCAGCCCAGCATGAGCCGTGACCCAAAGCTGGTGGCTTATGTGAGACGAGTGTTGGGGGGTCTCAGACCCGTTCCCAAGGGGCAGAGTCCGGCTCACCGAAGCCTCCCCTACAGTCGGCCCCTGGGACTCAGCAGAAAGGAAGTGCTGCCCAGTGGTTAGAACCCCAGCCTGGGGCTCCAGAGACTTGGGTCAGTTCCCTGCTCTGACGGACTGACCCTTGGCCTCGATCCCGGGGGGGGGGGGCGTGAGGATAAAACCAGCGAGGACTGTTAGGGGCACAGATATTGGGGTGATGGGGGCCCACACTGGCACCGTAGCTAGCGCGAGGCCAGGGGCTGGCGGGGCGGGCTGTGGGGACTGGACACCGCTGAAGGTGCCCCCTTGCAGGGCCCGGTGTGTTTGCTGCCAGCCGGGGGCTGATAAGAGCGGCTGGGCTGGTTCTGTCAATGATTGACTCGCTGGGCTGTGTTTTCTGTGCAGAAGGGCCAGCCAGTGCTGATAGCAGCCTGTGGCGGAAAGGCACAGGAGCTGCCCCCGGGGTGGGGCGGGGCGGGGCCCAGCTGCTGGCTTTGCAGAAGGCTGATAAGGATGTTTGTCTGGGAGGTTAGCGGGGGCTGATTCCCCAGCTCTGGCCTGAACCCTGCTCCCTGCCCGGGCCCAGCCCCAGAGGACAGGGATTCTGTGAAGCGAAGAGGCAGGGTCACCCCTGGGCTAAACCTGCTGCAGTGGAATGGACCGATGCCGGGGGGGATATGTGGGGCGGTGCCGGGCTGGCATTTTAGGGCACCCCCGGGTTGGGGGCTGGCAAAACCCGACCGCTTGCCACATCTGATTCCCCAAGCGCAGCGCGCCAGTGCAGGCATGCGGGGGGGGGGGGTTTTCAGGCCGTCAGCCCTGATTAAAGGCTGGTGCCCCCCTGCTGCCTTCAAATCCTCACCGCCTTTCAAGTGCATTAGGGGATTAGGGGGGCCCAAGCTCCTGCGGCCTGAGCTTCTCCCCTGGCCCCGTCTCTCTCCGCCGCATGTCTCCTTCCCTCTCTGCCTGTCTCCCTCCATCCAGGCCCCAAGCTGCTCCCCTCTCCACTCCCCCGTCGGCTCCGTGCCCCGCAGGGCCGGGCCTTCCTCCGGGGAGCAAGAGGGACGCTGCCCCACGCTGGTCCTGATGTGCAAGGCCGTCCCCCCCAAACCCACACAACAGACGGCTCCAAGGGACACCCAGCTTGAGGCCCAGGCCTGGCCTCGGAGCCAGGCCAGGGGTTTGGGGCTCTGTGCCCGCTGGGCCATGCACGGGGTCAGGTGCCTGGGGCTGGCTCTGCTTTTCCCCTCATTCAGCTGCTGCAGCAGCCTGCCAGCTCCCTCCGGGCCATCTGCAGAGCTGCTACAGAGCCAAGCTTGTCCTGGAGACACGCCCCCCCTCCCCCGGCTGCCTCCACCCCCATCCCATTGCCTTGGCCCTGGCAAGGCCTGTCCTGGGGCGACGTCCCCTATTGTCCCAGCCCCCTGCGCCACCTCCCTGCACACACAATGCCCAGCCCCCAGCTGGCACCGAGCGCCGCCGCCACCGCTAGGATTTCACAGCAAGAATGAGCGCGTGGCCCGGCGCGGTCGCCCTGGGCTCGCTTTCTCCTCTCTGATCCAGGTGCTAAGCATGGCACACCAGCGGTTCCGCTCGCCTGCCCTGGGAGCTGCCTGCCCAGCGGTGCCAGCCCTGCACGCAGCCCCCCTGCAAAGCCATCAGGCTGCCCAGGCCCCCCTGCGACCCTGGAAAGCCCCGGAGGACGCTGGGCAGGACGGGTTTGCCCAGGGGGTGTCTGTGAATCGCAGCAGGATGGTGCCATCTGCTGCCACGTTAGACATGCTACACTCGCGTCTATTCACGGTTTGCTGGCAGAGTCTAGACCAGGCCGTGGCTTCGACCGCCAGATCTCATTCTTACAGCCACCAGGCGGCGCTACCAGGGTGGGGACAAGAGGGCTCCCTTTGGAGACTCAGGCGGCCCTTACTTCCACCCTGGATGGAAAATACTTTGGTGGGTCCCCCCTCCCCCCCCCCGGATGCATGTTTCAAGTCAGACACAACCCAGAGCTGCTGATCAAATTAAAGAGCCCACGGCACATATTTATGTTACAGAGAGACCCCAATCACTGATCAGGGCCCCAGTGTGCAAGGTGCTGCACAGACCTATATAAGGGCCAGTCCCTGCAGCCAAGAGCCTACAGTGTAACTAGACAAAGGCCAGGGTAAGGAGAAAAGGGGGTAACGTCCTCTTGCACATGAGGTGCAGGGTCCTCGTGGCCCCCACGTCCTGTCCACATTTCAATCCCGGTCTCTACATTCTGCCCACCTATATCTAGCTCCTCCACCCCCTACCCTTCCCACTGGGTGCTGTGTGATTCCTGCCCTAAAGCCTGGTGTGCTAGAGTTGTAGCTGCTGGATTCCTCCCCAGAGGTAGCTGCATTCCAGAGATGCTGCATCTATCTACTTTGTAACGTGCTTTAGGATCCCGGAGAGAGAAAGGTGCTGTTCAAAGCCCTTGTATTCACTATTGGTGTGCTCACACAGACAGGACCCTTCCCCACTCCCACCCATTCCCCTCCCCATTATTTAACAGTGGGATGAACACAGAGAGTTGATCTCTGTCCTTAGCCATGAGGAGATCACTCACTCCCGTTCTGTGCCATGGCTTGGTGTGGACTCCAGGATGCTGGCTGTAGTTAGATGCTGCAGATCATCGTCTCTTTCCCCGCCATCTTCCCTGGTAGCTGGAGGTTGCAGGCAGGGTGAGAGCTCGGGAGATCTACAGACCAGGCTATTGTGTCCTTCTGGGAAGTGGGTAGGCAGCGTTCCCCGAGGGAGGCACTAGCGCTGCCTGTCACCACTGGCTCTCGTTGGTCTTTGCTGGACATCACCAGCCATGATGGGGCGGAGTCCGGGCAGCTCCCCGGTGGTAACCCAGCATGCCTCAGCCCTCGCGGTGAGCGTGTGTGCGCACGACAGGGCCAAGATCTGGGAGGGACGGAGGGCTGGGCTCTTGCCTTTGGCTGTGGTTTGTTTTTCTCACTTGAAGTCAGCCCTGGACCTGCGAGTTGGCTAAGACAGGCTGGGCGTATTAGCTGGCTGGCTGCGGGGCATGGGCTGGCTGTGTTTATGGAGGAGGAGGGGAAGGCTGGAGTGGCTTCCCTCGCAGCTGTGTGGTGTTTTCAAAGCCCCCCTGTCCCCTTGCAGTGCTGGAGTAAGGATCAGGGCCAGTGTTGTGACGCTGGCCCTTGTGCGCACTCACATGTGCACACTCATTTATTTGTGCAAAAAACCTGACCCTGCCACACATCCTGCACACACTTCCACGCCACCACCGTGCGGTGCACGAGTTCCTTTGGGCACAGCCGTGCTCTTGCACCCTTACACATTGCTTTGCCCATGCCCACACATTCCCATCCCTGTGCTAGTGCGCGCACAAGTGACTGGCTATGTGCTCTGGTGTGAAGGGCCAGGTGTGTATGTCTGAATGCACAGCCGTGGGAGTGACAGGAGATCAGTGGGTGCATTGACAGGCTTGTTCCCATATGGAGCTATTCACACCCCACCTTAATCTGAATTAACTTGTCAGTGTAGACAAGCTCTAAGGCAGTGCTGGAGGTGCACGGCTTGTCACTGAGTGTCCCAGCAGCCATTGCTGCTGCTGCTCTAACCTGATCCTGTCCCTCGCTGGTTAATTCAGCTGTCACTGCTTTCTGCACTTAGTGCATCTCCAGGGCTGTTCTGCGGGGAGGGTGATGGGGACAGGGAAGCACAGGGCTCTCCAGAGAACACTCGGCTCTTTGTTAATACAGCCGGTGGCTCTGGGGAAGGAGGGCTGTGGCTAATTGCCCAGAGGAGTGAGAAGATGCAATGGATCCTAGTGAACACTAGAGGGAGCGCAGGAGAGCAGACCAGGATGGAGTGCTCTAAATCGTGAGTTTGGCTTAAAAATCATGAGATTTTATCAATAAGACTAATTGTTGGTTCTTCCTCTTTGCCTTCTGGTTTCAGATCCTTTAGCTGGCCTTGGCCCGTGTTTACCGGCTTTCCTCCACCAGCACCAGGGCTAGAAATTTCCTTTTTTTAAAAGAACTCCAGGCACTGGGCTTTAAGAGAAAAAAAACCTGAACCTTGTGAACACTGGCAGCCCTGAATTTGTTCCATTCATTTCCTACTGACACGCAAGGGTGCTGGGGAGAGACTGGACTTTATTTCATGGCCCCTGTCACATGATCGGGGCAGAGTGACAGGTCAGTATCCAGTGCTCCAAGAGGCTGATCGCCCCTGCTCAGATGTGAAGACCGAAGGCCTCAGCCTACATTCCCCAGGGCTGCTGGCAGAAGGAGATGGGTTGTTTTGCACCACACCCCTGTGTGTGTGTGTGTGTGTGTGTGTGGACTCAGGTGCCAGCTCTTCTGTTGGCACTCATCCCTCTCTGAGGCACTTTTGAGATCCCCCTTTCCCGCTCTCCATCACGGTAGTTGTGGGCGTTGCAGGCTTGTTGGTAGTGGCTGGGGAAGAAGTGAAGGGTGAGTTGGGGAGCCCCACAACTAATTTGGCTAGAATTTCCCCCAAAGAGAAAGGTAATGTGGTCACACCAGAAGGCTGGAGCCAGGACTCCCAGGTGGGCTCTGCCACTGACTTGCTGTGTGATCTTAAGCAAATCCCTCCCCTCGCCCTGTGCCTCAGTTTCCCCATCTGCAAAATAGGGATAATAACACTGACCCGCCTTGCAAGGTGGGGCTGGTGTCCATGCAACACTTTGACAAAGCAAGAGGCTGTGTTGGGCCGAGCATTGCCCCTATTATTCCTAAAGCCGGCCCTGTATATTCTACCTTGTGTTTACTCCCACACATCCTTCACCTATAAAGGCATGCGATCTCCTTTACCTTCCACCGAGTGCCACAGGCAAAGGAATTAATTCCCCAAAGCCCCAGCCTCAGGGCCATTTGCCTCCCTGCCACATTCGGCACAAATCTGCCTTGCTGAGTGCAGCTGCAATGCGCCACTCTCTCTTGGTGTGTGAGACAGGCTGGGAAGTGCCGTGGTGGCAGAGATATTGATCAACGGCTGGACACGATGGGCCATGCAGGAGGCTTGCTGCTGGGAACCCAGCCAGAGCAACGCGAGGGGCGTGCAGTGCCCTTGGAGCTGGCAGGGGACCCGCTCCTCGAGCCATGTGCTCATCCTGTACAGTGATGCCCCTGTACGCAACAGGGTGCCCAATCTTTGCCACCTGGGGAACCTGAGGGCCACTGTTTGCAAAGAAACTGGGGGCAGTCTCCAACTGCCCTGAGCGTGGAAGTGTATGCGGCTTGCAGAAACCACAGCTCCCAGCATGCCCCATTCCACAGAACACCAGTGGCTTGTCTCCAGTTCCGTTCCCAGGCCATTCCGCCATCAGAGCTCCCCGGCTGCATAGCAGGGCTTGCTAGGCTGCGCCGTTAGTTGCAAAGTCCTCTCAGGTCCTGAGAATGAGGGGGCAGCGGAGGAGGAAATCGTTGGTATGGTTAGTTGGCCTATGGGCGACCCATTAGTGACCCGTGGTAAAGGTTTGAGCTGGGCTGTTGCATTGTCGGTCAGAGAGCCAGTTCTCCGTCTTCTGCTCCCGAATCTCAGCATCCATTAAAAAAAAAAGAAGAAGTCTCCAGCCTTTATAGAAAATCTTCACAGAGCAAATCAGTGCCAGGCCCTTTGCCCGAGTCTGCAGGCAGCTTGAAGGAGCCGCTTAGAGAGCTGTGAACAGCCCCTATTCATCGCTGCATTGTGTTAACTCTGGAGCCTACTGATGGTCATTTAGTTTTCAGCATGGTGAACTGTTTCACGACTGAACAAAATTGGTAAGAAAGAAAAGGGATGACACTACTGCCTAGAGCTAACGTGCATGCCATCTTCTCGGGTGGGGAGTCACAAGGGGTGACGGTTGTGGGCCTTGTCTGCCTCGGGAGACAGCATTCAAGAACTTCCTCACTGCACTGAGTCTGACTCATCTACATTGAGTCTAATTGGTGACCTGTGTTGTCTGGGTCTCATATAGGGCCCAATGTTGGGACCCTAACTCAGCTGGGTGGTCCCATTAACTTCAGTAGCACTCCTCGGTGAGTAAAGTCTACTCAGCTGAGTAAGGACTGCAGGATCAGCCAAGCTCCTTGAAGCAGGGGCCAGGTCTTCTGACATGTTTATTCAATACCAAGTGTATTGCTGCCCTTCAATAAATTAGCACAGAATAGGCGCCATCCCATCAGGGGCCAAAGCTGTGAAGACCCTGCCAGCTCCTATGGCTGGGTGTGGGCCATCCAAACCAGCAGCCTGCCTCACCAATACCAGATACTTCAGAGGGATGAAGAAGCCCCCTAATGGGTACTTATGAAATAACCTGCCGGCAGGGGGGGGGTTTCTTCCTGACCCCTGACAGTTAGTGCTAGCTAATGCCCTGAAGCATGAGTGTGTGCATCCTAGCTAATGTAGATGTGGATGTTCTCATTCTGTATATAAATCACTCTTGGAATCGTATTAAGCTCTTGGCCTCAATGACATCTTTTGGTAACGAGTTCTACTAGGCAGGTTAATCTAGTGGCTAGCATTCTGGGACCCAGGAGACCTGGGTTCAGTTCCCAGCTCTGGTTTTCTGGTTGACCTTGGCCAAGTCACCGTGCCTCAGTTTCCCCATCTGTAAAATGAGGCTAATGATACTGGCCTCCTTCATAAAGTGCTTTGAGGTCTGCTGATGAAAAGTGGCAGATCTGAGCCAGATGTTATCATTACTAATAGTAACCCATTATTTCTTTTTATGATTTTTAAGTCTCTTGCCTTGCAAAGTCATCCAGCATCATTGTTTGTGAACTCTGGGACTCCCTGGAGGATTAGCTTCCAAACCAGACTGTGTGCAGACAAAGCTAGCAGGTCCGGAAACAGGACAAAGCAACGCGGCTGAACTGCGACATTCGGTGTGAGGAGACGTGTGTCACGCTTTGTTTTATGTAGCGTTCTATATTTAGATTTTCTCACGTGGGTTGTGTTGGTAAGGCACGGTGGGGCGATATAGGCTACACGACAGATAACGCTAAATCCAGCGGTATCCAAAAGTTGTTACTATTTGCTGGTCATTCGGTGGCTTATGTGAAGTAACTTGATGGACCTCTGGAGAGGGTGGATGGCCCAGAAGTTAGGGCACTAGCCTGCAACTTAGGAGCACTGGTTCAGGTCAATTCCCTGCTCTGCCACAGACATCCTGTGTGACCTTGGGCACATCACTTGCCTCGGTTTCCCAATCTGTGATGTGGGCATAACAGCACCGCCCTACCTCACAAGGGTGGGGAGTAAATACATTAGCTGGGAGATGCTCAGATAGTACAGGAATAGGGGACAGATACCTCCTCAAGGTAGATAGTCCAGTTCCTGCTACCCACATGCCATGTCACAGCTGGTGCAAATTGTCCCCCTTTTGCGGACTCAGAAGAGAGGCCAAGGGTCGCATGGGCCATAGAATCCGAACGAGGCCCCTGTTGCAGGCAGCGCCCTCACTGTGGGTCCAGCCCTGGCGTGCCTGTGTATGGATTCAGATGCCTAGCTTGAGGTCTCCCCACCGTTTCGTCCTCAGCAAACTGGGGTGAGCCGTAGTGCGAGGATCGGTGAGATGAGTGCCCCCTGGTGGTAGCTAATCTTTAGTACAAGAAATGACCTCCTGGGACTCCCTAGGTCAGGGGTCGACAACCTTTCAGAAGTGCTGTGCCAAGTCTTCATTTATTCCCTGGAATTTAAGGTTTCGTGTGCCAGTAATACATTTTACATTTACAGGGGCCAGCGGATGGAACCCCAGACTGGCAGCGGGCTGAGCGGGGCCGGCGGCCGGGACCCCAGGCCGGCAGTGGGCCGGGTTAAGCCACTCAGCGCGCTGCCGCTGTGGGTTCCGTCCGCTGGCCCCTCCCAGCTGGGATCCCCGCCACCAGCCCCACTCAGCCCGCTGCCGGCCCCGGGGTCCCGTCCATCCAGGCAGGCCAGGCTGAGCGGGGCCGGCGGACGGAACCCCACGCCGGCAGCAGAGTGCCACTGAAAATCAGCTCGTGTGCCGCCTTTGGCACGTGTGCCGTAGGTTGCTGGCCCCTGCCCTAGGCAATCTCTTAAGCAGAAGTCGGAGTTTGGGTGGGTCATTGGTGTGGGGGGCAAGGCCCTGTGGAGGGGGCGGGACTGACTGGCAGCTGGGAAGGGATTGGGAAAGGATAACGCGGCCCGCTGCTGGCCCAGGAGTGGGGGAGCGAGCCAGGCTGGGCGGGGAGGATCGCAGCGCGTTGGGCTACCTCGCAACGAGAGGCAAACGGCGTTCTAAATTTAAACCTGTCCATGCCCAGGCGCTCGGGGGCCGGGAGCGGCCTTGTCTCAGCCTCGCTGCATTGCTCTGCCAGCCACACCCTCGTCCCAGCTTGAAACAGTTACAGCCTTGGCGGCTGAAGTGTCTGTTTCATCAGCAGGAAATAACGCCGCGGGCCGAGCCGAGCCCGGGCTCCCAGACAGGCCCGTCCTGTGTGGAGCACACCCCTGGCCTGCGCGCCGCGCGCCCCGCCACACACCTCAAACGCTCCACTCAAACGCAGGCACCAGCGGGCTCCAGCACACACAGCCACAGCCACCGCCGTCTGCCACAAAACCCCAGCACGGGGCAGCCCCCGTCCCGGAACTCAGACTCAGACACACACATGCCCCCCGCCCCCCGACACACCCCAGCTCTCTGACTCAAATCGGGAGCCAGAGACACACCCATGAACACAAACCAAAAGGCATGCCCAGACTAGCACACCAGCTCATCATACACCCCCACACTCACACACAGATAACCACCCCCTCAGAACACACACACACACACTTTACATCACACACACACACGCTTTACACTTAACATTTAGATCACACACACACACACACACACATAACATTTAGATCACTCACACACACACACACACACACTCACACACACACACACACACTTAACATTTAGATCACACACACGCTTTACACA
>NW_020664439.1:45369756-45378830 GCF_002925995.2 Terrapene triunguis
CACACACACACACACTTAACATTTAGATCACACACACGCTTTACACAACATTTAGATCACACACACACACACACACACACACACAGAGGCACACACACACAAGCTTCACACTTAACATTTAGATCGGGCTAGCTACAGGTCTGTGAACAATTTTGCTTCCTGAGCACCATCGTTAGGTTGACCTCACCCCGGAATGCAGCTAGGTTGACAGCACAATTCTTCCATCAACCTAGCTCCCGCCTCTCCGAGCGATGGATTAACCAGACCGATGGAAAAGCCCCTCCCGTCCATGGTGCTACGCTGTGTAGCATAGACGTGCCCCCGGAATCTCGGTGTTCCTTTTATTACCTGCTATAGGCTTAGGGGTGACAATTGAAAGAGACTCTGCCCAGTCACTCTGAGCCAGCTCCGGGGCATTGCAGAGCTTAGAATCCGGGGAAGAATGTCCCGTAGATCCCGCGGACTGATTTTGGTTTTACAAAGAGACTCACCCTTTGTTTCCTGGCTGAGGAAGGTAAATGAAAGTCACCGCTCTGAGCAGGATCAATGCTAGTGCACAAACAAGAACGGGAATGACAAGCCAGGCTGAACTCTTCACAAGAGGATGCCCAAAAGCCCAGTGCTCTGAGGGCTCAAGGTCCCATCTGAGATCAGGGCCCTCCCGAAATGCCGGAGGAGACAATCCTGGCTCTGAAGAGCTTACAGGGCAAAGGAAATATTATCCACATTTGATAGGTGGGAACTGTGACAGAGAGAGGCTAAGTGACTTACCCATGGCACACAGGGAATCAGTAGCGGAGCCAGGGAACTGGACCCGGCACTCCGCTCTAACCACTAGGCTGTCCTGCAGCTCAGGTGCTGAGATGACTCTATCAGCCGAAAGCAAACTGTACTGCAAAGGGAGTCCTGTCAGCAGCCCAGCTGCACTGCAGCATGGACCGTACCACGCTGCAATCCAGACCCAGAGGGACCATCTGGCGGAACAGCGGGTCTGGCTGGGAGGTGGAGGTGTTTCTGGCCTCAAGGGCAGGGAGCTGAGTCTGGTTAGTATCTGACGTTCCCACTACCTGGAGAACAAGGGCCAGTGTACGCTGAAGTGCCTTGGAATGGCCAAAAATGCCTGGGAGCGGCTCCAAATGGCTGGCGTTCCCTAATGCTTGACCCCGGCGTAATCTGCCCTCAAACAGAGCACATCCTAACATAGTCAAATATGAGCGGACTGGCCTGCCCACCCCCACAGAGGGGATGTTGGCTATTACCTTATTTTAGGGAGTAGAAGCTGCGTTGTTTTTTTCCCCTTGCCCTTTAACAAAACTCAATGGCAGCTCCGCTTTCCAAGCTCCCTCCCTCCTTCCCAGCAGCTGCCAGGTGCCCTGAACACCCAGCGCTTTCGGGGTGGGTGTGGAGTGGACTTAGGAAGCACGCAGCAGGATGGCGTTTGTGCCCCTCTTTGGCCCCAAGCCAGCTTGTTGGAGGGGTCGCTGACGTGCCCATTGTCCAGGTTTGCTCTTTGCAGCTCGCCAGTAGTGGGCTGGGGAGACAACAAGGCCCAGCGTGCCACACACTCCATCTCAGTCCCCACAGCCCCCTGGACAAATTCCTCTTCCCAGCAGTCCCAGGGAGACCCCTCCTCCCACTCCTTCTCCACCCCCAACATCACTCAGATGGGCCCCTCCGCCGCTTCCCAAGGGGAAGGAAAGACCCCGTTTAGTGCCGATGGTTTGGCCAGCTTCCCACTCCTCCCCTCTTCTCAATTTGCCTGGGCCAAACCATTTCACTGGGGTGGGGGGGCGTGTGTGCGAATGCTGGATCTTGGGGGATCATGTGAATGGGGGTCCTGGATACAGTGGCATTGAAATCTCCCTCCTCCCCCCACAATATATGCTCCGTTGCTCTGTTGCTTCCCATCAGAGGCTCTCAGAGCACTCCACAAAGGAGGGCAGCTCTCAGTATCCCCATTTTACAGAGAGGGAAACTGAGGCATGGTGAGCCTCGTTCACTTGCCCAAGGCCACAAAAGGGGCGGGGGAGGGGGGCCAATGACAGAGCTGGCTACTAACACGTCTGTGCCCTGCCTGAGCCCCCAGCCTCCAGTCACATGGAGCACACAGCAGGATGGACTGGAGGACCTGGTAAGTTTCTCCCGTTTCTGGTGTCAGATGTGGGCACCTAGAGCCAGACAGGACTGGGGTCTGGCCAGGGGAGCATGCCTAGCCCGTGTGCTGTGCCTTTAAAAGGGACACACCCTTGTTATTAAAAGCCGCGCTCCCAGCTCCTTCCCCAGAACGGCTATTTTTATCCTGAATGTTCTTGGCCCTTCCCCTTGCAGATGGCCCTGGTGCTGGGAATGGAGCCCTGGTGCCCAGCCAGACGGAGAGCAGGCTAGCTCTGTGGGGCTGGGCCACGGTCACTCTGAAGCCAGGCAAGGCTGGGAAAGCTGAGCTAGTCGGGAGCTGCCCTTGCCAGGCAGCGGTGGGCTCACACCCAGCCGAGTGCGTGAGCAGGCAGGGAAGATAGTAGCAGCAGGGGGAGGTGGAGGAGAAGAGGGGTAGAAGAAGGAGACACACAGAGCGAAGGAGAGGGAGAGGGACTGGAGGAGGGGAGACTGAGTGAGCCACCGAAACAGCCCTGCAGCCCCTGGCAGCATCACCCAGGCCAGCCCAGGGTGTGCCGCATGCATCCCTGTCGCTAGAGGACAACAGCCAACTACTGCTCCCCGCCAGTGGAGTTAACCCTCTAGTTCAGGCAAGAGAGGAGCCTGCTGACGGGGCCAAGTTGAAATGCTGCTGGTCCGGGTGAAGGGGTGTGACAGGAGCTGGGCCACCAAGTCCCAAACGGGCATGGGGTGTCACCCTGGGAAGCCTCTCCCAGACACGGCGCTCTGGTAGAGACGTGCAGGGACTTTGTCATGCTGGCAAAGCCACCGGCAATGAGACGGAGAGGGCGTGCAGCGCTGCTAGCTCCCACAATCTCGTCACTAGTCTTGTGGCACTTGGGGGTTTCCTTAAACCCCCAGCTCCGGGAGTCCTGTGATTTGGAGAGATGCTCTCTCTCTAGCCCTCGCAGTGGAGGGGACAAGCTGGGAAAAGTGACCTGTAAATTTCCAAGCAGCAGGCGGCAAATAAACAGAAACCAGCGTTCAATAGGTTTGAAAACCTCATGCCTTGGGGCCTGACTCCTGGTTTGGAACGCTTGGCGTTAGCGATACACTGGGAGGCGGGGGGAGAGGGAGAGAGGGAAGGGATGTGAAGTGAGTCAGACAGGGAGGGAAAGTGTGCTGTTTGTGTTTAGTTTCTAAAGTTACCGTTTCCACAGCATCCCTGGAGCCACCCTGCAGCTCCTGGGATCGCGGGGGTCCCCGGGAGATCCCGAGCAGCCCTGCAGCAAAGTCCACCACAGCTAAAAATATATCCAGCCATTGTAGTCAGCAACAAAGCAGCTGAGCTCACGCCGGCTTTATCGCATCGGAGATCTGCCACGCTGCCCCCTTGGGAGATACTTGCTTCCCCACCCACTCTCTGCCCTCTGCAGAGCTGGGCAGAGCCCTTCTGCCGGCAGGGACTTTACAAGAGCCAAACCTGCCGCTGTGTTTCCCTTCTCCGGGGGCAGGATCGGTTCTTTCTCAAGCTCAGCCAGGGTCGAGGGAGGCTTGAGCCGGGCGGCGATCTGACCAGATAGGTGGCTGTGCGTTAGATGGTTCCCAAGGACTGGGTAGAAGGGCACACGCTCTCAGCCTGTCATCCAGCGGCTCGAACAAGGAGCCAGGACTCCTGGGTTCTATTGCCAGCTTTACCCCTGGGCAAGCCCCAGCCCGTCTCTGTGCCTCAGTTTCTCCATCTCTTACGCCGGGACAAAATGACCTGGGTGGTTTTATGACAAATAAACTCAGCTAAAGGGCTTTGAGCTCATTGGGTGAAAGGAGCCATTATTACTTGGCGAAGGGAATGTGCCTCTAATGCAGTTCTGTGTGAGCCCCACATCGCCGTGTTCCTGTGTGGCTGTACCTTACCAGGTGTTTGTATGGGAGCAGCACGTGGCTGCAGGTGGTGGGACTAGAGCCCCCTGTGGCTGCTCATTACCGAGCGCTGCTGAGTGCCAGTGAGGGGACAAAGGGGTGTGAACGGCCAGGCTGTGGCCCAGCATCCATGTGCCAGGGGAGTCACCAGACGGGAGGCCTTAAACTGCAGCATTAAAAGCAAGTTAAGGAGAGAACCCAGCGGTGCTGATGGCGGGGAGGGGGAGGTACGCTCGGGGACGGGCGACAGGATGCCAGAGCCTGTTGTCTCTCACTGATCAGTTCAGATCCAGCCCAGGGGACTGTAAGTCGTTGCCACTGGAGAGTTGTGCAGCGAAATCAGCAGGGTCTCGGCCTAGCCTCCAGCAGGGACGCGTTCACATGACAATGGTGCCAAAGGGGCCCGCAGCAGAGATGCCCAGGGCCTTAGAGTGACCTCCCCAGGGCACGGGCAGGGCTAGCTGGGCCATCTGTCTGTGCTGGCACTGGTTTAGCCGCCCTCCATCGCTCGGGCTGCTCAGCCCTGCTGCTCCCTGGGCCAGCCTCTGAAGGATGGAGAGGGTGCATCGTGCATTTCCCAACTGCCTGCCCCTCATTAGCTGGGAGGTTCATTCCTTCCAGGCCCTCCGCTCCCGAACAGGGGGCTGGAACAATTTGTATAGTGGGAGTGCTCAGAATCATTGAGCCAAACATTAAACTCTGCATATGCTGGAATCCACTTCAAGCCAGGGGGTGCAGTAGCACCCCCAGCGCCCTCGTCAGGGTGGATTTGATTTAAATCAGATTGAATTAAATCATGATTTAAATCACTAGTCCGGAAGACTCGATTTATTCATGGATTTCTACATAAAAGTGCATTCTGGAATATGCTGCTCAAACAGTTTCACTTTTGTTTCTACTGCCTGTCCCTCCCGTCTCACATTTATCTCCAGACTTCTTCTCCTTGTCCAGATCTATTCCGCCCCCACCAATCTTCTAGTCATTGAACTTTTTGAAACTCTGCACTTTTAGAGAGAGGTAAGGGATTGACTCTGTGTACACAAATGTGCAGAGGGACAATAGGGTTGAGGTCTGTCATTTCTCATCTCTCTATATTATTTATTTATTTAAAAACATTTTTGCTGTTCACAAGCATGTTATCTCTGGAGACACGAATCCACAGTTTGAGAACTGCAAAACTAAGCCTCTCTGATGGTATCTTCTAGACTGAGCACTGAGTCCCATTGGGTCGATAGAAAGATTAACCTAAATAATCTATACAGAAGCCCCTGGAACCTCATAAGATTGGGTCCCTAATCCATGAACTGTTGGAACTCATTTATAAAACTTTTCTTACACATTACATGAATATATTGTCTCATACTATAGAATTAGAATTGATAATCCCTATCTGATTTTATTTATTTATTTTTTAAATCATTGATTTTTATCCACCCTGCCCCTAATTCTGGCACCTATGTTCCCGGCTGGCCTCTTTCATTGCTCCCTGGGATCTCCACCCTGGAAATGCTCACTCATGTGACGAGGCGGGTGGAGGACTTTCGAAATCCACCCCACAGCCTGTGCAGAGGCAGATTTACCATGCAACAAACAGTGCGGTGGCCCCTCAAAATGCAGGACAAATCTCATCTGACAACCTGCCCCCGAGTCCCTGCCGGGGGCGAAGCAGGGCTCAGGAAGGAAGGCTGCCTGCATTCCGTGGCCGGTGGCCCCACGCCACTCCCGGAAGCTGACAGGGAGACCCTTGGAGACGCCCTTTTCCCCTAAGGGGCATGCAGAGATGTGCCAGCAGCAGGGCTAAGGCTACCGGCATTGCCTTCCTCCCTACACGCCGCACCGCTCACCGGACGGCATGTCCCTGCGGCCCCTGGGGGCAGGGGGGTGTCTCCGCGCATTGCCCCTGCCCCGAGCGCCGACTCCACAGCTCCCATTGGCCAGGAACTGCAGCCAATGGGAGCTGTGGGGGTGGCGCCTCCCAGAGCCTGCACCCCTCACCCCCTCCCACACCCCACATCCTCTGCCCCAGTGCAGAGCCCGCACCCTGCACCCCCTCCCACAACCCAACCCCCTGCCCCAATCAGGGTACCTCACTTTATTGTTATTTACTTCCTATTACTTATAATATAGGAGGAGGATGAAGAAAAATAGAATGAAAAACTGGGGGTAAGGGAGATAAGAGAGAAAGTTCTTTTTCTTGGCTGGGTCCCGAGGGGGGGGTCCCCCGAAAATGAAGCTACGCACAGGGCCCCACTAACTCTATATCCGCCCCGAGCCTGTGCCTTCCTCCTCCCCTGCCCGCTCTCTTGCTTCCCAAGGCCTCTGGCTGTCATCATAGGCCCTGTTCCTGTGATCTGCAGAGACCCCCCCACACGCGGGGGTGGAGCCCAGCGCGGATGAGCGGGGAAAGGTGCTGACTCGTTCATACCTTGGCCTCTGCTGTAGCTTCATCAGCAGACCTGAGGGGGATTAGAGAAGATGCTGCCTGAGCACTCCCAGCCACAGGCGGTTATAGGATTGTCAGGGCAGCTCTCTCGGGACCTACAGACCACGAACACAAGCCCTGGCTGCCAAAACCAGTTGTGGGAGGGCCAGAGGGACTCTGAGTGGGGCACAAAGTGCTCTAAGTGGGGACTGGGGAGGAGATTTGGAGCTGTTCACCCTAGCTCACTGGTTTGCATCCAGCCCAGATCAGCAACGACCAGCCATCGCTTTCCCTGCACTGAGTGAGGTCGGTGGGTCTCTGTCCTCCAGCCCCGTGGCCCTGCATCCAGGACAGCGAGGAGCTGATAGGTGGACCATTGCTGAAGCTTGCCCTGCTGATAATACCCAGGCTGCCCCAGTTCTGGGGGTGGAGGTCTCAGGTTCCAAAGCTGTCAGCACATCACCAGATTCATGCAAAAAATTAAAAAGGTGGATTTCTTGGGTGGGGAGAGGCAATTTTGTCTCTCTTTTCCCCTTTCCCCCCATACTGGTTTGGTCCTTTGCCATGGACAGTGTTAGTATATGGGGCCCACTCTGGTCCAAACCAGTGGGCCAGGGACAGATGAGTCATCTCGGCAGCTGGAGGAATCGTACATGCCCGACTTGAGGCAGGAGTGGAGTCATCTTGGAACTTCTCCATGGCCCACTCAGGGTCATTGGGTTGAGGACATTTGGATGCCCAGCAATCCTTGCCCTTCTGCCAGCCCGGCTAGGAGATGCCTGGCATTGGGGAGCCTGGAGAGGTGATTGGCTGCTCAGTAAGGCATTGGCGTGGGAAGATTTGCAAGGCAAATTCGTTTTATTGAGAGGTAGGCTGGGTCGCCCAGAGCAGGACGCTGGGAAATTCCCCGGCCCAACCCAAATCCCCCATGACCGGAGTCACGAGTCACTCCTCTAGCCAGTTTGATAGATGAAGTCAGGTGGGTTTGACGCCTGCTGTGTCCAAGGCCTGAGAATATTCTGACAGCCCCAGCGTGGAGAGCGGTTGTTTGACAGGCACCTCTGCAAGGTGTGCAGGTGAGGAGACGAATGCAGGTGCCCACGCAGCCTCCTGGCAGTGAGTCAGCCGGTCAGGAATGTTAGGGCCTTGCAGGAGACCTGGTAGGTGCTGCCAGCTAGAGTGAAAACCACAGGCTCATTGACATGGCTATGAAACAGGCGTGCTCAGTGTGCCGCTTGTCCCACTTCACAGGCTGGTCCGTATAGAAGATAACAACTCGCTACTGCTGCTAGCTAATGTAGTCCCTTAGCACAATTGGCAGGGGTCTGGTTTGGTGCTGCAGATGCCAAGTTCAAGCCCTGCTGCTGATCTTTAGTAGGGGGCTTTTAGAGTTATATAACATTGTCCTGGCTCCCACTAGAAGCATCTACGGGTTACTAAGACAGTGGATAAAGAACCTGGAGTGGGGGCATTCTATCTGGTCTGCTCCACATGTGCTATCTATCTAGCTACGGTACTTACATGGCCCCAGTGCTGTAGTATCGAAGCATATCACAAAGAAATCATGTTTTTATTCTCGCAGCCCCCCTGGGAGGTCAGTCAGGATCCTCGTCCCCATTTAAGGTCACACAGCGGGTTTCTGGAAGAAGCAAATGCCTATTTCCTGAATGCCAGGTTGGTGCCCTGGCCTCTGGGCTGTCTTTCCTCAGCAAACTGGCCAGGTCATTTGTTCCCCTTTTGCACTGGGACGTTCCAACATGTTTCTCCCAGAAGCTGCAACTCACCCCAGGGCCACCCGTCCTCTCCTCCTGGCTGGGATGTGGAGCTTTCTGGTCCAGAGACCCCACCTCCCACTTGTGCCTCCTCTCCATCAGAATGTATATTTGGCCTCTGGATCCAGCCGTCTCTGCGACGCTCCCAGTGGCCAGCGCTGTGCAGCGCAGTGACAGCTGGGGAGGCCATGGCTTTGTTCTGCCGCGCCCTGAACTCTGTGGTGTGTAGAACAGAGTGCGTCACAGACTGGGACCAGCCGAACAGGCCGTGGCTGGGGCAGCCTGTTGCCTGCTCAATGTCGCTCCGTTGCAGGGTGGTGTGTATGCAGTACTGCGCACAGTCGTTGTGTGCTGTGTATTATAGGGCAGAGCACAGAACAGGCCATCCCTGGGGCAAAGCAACACCTGCCTCCCCCCCTGGCCTGTGTTGTGTGTGGAGCGTAGGTTTATGCCACCTCAGGCAGCAAGAGGGGGACAAGTGGGCAGGCTGCTTGCTCTGTAGAATGAGCAACTGAGCTGGGGGCTCTGGAGCTGTCCTGGTTTGGTTGCTCCCCCCCTCTCCTATCTCCCATGCACAGTGTGTGTCTCCCCTGGAGGACTGGTACTGCCTGGCTGGTCTGCAGCCCAGGCTGGACCCCCGGGGTGAGAGCAGGGTAATGCAACCCTCTCCCTCCAGCAATGGCTGGAGCGCTGCTGGGCTCTCACTGACTGGGCGTCTCAAGGAGAGCCCTTCCGGCACAACACACGTGTGTGTGGGGACAGAGATAAGTGGGTGGGAGAGCGACTCTGCCCACGAGCCAGCAGCACCCAGGGGTGCAAAGATCTGGGAGGAGGGCCAGCAGGCAGCACCCAGGGGTGCAGAGATC
>NW_020664439.1:45378840-45379853 GCF_002925995.2 Terrapene triunguis
AGGGGTGCAGAGATCTGGGGTGGCTTGGGCTGCGGTAGAAATCCTGGAGAAAAGGGAAGAAGGAGACAGATAAAAAGGGAGAGGGCGAAAGAAGAGGAGGAGGAGACAGAGAGAGGGGGAGAGAGAGCCCTGGGAGCCAGCAGCATTGCGGGGAGCAGAGAGCCAGGGACAGGGAAGCAGCCAGAGAGCGAGCGAGCTAAGCGAGCCCGGGCTGTGGGAGCCGGACTCCAGGGGGAGAGTTTCCCCTCCCAGCCCTGGGCGCCAGCACCACTGAGGGGAGCAGAGCTCCGGGAAGAGAAGGAGGAGACCGGCCCGGGGAGTGCGAGCGATACCAAGGCAAGCAGAGCCCCAGGGAGAGAGACACCCAGAGGGGGAGGAGGCGGCAGAGCTGCCCGGCCTGGGGGCCGGAGGGGATCCCAGCAGCAGCCCCCGCAGAGCAGACAGCGCCTCCCCCCCGTGCATGCACTGCCCGCCCATCAGCAGGGGAGCGGACCAGCCGCGGGCACCGAGCCGACCGGGGGTCCCTTCGCGCCCGGCGCCTTCTCCAAGCAGCCGCGGGGCCCGGGGCTCCGCTGCAGGGGGCGGCGTTTGGCGCATGTCCCCGGGGGGCTCGGAAAGGGGACGGGGGGGGGCGCTTCTCGCTCCCCCCCCTCCCGGGCCCCCTGCCCCTCAGCTGGGGCTGCAGCATCCCGCGCAGGATCAATAGACACCCCCGACCCCAAACGTCCCGTCCCCTCCCCCAGCTCGAGCTGGGGCTCAGGGAGGCGCCGGATCTCCCCGCTGCCGAGAGCGGGACGCTGCCCGGGGCCACATGCCGCCGCCCACCGCCCGGGTTGCAGGATGCAGGCTGGGGGGGGGGCCACAGGAGCTCCCCCCCTCCCCACACACGCGCCGGACCATGGCGGGGGGTGGCGCACGTGGGAGCAGGAGGCGGGGCAAAGGACAAAGGAGCCGGGGATGGGGTAATGGAAAAATACAGTCAGGGCTCCGGGGGGGGGGGGGGGGGGGGGGCC
>NW_020664439.1:45379953-45380684 GCF_002925995.2 Terrapene triunguis
GAGCGCCATTTAAAATCGGGGGGGGGGGGACACACATAGATTTGCCCCCGGCCCTGACCCTCCTCTTTCCCTGTCCCCCCAGCAGCCTGACCCTCCAGCCCCCCCGCCACGGGTCCCTACACCTGGGCCATGGGGCGGTGGTCAGGCGGTGGCCCGGGTGCCTCCCCTAGCCCTGTGGGTCACACACCCTGGCACATGGCTGGAGGGGGGGAGCTGCAACCAGCGCATGCAAGGTTGGGGGGAGGGGGCAGCCGTGGGGGTGTGTGCGGGGAGAAGAGGTGCAGAGTAGCATGGGGAGGGGGGCTGTGGCAGGCGGGTGTTCACAGGGGGAGGGGGTAGTTGTGCATGGGGAGGTGGTGAAGTGAGTGCAGGATAGGTGTGTGTAGGGGGTGACATGGAGAGGAGGGGGTGCGGGGGAGTGGTGATGGAGAGAATGGGGTGTAGGGGGAAGGGGAACTTGGGGGAGTGGGTGAGGGGGTAGTTGAATAAGTGGTAGTGCTGAGGATGGGGTGTAGAGGGGGAAGGGGTAGTTGGGAGGGAGTAGTTTTATGGGTGGCAGTGCAGAGGAGGGTATGGAGGGGAAGTTGGTAGTTGGGGGAGCAGGTGAGGAGGTAGTTGTATGGCTGGCAGTGCTGAGGATGGGGTGTAGGGGGAGGGGTAGTTGGGGGTGGGTGGGTGAGGGGATAGTTGTATGGGTGGCAGTGCTGAGGATGGGGTGTAGGGGGAGGGGT
>NW_020664439.1:45380694-45402428 GCF_002925995.2 Terrapene triunguis
GGGGAGGGGTAGTTGTATGGGTGGCAGTGCTGAGGATGGGGTGTAGGAGGAGGGGTAGTTCTATAGATGGCAGTGCTGAGGACGGGGTGTAGGGGGAAGGGGTAGTTGGGGGTGGGTGGGAGCGGCGGCGGACTGGACGGGGCGTGCTGGGTGCAGAGGTTAGCATATTTTCATTTTCAGCTAGGGTACAAGGAATGGAAAGAGCACGAAAAGACAGAGAGGCGTGTGCTTCGCCTGTAACCCCATTTCTAGCTGGGCCTGCCAGAGCAAACCCAAGGGCTCGTCAGTTTGCAGACATGCTAGTGACCTTCTGCTCCTTCTAGTGAACGGCAGTATAGTGCAGGGCCCAGACAGTGAGATTCAAGAGTGAATCATCGCTCCCAGCGAACATGGAGATAGAATGCAGCAGGAGAACCTCCTTTTTACCCCAAACCCCACTGTCAATATGGGTCACTTGTACTGAACGGGGATATAGCAACACTGCAGTATAGTGAACTTGGAGACACAGTCGTGAAACACGACCTGCAGGGCAAAACTCACCCCTGTGCAGAGGGACAACACTAGGTGAACGGCCCCCCTAGTGAACTCCGGGTGACCCCTTTCTTTCTGGTTATTTATAGGGAAGCCCCTTGTGCAGAGAGACCAGAGACAGTGGAGCCCCGCATGTGGGGAACGCAGATAGAGGCAGCGCAGTGACCCGAGGCATTTGCAGTGTGTGGGAAGCAGATATTTTCTAATCTCACTTCTGTTTATTTTTGTAGCTGTCCCTCTGTAAATAGAATTGGTTTGGCAGCTCTTGGCTGTACCGGCTGCAGCTTTGTTCCCCAGAAGGCCTGTCAGACAGATGGGTTTTTGATGGTAGATTGGGGTGGGGAACGTGGTGCCTACGGGGTTAAATGTGACCCACAGTGTCCCGTGGTAGCTGTGGCCCAAGGCCAGACTGTGGGTCTCAGCGGGAACTGCTCCCCTTTGATCTTCATGCAGGGCGCTCTGCTTCTGCAGGGGAGATGAGAACTGCGGGGACTGGCTCCTTCCCATGCTTACTAGGGCCAGTCCTGTGGCAGCTGGAGAGACGACAGTGGGATTCTTGTTTGGGCACCTTTTGGCCCTGCTGTGGAACACAGCTCGGGGCAGGCAGGCCCAGCTGCTGGGATCCAGTTTGCAACACGTGTTGTTTGTGCTCTTGGTGTAAAGCCTCACGTGCCCTCAGTTCTGGGCTAAGGAATTGCAGTTGTGAAATATGACACCTTTGCATGCCCTGCTGTGTCAGTCCCGGGTGTGCCCCACAGGGTACCTGCCAGCCCTGGGCTTCCTGTACCCAGCTCTGCCTGTACCCCTGGTACCCCCTATCGTCGCTCTCCTGAGCAGAGCTTCGGGGGTCTTGCAAGGTCAGCCCCCATCCATTCAGGACGAGGCTGAGCCACTCGTGTTAGCCTCGCTGGTGACCTGAATTGCACCATTTGCACGCGCATCCCCCGAAAGGAGATGTTGCCGTGCTGCAGGGGCGCCCCCACCCACCGCCCCCCAAATCACTGGGCATGACCGATCCATCCCAACCGTGGCAGCTGCTTCCTACCTGCCCCCTCCTGGCGGAAGGGGCTGGGCAAGTGGCATCTGTCAGCCGGTGCGGGGAGGGGAGCTGGGCCAGTAGGGGGTGGGAGATCAGGGCGAGGGATAAAAGAGGGCCTATTTTTATACTGCAAAGCAATTACCAGCGCCTTGCAATCCTTAATCTGCTCGAGTGCCCTGGCTCCTTCCCTGAGCCTGGCAAGAGCTCTGTGCCGCTCCTGTCATGTGGTGCCTGCATCAAAGCCCTGCACCCTCTTGGCTGCGAGGGCCTCACCCATGCTGCCCTGGGAGGAGCCCTGCCCTGGGTGATGAGCTGGGCTAGCTGCTCTGTGGCTGAGGCCTTGTCCAGTGGCGCTGGCAGCTGGCAGATGCCCTCCCGGATGTGGGTGCTCGGCTCGTGGGCAGCCCCTCTCAGCACCTTCCTGGGGGGACGTGGAGCCCGTGAGGGGGCTGGCCATTGGCGGGGTGAGCCTTCCTCGCCCTTGCTCGGCAATGTCCTTGAGGGGCCCCTTCTCGAGGGGAGTGGGAGCGGCAGCTGCCAGCCAGGAAGCCGCTCAGTGCCAGTGGTGATGTGGGCACCCAGGCCCTAGGAGCATGACCACAGCCCACCGGTTCTGTCCATCCAGGGGCCACCCCATGAGAATGATTTTCCATCATGGCAGACCTAGTTTAGGACTTGTAGCCTCAGGATCAAGGGCTCCTCTCCCACCCCGATGTCCTGAGCCCCCCCAGTTCCCCTTGAGTTACTGAGGACGTGCGGGGTGGCGGGCGCCACTGGAGTGGAACCGGTGTACTCCACGAGCACAGATGGATCTCGAATGCTCTGGGTGGATTGCTGCTGCGCACTGAATGGCTGGGGTGGAGCTTGCCAAGCCTCTCCCGTCCCGGCCTCTCCCCATCCCAGTCAATGCTACAGAACCTGTTCTGTTGCTCTGGCCGTGTGTGAGGTTAGGCTCTTGAGCTGGAGGAATAATTACTGATGTTTACAGTAACACTTTTCATTCCAAGAACCATTCCTAAGCGCATTAGATGTACACTCAGGGGTCACTTAACCCCTCTCTGACATGCAGCCACCTCTGGGGCGGAGCACACCAGTGCTTAGCACAACAGAGGAGGACAGGAAGTGGAGAAGAATCCTGCATTCAGGGTGGATAAAAATCAATGATTTTTAAAAAAAAATTTTAAAAAATCAGATTTTTTTTATTTAAATCAGATTTTTTTGATAAAATGCTTTTTGAGGAAAAAACCTATTTAAAGATCAAAGATACATTTTAGCTCAAAGATATCTCATCATGGAATAGGGATTATAAATTCTAATTCTATAGTATGAGACAATATATTCATGTAATGTGTAAGAAAAGTTTTGTAAATGAGTTCCAATAGTTCATGGATTAGGGACCCAATTTTATGGGGTTCCAGGGGCTTCTGTATAGATTATTTAGGTTAATCTTTCTATCTACCCAATGGGACTCAGTGCTCAGTCTAGAAGATACCATCTTCTTAGTTTTGCAGTTCTCAAACTGGATTTGTGTCTCCAGAGATGATATGCTTGTTAACAGCAAAAATGTTTTTAAATAAATAAATAAATACATATATAGAGGTGAGAAATAACAGACCTCAACCCTATTGTCCCTCTGCAAATTTGTGTACACAGAGTCAATCCCTTACCTCTCTCTAAAAGTGCAGAGTTTCAAAAAGTTCAGTGACTAGAAGATTGGTGGGGGCGGAATAGATCTGGACAAGGAGAAGAAGTCTGGAGATAAATGTGAGAGGGGAGGGACAGGCAGTAGAAACAAAAGTGAAACTGTTTGAGCAGCATATTCCAGAAGTTTAATTTTTTCTAATTTAATTTAATTAATGGAGATATCCCATCTCCTAGAACTGGAAGGGATCTTGAAAGGTCATTGAGTCCAGCCCCCTGCCTTCACTAGCGGGACCAAGTACTGATTTTGCCCCAGGTCCCTAAGTGCCCCCCTCAAAGATTAAACTCACAACCCTGGGTTTAGCAGGCCAATGCTCAAACCACTGAGCTATCCCTCCCCAAAGTCTCAAGGTCTTTCTGAGTGTAGCCTTCATTGATTTGAGATCTACCATACCATTCTCTCACTAGAAGGGAAAACCTATAATGGCAGCAGGCCGCAAAAGAGACCCAGTTTGGGAATATTTTAATGAAGTGCACTTTTATGTAGAAATCCATGATTAAATCGAGTCTTCCTGACTAGTGATTTAAATCAAATCCACCCTGCCTGCATTGGGTGCAATCTGTAGAGGAGCAAGCTGTCCTCACTCTACTGGAGTAGCCAGGGCACCGGTGTGAAGAGAGGCATTGAGGAAGTGTCTGCGTGTGCATTTGGAAGTGCAGGACAAGTTCAGAGCATGACCTTTGTGTGCCCTGAAGAGAGGAGAGGCCAAGCTAAACCTCAGACACATTGGAGGCCCAAGGGATGCCTCTAATGGGCCACACGGAAGTGCCACCCACGACCAGGGAATAAAGACTGTGTGAGCACCGGGAAGGGTTCCATTACCTGCTTCATCTTTTAAGATAATGGATGTTAGGGCCTCCGAGGGGATAGTGATGGGGAAGGATTGGGGAGCGAGTGGCTGCGGGTCACCCAGGCATTCCTGGCGGGTGGAGCAGGCCATGCTGTGCTGATGCAGCAGCATGTCATAGTCCCCTCCCCAGTCTTTGCTCAGCCATGAATTATTCCGGAACCCTGTGACAGTGGCTCTTGGGGGACGCGTGGCTGCGCATCCTCCGAAAGCTGAAGGTGATGGGTTCACCGGAGCAGAGGCAGCCGGCGACCTGTGGCAGAAAGACGGGCGATGCGGCAGAGCGCAGGGCTTCCCCCGCGGTGCAGACTCGAGATGTTGGGAACACTGAGTGTTACAGAAAAGGCTTGGTAGTCGGTTACACCACAAGAGGGACCAGGTGCCGTTTGCTTGCTCCATGTGCTGGCACAGCTGGGGGCAGCATCGGGGAGGTGGGTGGGCTGCGCTGTGGGGGAGAGGAGAATGGGGGGCATCCCGCCTCCAATTATCAAGAATATATTTACCAGCATCGCTTAACTCAAGACCATTGTCCGGTTAAAAGCCTTGGAAATTGCTTTGGATGGTCAAATCCGGTGTGTGGTATTGGTAGAGGCCCTGAAAGGAGCTGTTAGCAGGGCATGTGGGTACCTGGGGAAGAATGGATCCAACTGAGCCTGAATTGCCCTCCTGCGATGGAGCGAAGGAGAGGGAAGCAGAAAGATGTGAGCAGAGGTGCCACATGGGGTAGTCTAGTGGTTAGAACAGGAGGGTGGGAGTCAGAAGTGGGTCCTGTTCTCAGTGGCCTCTGGAAAGCAATTTCCCCTCTCGGTGCCTCAGTTTCACCTCTTGTGAAAAGGGGAGAGTGATACAGATGCGTTGATGTGTGAGAAGCATGTTGGGATGGGCTCCCTATTAGGATAGAACCTTGCCTGGCCAGGGCACATCTGGCACACACGGGTTGGGTGCACACAGCCACGCTCGGGGTGGGGGAGAAGGCACATTGCAAGCGCCGTGCAGGAAAGGGCTTGGCCGACGCTCGGTGCCTGCCGACTCCTGCAGTCGTGGGACCCCACCACCCCGGCGCTGGGTTTCAGCAGTTGTAGGGCCCAGCCCCTCACACACATCCCTGAGTGACAGAACTGCCCGCGTTGCCCTAATGCTCCAGTCCAGCCTCTGAGGCGTGGGGCATGGGTGAGTGGCAGGGTCTCTCCACTCTTTGCCATGCCTCCCATGAACACCCCGGTGGGGGCTTCTGTCCAAGTGCACCCGCTGTGGTTAGCCGTCCTGTTGGGCAAAGATGGGGTCCGTGCCCTGGGAGATCACAGAGCTCCTGCAGGCAGAAGCCAGGGATCAGTCAGTATCTCGTTGTTTGCACCAGGGTGCCCCCTCTCCCCTTCCTAGTAAGCCCATGGTCCCGGCCACACTCTCTTGTGATGGAGGCAGGCCCATACCCATGCTGGCAATTGAGTAGGGTGCTTGCCGCTGAGCTCTCAGCAGGGCAGTGCCCCAAGATAAAGCCGGGAGTGGGACCCCCTTTGCCGTGTGGCCACATGGCTGTGACACGTGAGGGTTCTGGGTTAGGGTTGTGCCGCAGCCTCACAGCTGCCTTGTCCTGCAAGCCGCGTTCTCGGGGCCAGCCCTGGAGTAGAACCGCAGCCGAGAACAGGCCAGTCTCAGTGCACAGTCCCGCCAAGGCCGGTAGCTCTGCGGTGTCTGACTTGGATGCTTTCTCCCCTGCCTGTTCCCTGCAATAGGGACCCTGCCCTGGGCACACCCCAGGCAGCCAGAAAGCAGCTGCGGCCTCAGCAGTAATTTACTTCCATGAGCTAATGGCCATAAAAGGCCCTAATGGAGGGGCTGAGCCTGAATGTTTGCTGAGGCTGGGCTGCTGCTCCCAGGCCAGCCCTGTTAAAGGGACAGGCCTCTTCTGCCAGGAACAGCTGGGTGTGTGTGTGTGTGGGGGGGGGGGAATCATGGACATTAGGGCAGGAAAATCCCTGCCAAGCCCCATCCAGCCCCACCCTCAAGGGGACCGGAGCAGGATGGCCTCGTCCAGCTAGGTTTTAAATCTCCCAGGCCGTGGGGCTCCCAGAGCTCCCCTTGGGCCACTACTCTGCAGCCTCCAGTCCTGGCACCGGGAGTGGCATCCTGATCGCCCAGCTGAGTTTCCCCACCCCGGTCTTGCCACAGGGCTGACGCCCTTTCCAGGCCCGGTAGGTGGTTTCCCTGCTCCCACTTGCAGAGAAAGCAGGAAGGAGGGAGAGGAAAAGCAAAAGGGAAGAGGGAAAGACGCTGGCACAATTAGCCCTGAAACGGCTCAGCCGCAGAGAGGGGCAGATGTGCTCCCGCTCCTGTGCCCGCGCGGAGGGCCAGGGAGATTAAATGTGCCACTCCCTCATCCCCAACTAGACTTGCTTAAATACACGGGCAATCTGTACTCCCTCCCCCAGGGGCAAAGCTGCCTCTTTATACTGGAAATGGCTCCCTGACATCTCTCTGGGCTCTACAGCGGGGTCCAGCCCAGGGGCTGCCAGGGGCGAGGGCAACTGGCGTGGGGGCACACGGCAGCCGGAATCACTGCCGCGGCTCAGGTCACCCTGGCTGCCCGGCGGCTCCTTTATCCAGGCCCAAAGAGCCTCTCCGGCAGACAAAGGCGTTTTACGAGCGCCCTGGCCCCAGCGGCCCAGCTGGTGACATTTACTACCTCCACATTCCCATGGGATTCAAAGGGCACAGATGCACCATGGGACCGCCTTGCCCAGCCCCCCCGCCCCTGCGGAGTGTCGGGCAGGGGAAGCAGTAGGGCAGAGAGCACAGGCCTTCCTCATGGGCTGCCCACCGGGTACCAGCCTAAGTCCCACCCCACAGCCCTCACCCTCGAACCTGCCCCCTTTCTCTGCCTCGTCCTTACTGCTCTTTACCCCATCTCTTCGCAGGCCCTCACCCCAACTGCCTTCCCCTTTGGGGGGTCCCCCCGAATCCCTTCCCAGCCGGTTCGCATGACACAGTGAGCACTGGGCAGAGCTTGCCAGAGCCGGTGGAAACCCATCTGGGAAGGAAGGAGATGGGGATTTGCAGGCTGTGGGTGCTGCCCCCACAGGGGCAGGGGAGGGGCCTGAGGCAGTTAGCCCTCCGGAGTGGTGGGAGGTGCCCATCTGCTCTTTGAAGCGGGTGCCCCTTTGAGGAACGATGCCAAGAGGAACTGTTACGGCCCCGTCAGGCCAGCCTCACCTTTGCCTTGGGCTCCGTGAAGTGCCTTACGCTGCAGTTAGCGTCTGATATACAAAATGACCTATATCCAATGGATGCTCGAGAGCTCTCAGCATACACATGTTCTCTTCGGCCTCTCAGACGTCCCAGGGGTCCCTTGAGACCCCATGCAAACAGCTGAGTCCCTCTGAATGGGCCACTGCCTCTGAAGGAAACAGAAAACGCCCTCTGTGCACATGCTGCCGGAGACCATGAGTCACAGCTATTAAGAGCGATAGATCCGTGTATCTGGGGAATTTCTAACAGCAGATACACACCGCTTGGGTTTCCTAGACATGCAAAAGTCCAGAGACCCCCTGGCTCTGCCTCTGATGGTGACTCAGTAGGAGGCGCTCTCTGAGTCAGTCCTTTACCCTGGGCCCCATTAGTGGGTGCAGAGCTGTTGGATGTGCCATATTTCAGCCAAGATGTGAGCCCAAACTCCAGGCCATTTGTGGCCACAAAGGATCCTCAAATAATAAAGAGTCAGGGCATTTACCCTGGTGGCTGGGTCAAATTCCAACTCAGGTAATTACATGCTGCTTCCCTAATTCCCCCTACAGTGCTGATTAGATATAGTCTTCTTTCCCCATTTCAAACGGCTGCTGTGTTGCTGTTAAGCAACTGCCATGTTTCACCCCAGAGGTGGCTGCATTTCAATGGTGGGTGGAGTGACACCTGTACAGATGACTTTTTAAATCATTTTTGCCACTGCAAGTCACCATGTAATTGTCAGCTATTGTTATTTTTTGGTTTGCTGTGGGCAGTGGAGTCTGGCCGGGCTCCAGCGACTGCAGTGGATCCCATCTGGCGTCGCATCTTGTCTGGTGGGCAGTGCCGGGTGAGCAGGCTGCCTTTAAAATCCAGGCTTTCTATTGCCAAATACCTGCTTGTTCAGCTGTCTGTATGTGGAGCAACAGTGCTATCTAGTGGTTAGTTTTACTTAATAAATAAGAAAGAACACTAACCCTTAACTTCTTCCAAGCCCTTTGAAAACACTAATGAGCTGAGCCTGACAACCTACCTCGGAGGAGATGAGAGTGTCTGATTATCCCCATTTTTCAGAGGGGAAACTGAGGCACAGAGAGGCGCCGTGATCTCCACCAACATCATAGAACAAGTCAGTGGCAGAGTTGGGATTAGAAGTCAGGCGCTCCAGGCTGTCAGCCTTGTGTTCATTCTTCTAGCCTTACTCAGAGATTCGGCAACATCTTGGAGTTCAAACCACTGGAAAAGAAACCTTGGGCTTTCCAGATAGATAGATAATGAATTGATTGCTAGTGCCTGTAGTGATTTTGTGTTGAGGACTGATGCTAATTAGTATGAGAAGCACAACACTTACTTTTCCTTTGTCACATAGGGCCTTGTCTACACTGACGAAAAGGCATCCTGTTAGCAAACGGGTTAAGTAACACATTTTAATTAGCATGATGTTAAACACAACTTGACTCTTAATGGACTCATCTTTAATAGGAAGAAAGGTGTGTGTTTTTAGCTGATGTATTAAAATCCTAGTGTGGATGGGGCAATTTGGATTATAATACAGCTCTAGCAGGGAGCATAGGGTTTACTGTGATCAGCTGACAAGTGTTAAAACTACATCTTGCCTTGCTGATGCTAGAATTTTAATGTGTGTTAAAAACACAATTTTTGCCTTGGGTAACCATGGCCCATGTGGGCAAAGACAGTCGTGTTTAAAAATACAGTAGCTGGTCATTGATACTGTCCTTGTCCAAATGAAGGGCTTAACATCATGTTAGTCAACACATTTTTCAACATGATGCATTCTCCTCCGTCCTGAGCCAGGATTTGAACCTGCTGCTCTAGAGATGACAGGTTCACCTGTGCCTGGATGCTACGAGTGGAATGGTTAGCATATGTAGTCCTTTGCCTGCACTGGACGTGCTGGGTTGGAGATGTCAGTAGTGAAGAGGTTAATCGCTAAAGCTTCATCTTGATTATTTTCTAAGGCTTAACTTCCAGGTCTCTGCTTCCCCTTATGCGTATCCTTTCCCTTGGGAGGCTGCTGGCCTGTTCCCTGTGGTCAGCTGCAGAGCTGGGCCTGTTGGTCATTCGCATCTGCCCAGCCCCTGTTGTTATTGCGGTCAGGTCTGACTGCCCCTCCCCAGAAATGACACAGAGTGGACTAGGGCTCAGGCCATTGCCTTTAAAAGGTTAAAGGAGGAGGAGCTTTTCCCAAACTCCTCCCCCCAAAGTCTCCAGCAGGATGCCAAGGGACAGTGTGCCCAGCCAATGACATGGCCAGCTTGAAGCATTACATCATCACGAGACACTCTCACTGGCTGATCATAGGCTGAGGGCAGGGCACTGATCTTAGCAGCTGCTAAACTATGTTTAATATGTTTCATATTAACCCTTTCCTGGGGAGCCCTGCAGCAGAGAACTCCCCATGGAGCCCCTGATGTAGTTTATACAATCGTTTTCCTGGCTGTTAGAGCACGGTGGGAGGTGATGGGAAGGTACAGGTGGAAATTCAGCTACAGCCCACGGGCCCGTCTCCTCAGACGTGTACAAAATGGGGAGCTGGCATGTCACCCATGACATGCCATGGCCTCCTTTGTTACTTCATCTCACTGCTGGGCTGCGTGTGGGGCTGTGCAAAGCCCCAGCGGCTGGTAGAGCCTCCTTCTGGGAGTGTGCAGATGGCATTATTATTGTGCGAACAAAGGCAGGAGGGGTTCCCATCAGCCTGTTCTGGCAGCGCGAAGCCAGCTTCTGGCAGCTGGATAGCAGGGTAACTAGAGGGCAAGCTGTTCCACCAGAACCCCGTCAGCGTCCAGCTACAGGCGGTTCCACTGGAAGTGGGTCAGCATCCAGCTCCGGATGGTTCTTCCACAACCTGTTTGAGTGGAGCCAGGTTGGATCCAGCTAGGGACTGTCCCTCCAGAACCTGTTTCAATAGAATCAAGTCCGCATGTAGCAGTGGCCTCATGGTTAGGAGATCATCATGAACGTGGCATCTTTCAGAGGGTAACGGCTGCCAATTAGATCAGAAGCCACTCCACTGGAGGGCAAGGGGGTAGGGTGCAGCCTGGCTGAAGGAGGCGCATGGCATTTGACAACGTGCTCTCACACAGTAAGGTCCATCAATGGCTGTTAGCCAGGATGGGCAGGGATGGTGTCGCTAGCCTCTGTTTGCCAGAAGCTGGCAATGGGCAACAGAGGATGGATCACTTGATGCTTACCTGTTCTGTTCATTCCCTCTGGGGCACTTGGCATTGGCTGCTGTTGGAAAACAGGATACTGGGCTAGATGGACCTTTGGTCTGGCCCAGTGTGGCCTTTCTTAGGTAAGACAGTGTGACCCCTGGGAGTCCTGTGTCCCATCTTGGTCTGAGTGGTGGCATGCTGGGATCCATCGTCTCTCTGGACCGCACCTCTACAGAGAAATAAGGGCAGCGGCAATCTGCCCTGGTTTGTACAAATCAGGGCGCTGCCACCCGTCTGTCCTCTGGCAAGCTGCTCATATAGCCCCTTGTCTGGGCAAATTTGGGGCAGTCCTGCTTTAGATGCTGGCAGCCATCCTGGCTCTATCAGAAATGGATTTTGCCCACCCTCCGAGCTGAAGTCTGTGCCTGCTGGATTGTATGCAATACCTAGCGTGGCTATTTATATTTTTAGCTTCCTATTATAAGGGCTGACTTGGGCCAGAGGGAGTGTGCTCTCATGGTTAGAGCAGGGGGCTGGGAGTCAGGACCCCTGGCTTCTATCCTGGGCTCTGGCATCAACTCACTGGGTGAGTCCCTGCCCCGCTCTGTGCCTCAATTTACCTATCCATGTAATGGAGCTATTGATGCACACTCCCCTCCCAGGGGAGCTGTGAAACAATCCAAGAATATATATAGCACTCTGAGCTTCTCAGATATCAGGCACTATGGAGGGGTAACAAATTACTGTTATCTGAGCACTCCCCTGAGACCTGCTGTGTGGGGAGGAAGGAGCAGGACCTGAACCCTGTTAAACAGAAGCACAAATGAAGACAGCTCTTCAGGGCTCACTCCCTTTCAGTACATCCTGCCTGAGCTCCTAGAACACGCCAAGGTAAAGCTCCCAGTTTCCAGAGGAAACCAGGGTAGGGCCTGGAACCATCCCGTGCTGGTGTATTGGCTACACTGGCGGCACTGAATTCCTGGATCTCCCATGGGGCGGGGTATATGTACATGGGGTCCTGTTACCCTACGTGAGAAAGTGGAAATTATCTGTAATAGTTGTATGAAGCCTAGGTGTGCCTCAGTTTCCCCATGTCTGTTGCATTGCTCCCCAGTGGGTGCAGAAGGGTTAACACCGCACCTGGAACAGTGCAGGAGACAGGAGGTGTGCCTGTGTCACCTAGCTCCGGGTGGAATGAATAGAGTCATTCAAGAATTGGCTGAAACTGACCCAAATCAGCAGAGAGTCAACCAAGACAAAGAGAGCCCCAAGGACTGACCAACCAACACCCAACAGCAGGAAGCTCCAGCAGGTGGGACACTTGAACTGAGCTGGAGAATAAAGGGAAAAGTGGGCAGGTGACCAGGAGAAGGGCTGGCTTTGGAGGGCGTCGGCTGCTCTCACCTGGGCGCCAGCGGACGAAAGACAGAGAGTTCCAGCCCAGGAATGAAACCCACTGTAGCTTGTCTGGCTCGTCACAGCACTGGCTGGGCTATGGCTTAACTTCGGCCTCGCTTGGCTGACTTAAGGCCTTGCAGAGACTGGAGCGAGGTGACTCGGGAATGGTGGCCCTGCTTGGAAAAGGCCCCGGCTGTGTCGCTGTGGAGGCTCCCTGGGAGCACTGAGCCCCTAACGAGCTACAGGACAAGCCTCCCGCAGGAGTCTAGACTCGCTGCAGGGAGCCAGAGAGAGAGAGACAGGGATGGCTGGTGCCGATGGCCCGGTCTCAGTGTCGTGGAGGCCACGGGCCTGCCCCTGTGGAGCTGTGTGGATCCTGGGGACCTGGCCCGTTAAAGGGCTCACTCCCGGGAGACAGGTTCCAGGCTGGGCATAAACCAGCCCCCGTGATGCCGTGACACCCCCAGGATCTCAAGGGGCAGGACTGGAGGATCTCCCTCTCTCCTGGTGTGTGTGGGAAGGAAGGGGGGGTCTGGCCCGACCTCCTGCAAGGATTTGATCCTCGATGAGCACAGCCACATCCATGCTGGGTGGAGAAGACTGGGCATATCCCCTTCCGTGCCGCCTGCCCACCAGCCCAGAGCAGCTCTGACTGGGGGGGGTGCACCCCTCGCCCCGTCTCACTCCTCGTCCCCCTGCCATGTCTCTGGCAACGAATCCCAGGGACACAAATAGCTCCTTTTGCCCAGCCAGCCCGGTTGGGTTGCCTTGGGAACAGGAGCTCGGCTTTTGATGTCACTGGGATGGTTGCTACGGCGACTGGCCCAGATTGCCTGTCCCTGCATGAGGTCACTATTGCCATGGAGACAGACTGGGTTGAGCGAGAGCCCTGGTGCTTTGGCGGTATGGGGAGGGAAGTAGATGGAGCCGCCTGAGCCGGCCCAGCCCCTTGGCAGCTCCAGCGTGGCGGGCGCAACCAGCTCCCGAAATGCAGCCGCATCACACGTCCGGCTGCACAGCCCTCATGTGGGACAGGAAGCCTGGCTCTGCTGCCCTTCGCGGTGACCCTCGATTACACGGATGACCCCTGGGTCAGAGAGCAGGGGATGGGGGTGGGATATGGAAATGCAGTTAAAGAGCAGGAGGAGCATCAGTGTCAGAAGGGTATGGAGGATCAGAGGACACCAGAGTACCAGAGGAGTATTATGGTCACAGAGACATGGTAGAATATTCCAGGGTTACTAGAGGTACTTCAGAGCAATACTGTGGTGCCAGAGGTGTACCAGAGGCATTAGAGTATCAGAGGGGTACTAGAGAGACTAGAGTCACAATGATACTAGAGATTATCCCAGGGTTACTAGGGCTATGAGAGTATCAGTATTGTGGTGTTAGAGTACTAGAAAAATTAGACTAGCAGAGGGGTACTAGAGCATCAAAAGTATTACTATAGATACTAGTCTATCAGAGTCAGAGTGGTAGTGGAGAGTTCTAGAGTATCAGATGAGTATTAGAGAGCCAGGCTGTACTTTAGATACTAAAGTGTCCAAGGAGTACTACTAGAGGTACTAGAATCTCAGAGTGGCACTAGAGAGTCAGAGAGATATAAGAGGAGTACTGGGGTATTCGCATATCAGAGGTATACTAAAGGTGCTAGAGGATCAGGGTGTACTGGAGGTACTAGAGTATCGGGGTGGATAGAGGCATTAGTTTATGTGGAATAATGTACTAGATTATCAGAGGGTGTTAGGGACAGTAGAGCATCAGACAAGTACTAGTACTAGAGTATCTGAGGGGTAAGAATGGCACTATAGCATGAGTGAGGTAATAGAAATGCTAGAGTCATAGGTACTACTAGAGTGTCTGAGGGTACTAGAGTATTGGAGTATCAGAGGGACACTAGATGTGGAACATTGGATCATGGATATTAGGATAAAGAGTGCATTAGGAATTCTTAAACCAAACTGATACTGAGAGTAGGTTCTGTTTTACAAAGGACTCTGAGATTTCAAAGTTTGGCTTCATTTAGAAATGGCATGAAACCTGAAAACTTGAACGTCTCCGCAAAGGACAATTCCAGAAAAAAATGGTTTGGGATCGATCGAAACATTTCGATTTCAATGTTATTATATTATATTATATTATATTATATATAAAATACAGAATAAATCAATTCCAAATGAAAAGTCATTTAAAAGAAATCAAAACATTTCAGTCCGAAAATGTGGAAACTGAACATTTCAGCGTCGTCAGAACTTGTTTTTTTCCCAGAATGAAAGTTGGCGAAATGGCCACGATTCTGCAACATATTTCGATTTTGACGGAGCTGCACTTGCTGACAGTAAATGGTTCAGTCACAGTTTTCCTGCCCAGCTCGAATGGTGAGTGGGACATGGGAGTGTCAGAGACGGGCTACAGGGGATAGTCCATATGTGAGGGGAATGAGGGCATGTCAGATGGGTGATAGAACATGTGGGGTGCGGTCAGGCAGTGGGGGTGCCAGAGGATGGTCCATAGCGGGAGTGATCATTGTAGCTAAGGTAGCAGGATAGTTACCACTCCAACCCCCTTTTTTCAGTTGCTCATCACTTCGTGAAACTTTCCCCTCACCTTCTGCACTGACCTTCCCTGTCCCGTTTCGCCTGCAGACTCTCCCCAGCACGTCCTGTGATCCCTCAGGCCAGTAAAATGTTAGGATTAGCTGCTTCTGCCACCAGAGTATTTAGCCAAAGCTACTTAGTGAGAGCTGCCCAGGATGGGCAGATGGTAGGTTCTTAAATAGATGGACAGAGATAGGGCAAACCGGCAGCGTAGGGATACTGAGTGAGGCACTGGAGGGTGGGCACTGGAGTAGCCACCCTCCTGTGAGTGACAGCTCATCTTACTCACATGAACTAGCCTTGGGATAGCTTAGCTGAAAGGCCAAAGCCTCGGGGACTTTGGAACTATCCTGTCCAGGCCAAGGGCTGAGATGGCACCTAGAAAAGCTTTTCTACCTTCGGCTTCTAGGATGGTGAGAAAATGTTTTGGGGGAAGGAAGTTCTGGGATGACCACCCCAGGCAGTAGCAAGGGCAGGCAGGCTTGGTTCAGCGCTCGTTGCAAACCCACAGCTTCACTGAAAGTCTCCCAAAGTCATGGCCCAGCTCCTCTTCCACTTAGAACATAATAGCAACAGCAGGGTTAGCATTCAGAGCCTTCAGCTCCCAACGCCAGCTGATCTAAGGGAGAATCTTCATTAGCTGTTAGCAGGATGGGGCCTTTAAATCACAGTTGTAGTTCTGATTCTCTCCAGTAGAAGGCAGTGGTGTACATGCACATCAGCCAGTTCCTTACAAGAGCCTGGGAAGTGCTCTGAGACAGAAGGTATTATAGACACATAAAATATTATTGCAATAGAACTTCCCTGACTAGGGGTTTTTCCTTAGCAGCGATGGGGCCTGAGCCAACCCCTGCATCCCAGGATCCGTGCTCTGTATCTGAATTTTGTGGCTGGAATCCATGTCTAATTTTGAAATCTTATCAGATGAATCAGTACAATTTCCACCCTCCGTCCCCGAGGGCTTTGATGAGGTTCTGCCTTAAAGCATGAAAGTCTTAGCTATGGAGCCACTTATCCCAACCTCTTTGGTTTGGAAACTGGGACGTTAAACTAGTGAGCACCAGCTCCCTTTGCTGACATAGGGGTTCAGCGGGGCTAGCGGATGATAATCCAGTGGGAGGAGTCTTTCAGGTGGTGCCCTGGCCCAGATGAGGAGACAGGAAACATTTTGAGGACCCCACCGATTAAGCTTCCAGTCGCATGTTTGGGGAAAGCCTCGGGCTGGGTCTTAATGGAAAGATACCGGCAGCAAATCTCAGTATGGCGAACGGAGCCTGTGAGCCGCTGCAGCTGGAGATCTGCAGTAGGAATGCTCAGCAAGACACCAGCTGGGTTATTCACAGCGCCGTCCTCTGTGTTATGCCCTCCACTGGAGTTAGAACAAAGGAGACCTGGACCAGATTCTCTTTAGAGTCTGCCAAGACACTCCTGAGATCTATCCAGAGCAATGCAGAGCACCAGGACTGGGGAACCAAATCTGGCTCCCCGCAAATGCTGAAGGCTGAACGCCACATGGCTTGAGCAGTCACAAAGGTTATTCCGTGGAACACTACAGACCCGCAGAGGAGCATAGCGCAGGGACACGGTCCCTTATCCCAGCTGCAGATCCGATCGCTGCTTAGGAAGGAGGACGGAATGTAAGGCCTGGAGGGGAGAGTGGCGCGTTGGGAGCGGGCACTGGGAAAGGGAAGAGAAAGGAGATGAATGACCGACCATCACAATAGTCTGCCGTGCAAGAGGGTGTTAGCAGCTTAGAGTCATCCTGTCCCACAACACGCAGGACCCCAAACTTCCCACGGGGACAGGCGGGGGGCGGGACAGTTAGCGACACCTGAATTTATAGCCTGCCCTCTGGGGTGCTGAGCAAGCCCCCTGGTGTAAACTCCCAACAGTCACTGTGTTTGGATTCAGGTCGTGGTGAACCAGCATGTGCAGAGCCAAGAGAGAACGCCAGCCGGTCTAAACAGAGAGGCATGAGTTACCCTCTCAAGCTGACAGCTGGGGGCCACAGAAGCGCTGGAGTCTGAGATCCGGATGCCGCTGGGAACCCCTGGAGAGCCCCAGCGAAGGTGTCTGATAGTGAATGCCAGCCACTAAGTGCACGTGGCTTAACTGCATATAATCCATTTAACAGCACAAGTCACCTGGGGCCCTGATCTGTCCTCATTAGATTAAGTAGGGCATCCACCTAGCTTAACATCATAGCAGCTAACTGCAGCATTTGGGGATCTGCAGGCCAAGTGGGGTACACATGGTGACTTTAGCAGTATCATCGCTCTGGCTAATGCTTTGCACCTTCTGGCCTGGGATCTCAAAGCGCTCTGTGGAGATTCGGTAATGAAACCTCACACACCATCCCTTTGAAATAGGGAAAGGTTTGACAGGGAACACCCCCCTTCCACTGAAATGCAGCCACTTCTGGGGTGGAGTAGGGGCAGGAAGGCTTCAAAGGGTAAAGCTACACTACCTACCAATGCAGGACAGGAAGTGAAGAAGGATCCTGTATCCGGGGGAAAGTGCGGGGTGAGTTTAGGTAGGCAGAACAAAGCATCCTGCACTGGAGGTTGGTCAGGATGCGGGAGCTTACGGGCCGCCTCTGACCAAAACACCCATGGGTGGGGCCCTGAATGGTCTCAAACGTACAGGACCTTTCCAGCTCACCCAGATGACAGTGATTCCAGCAGTGCAGCATTCCCAGACCACCCTGGGAAAATGGGGTCAGCGGCCACTCAGAGGGGAGAGCGCCTCCTATCGAGTCGTGTATATTGCACCCTGCAGCCCGGCGCCCTGTAGTGCAGCTCTGCGACACTGGGGTCAGCACTGACTTAGAGGGGAGAGCGCCCCCTACTGAGTCACACTACTTCCTCCAGCACAGCACCCCCAGCAACACAGGGAGGTTAGGTGCTGTCTAGGACAGAAGAGCGCCCCCCACTGAATCACACATTTCCTGCCACACCCTGGCGTTTTCCTTGGGGGTGGCCCAAGAGTCTAATACTACCCTGAGTGGTTAGCTTATGGGATCAGCTGGGATCCCAGCACAGTGGCCTGATTGCAGGCCAAGGCTGAAGTGCAAGCGCACGGTAGGTGTAACGCACATATACGTAAGCTCAGGAGCTGGTGTATCCACTCCAGCGAATTGTTCATTGGCGTCAAGATGGAAACTTGTTATTTCAGTGCAGGAAATAAAACCGGCCGTTCCCTGCTCCGTTTACACTGGGGACTGTGTCATTTGTAAAAATATCACGATCATAATTTGCTGCACAGCCCTGCACATGGGGGGGTAAGTGCATGTGGTGGTTCTGGGCACATCCCCTCCTGCTGGTCCTATGGCAATAGTACATACGTGGAGTGCACCGTAGAGGGCTCCTGCCGTGATCACCCACCACGCCGGGCACCGCGACCCCTCTTTGATGGCGTTCCAAAGGACTTTCAGGAGTTACTCGCATTAGCCCCCCTTGGTAGGTGCAGGGTCCACCCCATTTGACCGAAGCCTAGGGAGGGTGAGGGGAGGCGGCTGCCTGGGCAGTCAGTGGCAGAGGTAAGAATAGAACCCAGGAGTCCTGGCTGCTGGGGCTGGGAGTTAGCCACAAAACTATCCTTTGTCTACAGGGCAGGGGAGAAGAGGGAACATGGAAGTCCCCCGGGCCCTGGGGAGTTGTGAGATTGCTGCATACGTGGGCTGCACTGAGGGCCCCGGGGACAGCCCAGTGCAAGGACAGGGGATGTTGATGCTGCTGGCGTTTGTCCAGCGGCCGGACAGCAATGGCTTCCTGACCCGCAGAGCAATCCAGCCCATTGAGTTATGGCCAGCTGCTCGGGGATAAAGCTTGGAGTCTCAGCCGTCCGTCCCCCGTCGCTCCCTTTCATCCTTCCTTCCCTGGCCCAGCTGGCTCCCAGCTCCCTCCTTCGTTCTCTTCAGATTAGTACGTCCAGGCCCGCGGTTTATCTGCACAGCTGGGTCTCCGGGCAGCTTAGCTCGGTCACCAAGCTGCGGGCTGGCAGTGCCCAGTTAATCGGAAATCCAATGGACTTCCCTAGCCACCAAGCCGGATTAGCCAGGGCTGTGCCTCTGCTATTGTGTCAGCGGAGCCTGGCAGCCCAAGAGACTCGGGGGGTGGTCGTGGGGAGAGAGGCCATAAGGGCCTCACTTGATGCTCTGCACACAGGGAAATCTGCCCGGGTGGGCATGGCTGGAGGAGGGGTGGCAGAATTCCTGTCGCCAGCTCCAAGGCACAGCCCACTGTGGAGGCAGTATGAGGCCTCCGCCTCAATTCTCAGCTATTCCAGTCGGGGAAGCCGGCAACACTCCTCACTCCTGATGGCCCCACAATAAAGAGCGGGGAGCTCTGCACGGCACAGTAGGCTGCAGCCAGTTCTGGGGGGGAACATGCCGGTGGTTTAACAGCACCCACCCAGAGAGAGTTTGGGACAGGAAGCGAAGCAGAATAACATTGCCAAATGCCGCTGCAGGGGCAGTTTGGGAGGCAGGATGGATTTAGCTGAGTGGAATTCACCCAGGACATCAGGGCTGCGGCCTCAGAGAGTGCCAGCGGGTCTGGAATGGCCACGAGGAGTGAAAGGATGGCACTGCCAGGAGCACAGCACGGCCCAGCAGCGGACTGGGGTCAGCACCGACTCCCAGGGAAAGACTCCCCCAGCCCAGGCGGCCTGCCTGGCACATACAGACCAGCCCTCAGGCTGCTTAGCTTATAGGAGCCGATGCCATGGCCTTTCCTAGCTGCTTGGCTGTGTCGTCAGACGTCAGCGGTGTGGTGCTCTGTTCTGTCCAATGTTGATAACAGTCGGCTGCGTGCGTGTGTTCTCTGTGTGTGCTGCCCCGGCGCTGCAGCTCGCTGGCACAGCAGACCCCGAGAGAGCCCCCAATGACCACAGACTCCGATAAGGTACGAAGGCACCCGGCCAGGTTTATTGCCAAACGAAACACAGTCGCTAGCTTCCCGGATCAGATGTCTACAGTTCTGCTAGTACATACGTGCTCCCTGACAATGGACCGGCTCAGTCAGTCGCGGGATTTACCACTGCTCCCTAGGCCAGACAAAGACAACCCCATTTTTATACACAGATACAAACAAGTTACACCTCACTCCTGACGTATTGAGGTACAACCCCTCTACGTGTCAAGGTGCCGCCTATTACCTTGTACATGTTGGTTCGAGCAAAACAACTCTATCCATCATATGATCCTTTTAACCCTGTCTTTAGGATGGGTCAGCACATTCCTGTTATCTGTGTGGAATGTGCTTGTGCTGGAGTGTCCTGGTACCTTCCTGGCACATGTTTACACTACTTGTGCCCAGTACCTTTTAGGTATGTGTGTTTTTGCAGCATCAGCCCTCTTCGTGCCAGATTTGGTGAGCAGGGCCTGCCTCTTGCTCATAGCTTAACTTTGTTTTATAGCAGCAAAGTTGTGACCATTACTTTAGCTCTAGCCTTAGGCCTCATACCGGGCCTCTGATACAAGGACTTATATTTCAGGACCTCATCTTACTACAGGCTGCATTTTCCCATCTGGATATTAAAGTGGTGACACTCCCCCACCCCAGACACCCCAGCTGGCTCTACCAGAACCCCCTCCAGGATCCCTGGCCCTCCCGACGCCAGTACTGGCTTCAGGGGTGGGGGGGATGGTGCTGACCCACAACTAGGATGATGACATCAGAGGGCCTGGATCAGGGTTGGACATCGCTGTGGTCGGCAGCGCTCTAGCCAGCGGGGCCAGGGAGTTTGGACTGAGAACCATGCTGGATGTCTCCTGGATCTTCCCCTAAAACCTCCCCACAGCACACCGCTTCTCATGTGGCGTCCAGGTGAGGCCTGGATCCCTGGGACCCTGCCTTCATGATCCCGATGGGGAGCTCTTCCCTGGGCCCCCACCTGCCAGGTAGGAAAGCAGCCACCGCGCTGGGTTGATGTTGCCGGGCGCAGAGACGTAGCAGGCCTCTGCCTGATGGCCAGCAGCCGGGAGGTGGGATGGGGTGGGGAGAAGGATCATGAACACCAAAGGGGTCACAGATGGCTGGAATCAAAGCTGCTCGCTGGGGGCGGGAGATGGGGAAGTCCAGTCCCTCTTGGAATCCCAGCAGCAGGCCTGGGGGTCAAGGACCGAGGCCGGCCCCATTTGGGCTAGGTCTACACTACCCGCCTGAATTGGCGGGTAGAAATCGATCTCTCGGGGATCGAATTATCGCGTCTCGTCGGGACGCGACAATCGATCCCCGAATCGACGCTCTTACTCCACCAGCGGAGGTGGGAGTAAGCGCCGTCGACTGGGAGCCGCAGAGGTCGATTTTGCCGCCGTCCTCACAGCGGGGTAAGTCGGCTCCGATACTTCGAATTCAGCTACGCTATTCGCGTAGCTGAATTTGCGTATCTTAAATCGACCCCCCTCCTTGTAGTGAAGACCTGCCCTTGGAGATGAAGTCAGGGGCCATCCCCGGAGACGACTCGAGGCCATCTGGGAGAGCGGCACTGCCCCCAGCTGAGGCCCCTCCAGCACATGGGAGCGGGGCACCTACAGATGGGGCGGCCCTCAAAGAAGGAGCAGGGGCTGCCATCTAGTGGCCTCCATGGGGATTAACTGGTCTTTTCAATCCACATGTCTCCATCCCTCCCAGGTCATCTCCCGGAGCTTGCAATGCGCTCGCACTTCTGAGCCGCTGCGCCCCTCCCAGGTCGGGATGGCATCCTAGTGCCAGGGCAGTGCCACAAGGCAGCAGGGGGGAGGCCCTCTCGTTACAAGATTTGAGGCTCAGGTGCTGTATGGATTAGACTGGGGGTAGCACCCAGAGGCCCCAGTCGGGGGAGCCATGCACATGTGAGTAAAGTGAGGGCTCAGAATATAATAATAAGACACGGTTTAGCTCTCGTGTAGCGATTTTACTCTCAAAGTGCTTTACAGAGGGGGTCATAGAACCATAGAATCTCAGGGTTGGAAGGGACCTCAGGAGGTCTCTAGTCCAACCCCCTGCTCAAAGCAGGACCAATCTGCAGCAGCACCTCCAATATACAGAGTGGAAACGGAGGCACCGAGACATGGCCAAGGTCATCCGGCAAGTCAGTGGCAGAAGCAGAGATAGACCAATTCCAGTGCACTAGCCACTGAGCCACACTGCCTCCCGTGTAGGATTAGGATAACAGAGAGGGGCCGTGGGGTGGGGCACGGGGCAGCGTCACCGGACAGGCACCCCGTTCTCCCACCCTG
>NW_020664439.1:45402438-45419908 GCF_002925995.2 Terrapene triunguis
CGGACAGGCACCCCGTTCTCCCACCCTGCACCCCCAGCCCCGGGCACTGGGCAGCGTCACAGGGAGGCCAGGAAACCTGGGCTCAGGAAGGTGAACTGGGAGCTGGTCCAGGCCTCTCATTGCAGCGCGAAAGGTGCCCAGCGCCTGGGGCTTGTCATGGGTAGAGAAGTGCCTGGTGCGTGACCACCCAGTGATGAGGAGAGGGGCTGGGCGATGGGCAGGAGGAGGCCGTGGGGCGTGTGGGTGAGGGGAGGATTCCAGCTACCTTTGCAGCGACAGCTATAAAGATTCAAAGAGGGAGCGATTCCTGTTGCTGTGATGTTAAGCAGGTAACACGCACCCCACCCCCCGCCCTGAGCATTCAAAAACCAGGAGCCAGGCCCCCCAGAATCGTGAGATCCTCTTAAACGTCATCAGACTTAAAAACAATACACGTGGGGTTCTGTTTCTTTGCTTTGGGGATCTGGATCCCCTCGGTTTCATCTTCAAGCTTTCTCCTGAAGTCATGAGGGTCGAAAACGTGTGTGTGTGTGTGGGGGGGTGTTGGTTGTTTTTAAAAGAGCGCCTCACCTAATCACCTGACTCCAGAAGCTGAAGCTTTAAGTACAACACCAAATACCGAGAGACTAGGGATAGGCATCGCTGGGAAAGGGCCGTGATATCCCATCAGGGGGCTGGGCTGGTGCCTGGCACATGGCCTCCTGGCTCCGTGGGCCGTCGTTTAAGCGTGAATGTGCTCGTTTGGGTCAGTGGTGCTGCAGGAGTGGGTTTGCAGGAGCGATTGGAAGGAGGCGAGAGGGGAGGAACAGTGGCCAGGCACCCATGTGGCAGCATCGGACATGGCGCGTCCTAGGGGCTGGCGTAGCCCGGCTGGTGTCAGTGACAGAATGGAGAGGGCAGGGGGAACACGAGAGGGGCTCAGGACAGAGATGTCGGCAGGGGCTGCGCCATCCACTGCCTTGAAGGAGAGAATCGGCATTTCCACTTGATGCTGAGTGTGGTGGGGAGCCAGTGACGTGCCTCTGAGAGCAGCTGAAGTGACAGGAGAGAGATGCTTGTGGCAGCAGCGTTCTGACTCCACAGTCAGGCCAGTTTTGAATGATCTTTGACAGGATGATTTCATAGCGACATTGCAGCTGACTCCCTGAGACCCAACGAGCGCTCAGCTACTGCTTGCTCTCCCGTCAGCCGCTCACTTTGCAAGTCTGGCTCAGACAGCAATCAGACTGAAAAGATCCGTCCATTACAAATACATGCTACTTGGGGGCCCCATGCACTGTCCCCGTCCCGTCCCCCGTCCCCCGGGATACAAGTTGGACTCCCTGGTGGTACCACGGTCGATCTTCTCCAATCTCCCAGATCTGAGAAATCATCATCGATGGCGTGAAAAGTTCAGGATGTAACGGCCTCAATCCCAAGTTGTGGGGTGCGTAAGGATGCCACTGAGCGCGCCACGCGTCTGGCCCGAACCTTGCCCTTCCAGATCTAAAGCATGGATCAGCCTCCGCAACTTGGGCTAAGAAACCTTCCCCATTACCGTGGCCAGAAGTGTTCATAAACCCGTTTGTGTGGTGTTGCCACTAGAGGGAGACAAAAAGCCACAATGTGTTAGGGGGCATTGCACGTAATTAACATCTGGAGGGGCTGAGTTTTTGTGCAGATGTTCTGAGCAGTTCCTTCTCTGCTTTCACTGATAGTTACATGTCCTTCCTGACCGCTCAGGCTGCTGCTCGTTAGTTCCCTTGTTAAAGGCAGGCTTTAAAAAAGTTCCGCAGTGTTGGCCCCACAGTTACTTTCACCTATCTCGTCCTCCACTAATGCACTGCTTCGCCCCTGCAGGGTTTGTAAAAGCACTGCTGAGTCCCGTTAACCTCTGTGGCCAGCATGCTGGGCTTTCACTGCCCTTATTATTTCCCTGCAAGCGGTAACTGACTCTGTGGATTCTGGGTTGGTTTTCCTCTTCCCCCGGAGAGTTTTATTTAACCTCAGATCTCCGAGCAGCCTCTTGGGAAGCCCAGTTAGTCTGTATTCGCCTTTTCTCCAGTCACTAGGGCCTAGTCCTCACAGGTGTTTGGGGATCTAACGTCCACTGAAATCAATCCATGGAGGATCTGGGCCTAGGTGCTTTATTATATTGGGGTTTTTAGGATCCTCCAGCCTTAATAGAATTAATTTAATAATGATCATTCAGAGAGTTGAAGGCCAGAAGGAACCATTGTGATCAGCTAAGGAATAGTTAGCACTCACGTCAGGAGCGGCGCGAAGCTCCCTAAACGTGGGGGGGGCCACCAGCTCCCGAACTATGGCCCCGCTGCCCCACACTGCCCCTTCCTGTTTCCGCCTCTTCTCCCTGAGGTCCTGTCCTCCTGCTGCCCATTCCCTCTGAGGCCCCACCCTGGCACCGCCCATTCCCTCCAAGGTCCCGCCCTAGAACCGCCCCTTTTTGCCAAGGCTCTGCCCCCACACTGCCTCTTCCCTTGGGGCCTTGCTCCTGCGCTGCCTCTTACCCCCAAGACCCGCCCCCCCCCCACTCACTCCTCTCTGCCCCATTTCCCCCATCGCTCGCCCTTACGGCTGGTAAAAAGTGTTGGGGCCTCTCCCCCCACCCCGTTCACGTAGCACCTTCCTTACCCAAAGCCCTCTGGCTGAATTCTTAGGCACCCTGTTAATGTGTGGGCCTGGCTGTCTCTGTTCCTTCCCAAGCTCTCCTCCCCCCTCCCTGCCCCCCGGCCTTCCTGCCCCCCTGCTCTCCTGGGGTTTCAAGTGGAGGAAGGATAGTTTGGAAGATTAGTGGCCTCGCAGGTACTCCTGACGTGGGCATCTCCCGTCCCGCCCTGCCTCGTCTGTGTGCGTCGTGCCGTTCGGAACTGACTTTCCAGCCAAGAGAAGCATCTCTGAAGGTTATGTGCACGAGGCCTGTATACACGGTCACTTATCCAAAGAGTTTGAAGCCAGACGGGACCGTTTCTGGCCGGACCTCCTGTACACCACAGGCCGTTGCATTTCACACAGGCACCCTTGGATTGCGCCCAATAACTTGTGTTTGGCTAAAGCACAACTTCCAGAAAGGCAGCCGGACTTGATCTGACGTCAAAAGATGGCAAATCACTGCTTCCCTTGGCAGTGCCTTCCAGTGGTTAATCATCTTGACTGTTAAAAATCGGTGCCTTATTTCTACCTTGAATTTCTCGGGCTTTGAATTCCAGTCATTGGTTCTTGTTCTTTCTCTGCTCGAGACAAGAGCCCTTGAGTAGCCGGTGTTTTCTCCCCAGGAAGGTACTTATCTACCGTGATCAAGTCACCTCTCAATCTTCTTCTCCATCAGCTAAATGGACTGAGCTCCCTTAGAGTCATTTCCAGCTCTCGCTCATTCCCCGCACTCCTTGATTGGGCAATCAGACACCTCCGGACTCGATTGCGCCTCTTCCTTCCCCTTGCCGGTTCCAGAGGGGCTCCCGACGTCTGCCTTGCTTCGTGCATCCCGAGCAGCTACCAGGGTATCTGAGCTAAGCAAATGTAATCCCAGACATGTCGGGCTGGAAGGGACCTGGAGAAGTTATCCAGTCCAGCCCCCTATGGCAGGACTAAGTAAACCTAGACCATCCCTGACAGGGGTTTGTCCAACCTCTTCTTAAAAACCTCCAATGATGGGGATTTCACAGCCTCCCTTGGAAACCTATTGCAGAACTTAACTCCCCTTAGCGTTGAAAGTTGTACCTAACATCTAACCTACATCTCCCTTGCTGCACATAAAGCCCAAGACTTCTTCTCCTGCCTTCAGGGGACATGGAGAACAACTGATCATGGTCCTCTTTATACCAGCCCTTAACATGTTATCAGATCCCCGCCTCAGTGTTCTTTCTTCAAGACTAAACAGGCCCAGTTGTTTTAACCTTTCCTCACACATCAGGTTTTCTAAACCTTTGATCGTTTTTGTTGCTCTCCTCTGGCCTCTCTCCAATTTGTCCACATCTTTTTTGAAGTGCGGTGCCCAGACCTGGGCACAGAACTCCAGCTGGGACCTCAACAACACCGAGTAGTGCGGGACAATTACCTCCCGTGTCTTCCCTACAACGCTCCTGTTAATACACCCCAGATTGCTATCAGCCTTTTTCACAACTGCATCGTCTTGTTGACTCAGATCCAATTTGTGACCCACCATAACCCCAGCTCCTTTTCAGCAGTACCACCACCTAGCCAGTTCTTCCCCATTTTGTGGCTGTGCATTTGATGGGTCCTTCCTCAGTGCAGTATTTTGCACTTGTCTTTGTTGAATGTCATCCTGTTGAATTCGGACCAATTCTCCAGTTTGTCAGTGACCACCTCCCACATGAGCCGTCAGCGGGGTTTGAACATGGGGGCTTCAGCACTAAACCCGTGAGCCCGCCCTCTAGCCTGTCAGCTAAGAGATTAGCTCCATTCGCTGGCAGCAATACTAGACTTGTTTGCTGATCGGCCACTAAGACTGGAATTTTCAGGAGGGTTCGGCTCCGCTGAGGTACCAAAAGGTCCAGTTGGTGCTAGAAGCTCATGGTTTTAGGGCTGGAGCCCCCGGTCCCTGGCCCATTCAAAGCTGGCCCTTCTGCTGGGGCACAGACGGTTAAAGAGGTGCTGGTTTAGGAGGCAGTCTGCCCACCCCGTGCCCATCTGGCATGTCGCTCAGGGGGCTGAGGGCCGTTGCCTTCTGCGGCTCAGCTTATTGCAGTGGGAAAGGGATCAGAGTGGGAAGGGGCAAGCCCTTCTCCTTGGGGTATTCTCTGAGACGGGTGCCAGGGGGTGAGTCCGCACAGAGGCCCGTCTAGCACAGACCCTGCTTCCAGAAGAGGCTGGGGCGGAGGCTTTGCAGAGCTGCCCGGGGACATTGGCCAATGTGAGCAGCTTGCCGTGCCCCTCCCCAGAGACAGGCGGGGGGCCGGGGCCGGGGGTACGTCCTCACAGCGCTTTCCCTGCCATTCCGGACTCTCAGAGAGGCCTGGTGCGCCGCAGCGGCTTGTGAGCAGTGTCGGGTTAGCTGCAGGGCCCAGCTAATGGCATGGGCACGTCCCAGGAAGCAGGTTTTAGCCTCAGGCAGGTTAGGTAATCTAGGCCCCTTGCTAGGGGCTGGCCATTTCCGAGCACGGCAGGATCCCACGCAAGGGATGTTGCGAAAAGGAGCCCCGGCATGTCGGGAGCCAGGACAGGCCAGGGAGCTAGCACTGATTGAGACTCCATAATGAGGTGCAGATGGAGCATGCGGTGACCACAGGGGAGCGGGCAGGGCGGATTGTGGCGGCATCCGTCTCCAGACTGGCCAGTTCACGGCTGTGTCCATCCATCCCCGGACAGGGCGGCGTCAGGTCCCAAGAGTGGAGGCTGTTGCTGGGCAGGGGCATGCGGCTTGTGCCATCCCTGGGATGGGAGCCCAGGACAGGGGTATCGTGGCCAGGACCACTGTGGGGCAAGCCCCACCACGGCTCGTTCTTGGGGAGAGACCTGTGCCTATGTGGGGCCTCTGCTGAACCCATCCTTTCCCTGGGCCGATGTAGTTTTGACGTGTCTCCACTAGAGGGAGCCAAAGCGCCATGCTGGTGTGCCCAGCCAGTGGGCAATGAGGACCACTTGAATGCCAGCTGGGGGCACAGGCCATTTCCTGGCCAGGCAGAGGCTGGGGCATCAGTCCCAGGAGAGGCTGGGATCCATGTCCACGTCCACCCCCTGTCTGCGCCCCCATGGGGCCCTACAGACAGGCTTGTGCCCTAAGGGGCTTGGTTGGAGCGGTGGCTTTACAGACCCCAAACCAGGGGCAGTTCAGAGCCAGTCTCTGTTTTATTGGCTAAGTCGGGGTGCTCGACCTGGGGTCGTGAACAGGTGTCGGGGTCACTCACAACCACCCTGCCCGTCCCATAGTGCTGGGGGAGGCGGGATGTTCCGGCTAGATCCCAGCCACGTGGGAGATCAGGCCCCGGCAGAGAAAAGCTGGAGACCCACCGGGATGAAAGATTCTGGCTTTGCTCCATGGCTGCTTTTAACAGGTCGCTTCCTTCCTTCCTGCTGGGCTTCAGCTCAGCGCCTGCTCAGTGGAGAGCAGGAGAGACCTGGGCCTTGGGGTGCACGTGGCTCTCTCTCACCCCCCCAGCACAGCGCTGAGGATGGCTGCCCCCGACTGGGACTGTCAATGGACAGGCGGTTTTCTGTAAAGGGCTCCGCTTCCCTGCACCCGCGCTCTGTTTCATTCTGCATCAGCCCCCTGGCTAGGGCTTGTTCGGAACAGCCTGGGTACTGTCTGCTTGTGACATGCAGCACACACAGTCAATGGGTTACAGCTGCTGGGGGGATGTGGGAGGCCCTAGGTGCATGGGACACCCTGGATTGGGGGGGGGCATTGTGTGCATAGCCCTGGACTGAGGGGGCTATGTGCTTGGGAGATCCTGGATAATGGTGTGTGTGTGAATGGGAGACCCAGAACTTGAGGCGGTGTGGGGGTGTGCATGTGAGGCCCAGGATTGGGGTGTGTGAGCATGCGAGACTCTGGGGGGGGGTACATGGCAGCTCTGTTTCTGCCCTTTGGGCTGGCTCCAGGTGGGGTCACCTTTTCCCTCGGAGGAGTTACCATGGAGATCTAGCTCTGACCAGTGAGAATGAGTCTTGTCCATCCTCCTCCTCCCTACAGCAGGATGAAGGTCTCAGAGTGCTGCATCCTACCTCTCTCCTGGGATACCCAGCTCCCAGGAGCCCCCCCCCCCATTTTTGCCACTGGCAGCTTCGCTCCTGTCCTCCGTTCCGTGGTGCTCACCTCCCTTCAGTCCCTCATGCATCCTGGCACCGCCATGAAAATAATAAATCATAGTAACAACTAAATGATGCTTTTCCTGCCTGGATAATAACAGGCAGCCCCCGCCTCCTTCGCTGGGCCTTAGCCTAGCTGTATATTGTTCGCTGTTTTCTCCACTCTGCAGTCTCTCCCGCTCCCGGAGACACCGGAGGAACTCGATAGCTCAGCGCTCATTTCATAGACAATTGTTTCCATTCCTCGCAGATGCAAAGACAAGCTTGAAAACAAGAACAGAGTGTAACTGATGCCTGCCTGTGTCTGCAGAGAGCCTGGGGAAAAAAGGGAGGTACCCATGTAACTTCAGTGCAGCCCCCAGGCTCCAGCCTCCCTGGCCCTAAGGTTGCACTTGGAGCCAGCTCCATCTGCCATGTTTCATCTCCCTGGAGCGCCTCCTAGTGGTAGGGGAGGTCAGGCTACTGCTTTGAGTCCTTTATACAGCGCAATTACCCAGAGTGCCTCGCCCGTGATGCTATAAATCAGCTGGAGGTGAGCTGGCCGGTGCCTAATGGCAGCCATGGTGGAGTGGGCAGGGCCTGGGGTGTCACAGCCCCACCCACAGCCTTGTTCCCATCACGGGGGGCATTGGCCTGCACGCCCCCTCCCCCACAGCCGTGCGGTGGCCATGCCGCACCTTGAGTCCCGTGCGAGGGACAGGAGAAGGGGCTGTGGTGCCACGGGCGTGAGGCAGATGCTGAAGCCGCTGGTTGGTGCACGGACGACCCAGGCCTGCTCTGGGGGACTGGCTGGCTCAGCGGGCAGAGACACAGCTGTTCCCGGGCCCTGACCATGTTATATCTCCCCGTGTGCCAGTAGATGGCGCCTTCTCTATTACCTGCCTGCGTACACTGGCACCAACCCAGCCATGGCTTTGGTGTCACACACAGAAAGAGGGATCCCAGAGCAGGGGGCACAGGGCAGTTAAACCAGGACGTAGGCAGGGGCTGCCCCCTCCCCACACTGCGTTCGCTGCTCTGGGCATGGCAAGGAAACCTCACATCCCTTCCCGAGAGCACAGCAGCGAGGTGGGGGCGTTCCCGCCGGCTGGCAGCAGGCGCTGACATGGAGAAGCCAGTCGCTGAGGGTGCCGTGTCCTGGGTTCTAGTCCCTGGCCCTGCTGGTGTAATCGACGGTCTGCATAGCACCCCCCCAGTGTGAACAGACTCCACCCCACCATGGCTGCTGCTCCAACAGCCTCCTTAGAGGTTACGGGCAGGGCTTGAACCCTGGATCTTTGCATTCACAGCGCAGAGGAGTAACTCTGTGAGCCGGCGGCTGTCGAAGGCTGTTAGGGGTGGTGTGGCCCAGCTGCTAAAGACGCAAGTGAGGGTGACAGCTGCCCAGGATCGTCCCTTGTTTAAGGGAGCTGTCCGGGTGCTCACGACACACCGCTGGCTGTCCAGTTTTGTGGGCGCAGGATCATTCCAGATGTCCCAGTTTTGCTGTCCCTAGACACAATACTCACGTCCTCGGCATGTTCCACCTCCTCGCTGCTGATGGGTGTTCACCCTCCACTCTAAAGGCCAACGAAAGTTAGGGAAGCGAGGTGCTGAGGGCCCAGTCCTCCTCTCACAGCAGCCCATGGGACTTGACCGGGCCACGGATACTTTTGTGGCTCCGTTGTTCCCACCAGTGGGCAGGGCCTGGCTCTTCACTTCTGCAGCACAACAGTTCCCCAGTGCCCGGGGGCCTCTCTAACATAAACACTGAAGAACAATGATAGTTCTGTAACGAGGCCGTGTTCCCCAGCACGTCACCGGCATCTTTCCTTTCAAATCGAAATCTCCATCAGGAATCAGCAGCCTCGGGAGGATCCAGAGTGGAAGGTGATTTATTTTTTTTGGCACTGTTTTGAAATCAATGTTTCCCCCCCACGTGGGAGAGAAATAAAAGGAAAGGTCCAGGCAAGGAAGGGAACAAAGCAAGTGCCCAGGCATGGATTATTGCATCCTAGCAGGGAAGGGAAATAACGCCACGGAGCAAATGCAGAAAATCCCAGGAGATAATGACACGAGAGCCGAGAAAACGGCCACTGCCAGCCCAGAACCTGTTAAATCCACATGCCCAGTGCCAGCGGGTGTCACGCCAGGCAGCACCGGCCTCCTGGAAACACTGCATCCTGCAGGCAGCACAGGCTGGACTCCTTCGGCTCGCCTCCGGGGCTGCAGTGGGGTCGCTGTGTCCGTGCCAGGACGTGAGAGAAACGCGGGGGGGGGGGGGGGGGGGGAGAGTCGTCTATTGTCCTGGGCCATTGCAAAATCCCATGGGACGTTCTTGGCCCGAGCCCTGTGGGGCTGAGTACAAACCAGACAAACGGAAAGGGAAGAACCGGGCAGACAGATGGAGCCCCCGACAGCTGGTCAGTGGAGCTCCCCACCCCCGTTCCACCACCTCGGCAATTGTTGGCTGAGGGCAGCTATTGATACCTCCCGGTGTAACACCCCCTCAGCCTCCCCCTTCCTCCCAATCGTTTAACAATCGTGACCCCCTGAGTGAGAGAGGAAAGAAGAAAGAAAGGAGACTAAGAATGGGGGCGGGGTGGGATGGGGAGAAAGGGGGTGTGCAGTGTGCTCCTGCCATGGGGGAATGGGAAGCCCTGGAATGGGGGGCACTGAGCACCTGGCAGAGGGGAAAAAGGGGGGACTCTGGTATGGAGGAATAGGGGGCCCTGGAATGGGGGGGCACTGAGCCCCTGGCAGAGGGGAAAAAGGGGGGACCCTGGTATGGAGGAATAGGGGGCACACAGAACCCCTGGTTGGGGGGATGGGAGACCCTGGTTTGGGGGAAGGGAGACACACTGAGCCCCTGGCATGGGGAGAATGGGGGGCACACAGGCTCCCTGGCCTGAGGGGGAGAATGGAAGACCCTGCTATGGGGGCCACACAGAACTCCTGGTGTGTGTTTGTGGGGTAACAGGGGACCCCGGCAGGGGAATGGGGTGCACAGAGATCCCCAGCATGGCATTGAGAATGGGGGGCCTGGCCTGGGGAGGAAGGCAGCCCCTAGCCTGGGAGGGGATGGGGGGGTTTGCGGGGAGTCCCTGAATTAGAGGGGGAGGCACACAGGTTGCTTGGGGGACACCAATGGAGCAGCCCCCTGGCACGTGCAATGAGCTTGGCCTTCAGAAGCAGCCAAGTGTGTGGGAGCCTCTAATCAGCATCAGGTCCGGTCGGTCCGTGGGTGCGGGGCCCTGAGGGACCGCGGGGGTGGGGTGGGGGAGTCAGGAGGGCGTCAGGAGGACTAAAAGCAAGGCCCAGGTGTGGTGCAAAGGGGCGCTATGCAGCTGGGGGGGGAGGGGGCAGGCGGTGTTGCCTCTCGGACAAGATGTAAGCCCAAGGGCCTGATGCTTTGTGAACCATGGCCGGCTTTTTAGCAAGAGTCGGGTGATTCCTCTTTGCTCCAGCCAGTTTCCAATTCCAAGGTCTGGGGCAGATCCCGTCTCGAGCCCTGAGCAGGACTAGCTATCTAAGATACTTCTAGTGTAGTGCCCATCACCATGGCATTGAGCACTAGCTCGTTACCAGCCCAAGAGGAGACTGACCCGGTGAGCCCAGTGCATGCAGGGGCAGGACTGTGGGACTCGAGTGCCGTGTGGCTACTCACACGTCGCAGCCACGATCAGTAACATTCGGCGTTGTCTCGGCCTCACAATTGTGCTTAAGTGCTTTGATTTAAGGCGCCGGGGGACGTAACCTATTTGCCTCCATAAATTCGCTGGGCAGCGTGTCCAACTCTTCCCAGCTCAAGCTGCTTCTCAGCGTTGCGGCGTGCCGTTAAACGGCTGCCGTGCTGCGCTCCTCCCCAGAAGTGCCTGCATTCCGGTGGTGCATGACCGATTGCCACAAATCGTTTGCAAACTGCTTTTGGAGGCGGCTAGACGAAAGGCACCAGAAAAGCTTAACGTCTTCTGAATGCTGGCTGGTGAGCTCAGAGAATCCTGCACGCTGGCTTGACGGCTCGGAAAGGGGGCTCGGATAACCCACCCTTTGATCGTTAACGCAGCATGAGAGCTGAACTGGGGCTTAAAGATAGAAACGCATCTTGCTGGTGCAGGGCTTAGCTGGGAGCTAAGACGCGGCAGACAGCAACGGGCGATTTAATGGGGTGGGGAATCGTGCACAAATGCAACCACTAGGGGACATCCTAGAGCAGCTAGCCGCACGAGATCCTAGTCCGGAGCCTCCACCCTGCAGACAGGGCAGTTGTGAGGGGTTTTAACCCCCTGGTGGATCGGATCTGATCTCCCCATCGCTGTGCTATGGAGCAGCCAGTGTGGTTGTGGTGACCTCCCCCCGCGCTCGTTTATTCACCCTGCAGTGCAGGCTGGTCCATGCTAAGTGGCCCCAAGAGTCAAGGCCCAGCCAGCGGCGATGATGTGGCTGGAGCTGCAGGTTCGTTAGCAGCTGCCCCAGGCCTCTGCTCGGTGTCTGGCGTGCGAAACGCCACCAGAGCACCCAGGCCAATTTCCTGGCTCCCAGACCAGCGCCTGGCTCCCTGCTGCTGAACACCACGGGCCTGGACCTACGCAACCGCAGCCCGAAGCGACTGGGGTCCTGTCTGTTACAGCTCAGTCTGATCACGAGGCTGGAGCCTGGCCCGCTCGTGAGCCCAGCCTCTGCAGGGGGCGTATCCCACTGTGCAGGCTGGAGCGGGGAACGGATGCCGGGGAAAATCGAGCACCTGAAGACCCATCGGGGGACTAAATTTGAACCCAGCGGCGTTGATTCTTAGCTGCCCCCTCCATCCATGGACACAGCCCCTTCCCCACAGCCAGGGTGTTGTGGGTCCCGCACCACCTGCTGCGGGGATCCAGCTGCTTTCGGACCCCTTTGTACTGCAGGAGGGGCTGGGAAGCAGCCCAGCCCAGAGCCCGCCAGGGTGCACAGCAGGGATGGGAGAGTCCAGCCGCTGTCTTAGGCCAGCTCAGCGCAGGTGCTTTGTGACACGTGTCCCTCTCCACTCCCCGGAGGCCTGGCCATCGCTGACCGCTGTCCGTGAAGCTTGTCCTGTTTCCTGCCTGTGCTGGCAGGACTCCCGGGCGGGGCCGAGCGCCTTGGCGCATTCCCCAGCAGAAGGCGGGCCTGGAAATGGCTATTATGAAGCAGAGAGAGCAATAAAATGCTCTGGTTCCCTGTCTTCCATCAGATTGCTGCCTGCAGCAGGAGGCTAGTGACCCGCCCTGAGAGCCTGGCTTGCCCCCGTCCTGCACACCCCGAGGAGTCAACCCATTAGACAGGTGAGAGGGCCAGATCCGACCCTAGACAGCAGCTCCATGTGGGTTGCAGGCACCAGCAGAGACTAGGGCGAAAGGCTGCCTATTCTCCTTTGAGCTCTTGGTTTCCATGTAGGTGTCTGCCCTTGGGTCCCCAGCAGGGTTGGTCTTTGGGAAACCCTGTGGGAAGGATGGTCTCGCTGTGGTGGGGCAGATTGCCCCACAGCCCTGGGCCTGCTGGTGGGAAGGACCCTGTTCCTGCTAGCCTCCATGTGGAGCTGTACCAGGCTGGGGTTTCATAGAATCATAGACTATCAGAGTTGGAAGGCACCTCAGGGAGTCATCTAGTCCAACCCCCTGCTTAAAGCAGGACTAATCCCCAGACAGATTTTTGCCCCAATTCCCTAAGTGGCCCCCTCAAGGATTGAACTCACCACCCTGGGTTTAGCAGACCAATGCTCAAACCACTGAGCTATCCCTCCCCCTCAGTTACAGTGCAGATCAGCTGTGCTAGGGACACTGGGGAAGGAAGTCCCACTTCTTTGCACTCCCTCTTCTGACCACAGTTGCACTCGAAGCGGCGGGTCTCAGCTCTGGGCTTGCGTCCCCATTACCTGGGAGCCCTGAGCGAGCTCCCATTCCCTGTCTCTGGCCTCAGATTGAGCCAGCCACTGGAACTGACTGGGAGTATCCGCGTGCACGTATCCTTTAAAGTGCCAAGGGAACAACGGTGCAAACGCTTGTGGATCCCCTCTGAAGAGGAGTGGCTGGAAGGAGGTCGGGGTCTCTGTAGGGGAAAGGCTGAGATTAATCTCTCAGGGTTAAAGGAAACCTTTCCCTCTGAAGAAATTCCCTGGTGTATCCGGCTAAGAACAGAGACCTGGCCCCCTCTCGCCTGCTGCCTGTACCAGGTGTTCCCACCAGTTACCAGAGGAGCTGCATTAAAATCAGCACTTGGTTGCCATCCTGCCAGGAATCCCACTTGCTCCAATCCGAAAGTCATCCTTTGAGGAACCTGTTTCCTACGCAGGAGCAAGCCCTCTCTCTGTGCCCCGGCCTAGTTCAGCTTAGCTCACCCTATTCTGCCTCCCTAACATCCCCCTCCAAGTACAAGAGTCTTCTTCCTTCAGTATGTTGCTGTTGGCTGTTAAAGAGCAGTCGTGCTCCACCCCAGAGAGGGCTGCATTTCAGCAGGGAGGATTGGTGGTTGGCGAAAGGGTGTCAGTCTGTAACACATTGTGGTTTCATTGTTGTCACTTGATTGCCTTTCGGATCAGATTTTTCTCTCTGCTCAGTATGCAGAAGCAATTAAGGGGGGTGGTGTAGTTACAGCGCAAGGCCCCGGTGTGTTGGGGGCTGCACAGACACAAGTCTACACCTCCAGACTGCAGTGTAGACACATCCTCACTGCGTGTCTGTGCAGCGCCCAGCGCAACGGGGCCCTGAGGTGCTTGGCTGGGGCCTCTGGGTGCTACTAGATTAGAAATTACTAAATAATAATCCTAATGATCTGACTGACACGGGGAAGGCAGTGTTGTGTAATGGTTAGACCAGGCCTCACGAGCCCTGGATCCTCCCTGCAGCTGTGACAGTGACGAGACGAGAAATGAGAACAGCTTCGTCTCGGCGAATTCGCCCCTCCCCGCTGAGCGTCTGCCACACGTGCACCAGGAGATTCTCAGGGCAGCCAGGGGATCTTTGCCTGATGACCCAGCAACCCGGAGCTCGGCCCTGGGAGCAGCCGGCGTGGGGAGCCGACGTACGCCCCCAGGTGAAGCACACCCAGCTCCACTCGGCCCAGCCAAGAGCAAGGCCCAGTGATAAGTCACGTCAAAGCCCAGCTCTCTGCTGATGCCTCTGGCCACTTTCTGAAGGTCACTCCTGACATGAAAAATTGCTGTGAGCTCAAATCTCATTGTGCTGAGACATGTCCTCCTTCTGCGGCAGAGGTAGTTCTCCCAGAGAGGAAGTGGGGTGGTTGAAACAAGGACCCTGGGGATCTCTGTCCAGCTGTGCCATAGCCTCGCTCTGTGACCTTAAGCCAGGCGTGGCCCCCTGCCACTCGCTCTGTGCCTCAGTTTCCCCATCTGTACAGTGGAAATCAGCTCAATCTGCCCAGGGGGTTGTGATGCTAAATTCATTCCTATTTCTGAGGTGCCTTGGAAGGGAGGCGTGAAGGATCATTAGCCTGAGTAGACAGCGGCTGGATTGCCCAGTGGTTAGGGCAGTATCGTGCGTTTCAAGAGAACTGGGGTCTAGTCTTTGCTCTGCCACAGATTCCCTTTGTGACCTTGGCCAAGTCACTTAGGTTCAAATCCACAAAGATATTTAGGCTCCTAACTCCCATTGATTGTGAAGGAAGTCAGGAGCCTAACTCCCCTCGAGGAGCTGGGCCTTCGTCTCTCTGGGCCCCAGCTGTAAATCTGCCCTGCCCCCAAGGGATGTTGTGCTGAGCAATGCATTGAAGTTAGGAGGCACCCAGAGACGGCAGTGCTGGGGGGACCCTACCCAATGGGCTACTAGCCCGGCACAGAAACAGAGCTGGGTACCTAATACAGGAATGTGATGCTACAGTTCTAATCGAGGTTTTAATTCCAAGCAGTGGTAGGGTCTTGCATCCATTTCTCCCCATCCCGCCCCCTGCCTCTGGGCAGCGTGAGTGAATTGATGCAAAGCAGGGCTGAGAGACGGGGAACCACCTTGTTTCCAGCCCCGCCTTTGCCACAGACTAGCTGTGTCTTGCAACCTTGGGTAAGTCAGCTAACCTCCCTGTGCCTCAGTTTCCCCCTATGTGAAACAGAGAGCAGCCCTGTCTAGCAGAGGCGCTGTGAGATCCGTGGCTGGAAGGGACTGGAGCTATTAATTGGTGTGCGCCTCTGAACATCTATTGCATCTTAAATATTACCACCGCCCCCCGTTTGGTTCTGTGGGGAGATCTCCAGAGCGGTGACAAGGACAACAGTGAATTCATCTCGAGACCATCGCTGATGGGTGCTGGGGGGGCAGGCTGCCAGCAGGCCAGGCGTATGCGTTTGGAAAGGCACCACTGGCCCAAGTCCCCTCCCCCTGGAGCTTGCCACTGCAACGAAGGAGGAATCCAAAGGGAATTAGACACGAGCAACCAGAATTGGTCTTCGCTGCACGCCTACCGTCCCCACGGCTCTGCAGGGATCCACGTGCTGCTCGGCCCTTTTGCGGTCGGGCACTCCCAGGACACTGCATCCAATGTCAGCTGCAAGGGGAACGGAGGGAGGCAGCATCCTGCTAGCATTGGGCCAAGAAACAGAGTGACCAGCTCAGGCAGGAAGTGCCACAGGCTTGCTAGCGACCACGGGTGGGCAGGACCTCGTCGACAGGTCTCATCTGAAAGACACCCTCTCACGCACCCTAACGTCCCCAACAGCCTCCTAACATCTCCCCATGCCTTGCAGCCTCCCAGGCAGTCTGGTCGGGTCTCCCCTCTGAACGCTGACCCGACCCCACTGCCGTGACGAGATCCTGCATGAGCCGTGTCTGCGGGACTACGTATGCACTAGGCCAGGGTGCCGGCGGCAGGACGGTGACGCTGCCTCTCCAGCGAGTGTTCCTCTGGGAGACAAACTGCCCCTCCCACCTGGCCAGCTCGATTGGTGTGTCTCGCGCTCGCTGGGGGAGCCGGCAGGTCGGACAATATGGGGGCATTTTGTGTGGAGCCCAGTGGGTTCCCTGTGGAGCCCTGGCAGTGCCCACCCCTCAGTCAGGATGCAAGGCCCTTTTCCCAGCCACCACTCAGGTGCTCAGAGCTCTGAGAGAGGAGCACGTCCTGACTGTCGGGCGGCTGGGGCTGATTGGCGCCGGCTACCGTAGGGGAACCCCGAACTGGATCTGCATGTGGCAGCAGGGCCCTTTGGCTGGGAACCCTGGATCCAGCCATTGGGGCTGTTCAAATCCACATCCCGGCTTGGGCCCTGCTCTACCCTGACGATCCCAGAGGCAGGGCACCTCTCTGCCCTGGCCGGGAGTCTGCTCAGCAGGGGACCTGGGAGCTGGCAGCGCGGCTGTGGCATTCGCCCCTGCTGGACCCCATCGCAGCCCAGCTTGGCCTCGGCTGTGGGCAGCCTATGCTCAGACCACCCATGCCCTGCAAGTCAGGGAATTGCCCTCGGCTGGTCACCCTGCTCCTGAACCCCGTGGGTGTCACCAAAGGGGGCCTGTGGCAGCTAATCTAGCGGCCAGGCCTGGGGCTGTATCCTCATGTAAATGTCACTATAAACAACAGAGGCCGGCACCTCGAACCCCTGTGTGCAATGACCCCCGTCCAGCCCCCAGGACAGGGGCTCTGCTGCAGGCCGTGATGAATGACTGGGCATGATCAGTCCAGTGAGGTGGGCTGTGACAGACGCTGGCATGAAAGGCTGGTGAACAAAGCGCTCAGGATCCGGTCCTCCAGGGCCGGGGAGCTGCGTTCGCTCATCTAATAATCGCAGCTTGTTCCTGCTGGCGAGAGAAATGTGGCTTCGTTTGCAGACTTTGCTCCCAGAGCAGAGAACGGTTCTGCTGCTGGCGGTGGGCTGGTCATGGGCAGGGCTGCAGGTGTGTGACAGCGGGAGAACTGTCAGGGATACTGTAATTTTCCCGTCTGCCCGGGACTTGTTTTTGGGTCTGTGATTTTAATAAATGGATCCTGCAGGTCTGGGTCCGGCCCCCCACTCTGGGCATTGCAACCTGGCTCATGGAGTCACCTCACTGCTTAGGTCTGGCCTGGGGGTGGAGGCGGGTGTGGCCAGGCTAAATATGATAGAGAGGCGTTGCAGGCCCATCCACCCCTCTGTCTGTGACCTGTATGCCAGGCTGCTAAGTCTGAAGGGGGGAGCCAGGCCCATCCCTCTAGGACAGGAATTGTCACTGGAGATTGAGAGCGAGGCCCGGGCGGGCTCCTGCTCTCCAACTCCCCCCCCCACCCTCACCCCCACCCCCACCCCATCCAGGCCCTCCCCTCTGCCCCAGGCTGGGATTAAGGGTGAGGTGGCAGCGGGTGCCCCCTCAGTGGGGCGAGGAGAAGGAGGCTGGCCTAGGATTTTAAAGAGGTATCGTTGAATTTCATCTGCCCTGGCATTTGATCTCAGAAATCACCAAGCCCAGGACCCTGATGGCGCCGTGGTTTTTGATTCAAAACTGCGGTGTCAAATCTGCAGCCCTAGTCATCATCATTTTCACAGGCCCAAAGACACATGGTGCCAGTTGCACGCCCAGCCTGGGAAACATGGCTTCCATGCCAGCTGTCCTTCCAGGACAAGGTATATAAACCCTCTCCTTTCAGGGCATTAGCCAACCAACCTTATGGGCAGGTATCAGAGGGGTAGCCGTGTTAGTCTGAATCTGTAAAAAGCAACAGAGGGTCCTGTGGCACCTTTAAGACTAACAGAAGTATTGGGAGCATAAGCTTTCGTGGGTAAGAACCTCACTTCTTC
>NW_020664439.1:45420308-45493932 GCF_002925995.2 Terrapene triunguis
TCACAGGACCTAACCAGATCAGCTACAACATCACCGGCTCATTCACCTGCACGTCCACCAATGTTATATATGCCATCATGTGCCAGCAATGCCCCTCTGCTATGTACATTGGCCAAACTGGACAGTCACTACGCAAGAGGATAAATGGACACAAGTCAGATATCAGGAATGGCAATATACAAAAACCTGTAGGAGAACACTTCAACCTCCCTGGCCACACAATAGCAGATGTAAAGGTAGCCATCTTACAGCAAAAAAACTTCAGGACCAGACTCCAAAGAGAAACTGCTGAGCTTCAGTTCATTTGCAAATTTGACACCATCAGATCAGGATTAAACAAAGACTGTGAATGGCTATCCAACTACAGAAGCAGTTTCTCCTCCCTTGGTGTTCACACCTCAACTGCTAGCAGAGCACCTCACCCTCCCTGATTGAACTAACCTCGTTATCTCCACACTGATTTATACCTGCCTCTGGAGATTTCCATTACTTGCATCTGAAGAAGTGAGGTTCTTACCCACGAAAGCTTATGCTCCCAATACTTCTGTTAGTCTTAAAGGTGCCACAGGACCCTCTGTTGCTTATGGGCAGGTTATTCCCCAATTGTCCACTAGGGGGTAGCCAGCACCTGCCTCTGTTGCATCTGGTGTTGGCCACTGTGAGATGGCCCCTCTGGTCTGGCCATTGGAGTGTTCCTGTAAAATGCACATGCGGGAGGGGGTAGAGTTGTGGGAGGGGGGTTCACCTTCACCTGCAGCATTTCCTGACTTTGCATTTCATTATATATAATACAGGCATTGTGGATGACTGACCCGAACCCTTCCTGGATGATTAGGAGCTGAAGATCACTGCACAGTCTGCTTGTGACATGCGAGTTCCTGGATTTGCATTAGATCTCTGACTTTGATGCCTCCAGGTGATACAGTCTGGGTAGGGTGACCAGATGTCCCGATTTTATAGGGACAGTCCCGATTTTTGGGTCTTTTTCTTATATAGGTTCCTATTACCCCCTACCCCCGTCCTGATTTTTCACATTTGCTGTCTGGTCACCCTAAGTCTGGAGCCCTTAGGACCAGGAAGGCAGCAGGGCTGCATGACCAGCTGAACAGATTTATCGATTCCAAGGCCAGAAGGGCCCAGAGCGACCATCTCGGCTCACCTCCTGCACAACACAGGCCCTGGGACAGTTCCTTTCCATTTGCTCTCAGGCAGATCACTGGGAAAAACATCCCATCTGAAATTGACGAACGGCCAGTGATGGAGAATCCACCACAACCCTCGCGTATTTGGTCCAGTGGCTATTTCCCTGCACTGTTAAAATACTGCGCTTTATTTCCAGTCTGAATTTGTCTAGCTTCAGCTTCCAGCCACCGTTCTCGTTAGACCTTTGTTTGCTGGATAGAAGAGCCCATTATTCTCAAATATCTGTTCCCCATGTAGATACTTATAGACAGTGATCAAGTCACCCCTTAACCTTCTCTTTGATAAGCCAAACAGATTGAGCTCCGTGAGTCTATTGCTAAGGCAGGTTGTCTAACCCTTCAATCCGTCTTGTGGCTCTTCTCTGAACCCTCTCTAATTTCTCAATGTCCTGCTTGATTTGTGGACACCAGACCTGAATACAGTAATCCAGTAGCAAACGCACCAAATACAGAGGTTATACATTGTCCTTACTCTTACTCAAAATTCCCCCATTTATACATCCAAGGATCGCATTCAGGGCCGCCGAGAGCGGGTTCGGGTCCCGGTGAAAAATTTTTTTTGGGCCCCCCAGCAAGGGCGGACCGGCTAAAGAGGGCCAACGGGGGGGGGGGGAAGCTGGGCCCCGGGCCCCCTTCCGGACCGCCGGGCCCCGGTAATTTGTACCGGCTTCCCCCTCCTCTGGTCGGCCCTGATCGCATTAGTCCTGTTTGGCCACAACATTGCACTGGGAGCTCATGTTGAGCTGGTTATCCACCATGACCCCAGTCCCTGCTCCCCAGGACAGAGTGCCCTGTCCTATAAGTATGGCCTATGTTCTTTGCCCCTAGATGTATACATTTGCACTTAGCCCTATTACAACACATATTGTTTGCTTGAACCCAGCTGACCAAGCGATCCAGATTGCTTTGAATCAGTGACCTGTCTTCATTATTTCTCACTTCCCCTATCTTTGTGTCCCCTGCAAACTCTATCAGGGATGACTTTAGGTTTTCTGCCAGGACGTTGACAAAAATGTTAAGTAGCGCAGGGCCGAGAATTGATCCCTGCAGGACCCCACTAGAAACACACCCGCTTGACGATGGTTCCTGGTGTATAGTTACATTGGAGACCTGTCGGTTAGCCAGCTTTTAATTCAGCTCATGGGAGCCGTGTTGATGTTGTATCGTACTACTTTCCGAATCAAAATGCTGTACAGAAGTTTATCACATCAACACTGTTGGCTTGTGAGCTCATCGAAAAAAGATCTCACGTTCGTTTGACAGGATCTATTTTCCATAAGCCTATGCGGATTGGCATTTCATTATATGACTCTCCTTTAATTCTTTATTAATCGAGTCTCAGATCAGTTGTTCCGTTAGTTTGTCCAGGATCAGATGACAGGTTCGCTGGGCTGAGGAGGAAAGACTAGACTAGCAAGGGGACTCATGTCAAGATTAAGGAGCACTGGTGGGGCGGGGCGGGTCTCAGGCTGATGTGGAAGAGGGACTGTGGGTTAAGATTGAGGGGCATCAACAGACCTGGGGTGGGGGGGAATCCAGGACTGCTATAGTGGGGGTTGGGATGTGAGGTTGCAGGCTGGGATTCAGGGGTGTTGGCTGAGCAGTGGGGGGCAGGAAGAGCTGGGGGGCTGCAGATCAGGATTGAGGGGCATCAGCAGAGCTGTGTATCAGGAACCCTGAGCTGGACTGGGACCGAGTGGCATCACAGAGCTAGGTGCAGGACTGGGATTGAGGGGCATGGGCAGAGCTGAAAGGAAACGTGCCCAGCGCCTGCCCACCCCCAGCCAGGCTCTGGGCAGCACCGGTAGGCATGAGCACTGCCCAAACAAACCCGCCGGGGAGGTGTCCTGTGGACATCCCACCTGCCGTGCTGCTGGCAGAGAGAGCCGGGTAATAGCCTTTAAGTGACACCTCCCGCCTCCATGGCAACTTCCCCGGCCTGGCAGTGGCTCTGATTTGCCGCTCGGCAGAGCGCTGGGGCAGCCCACGGCTCCCTCGGAGGCACCGCCCCCCGCGCGCACAACAGAGATTGGATTTCACACCTCGCAGGGCGCCTGATGAACCGCCTGCTGCCTCTGCCCAGCCTAGCCCCTGCCAGCTCCTGGCTCCCCTCCGCTGCAGCGGACGGAGGCTTTGTCCGGTGCTGGCTCCTTTAACCCGTCTTTCCCGGCCCACGACTCCAAGGTGCAGCCCAGAGCTGCCCCTTCTGGGGTGGTGACTCTGGGGACTGGCAGTTCAGGGCCCAGATCCTATGTCTATGGAGTGCTGGGGTTGTGTCCATTTTAGCAGATCTCTGGTGGGTAGAGCCCTTGTGGTTGTGATGCAAATGCCCTCAAGCCCCTGCCTCTCGCCTCCCCCAGGAGCGCAGGCAGGGCAGGAGAACTGGAGGAAGAGGGAGCGGCCATATTTGCACAGCGGGGTGACTGGCTCTGGCTCCTCATCTGGCATTTTGTTTTCATTCGAAAACAGGAAGAGTGCGGCGGGAGTCAGGCGTTCAGACCCAGCTCCGGCCACCACGCTGTTGTGTGACCTTTGGATCAGTCTCCTGACTGCTCCGTGACTCAGTTTCCCCCTCGGCAAACATGGGAGCTTTTCAAATGGGAAGTGAGAAGGGTGCATGTTGGAGCTGGGGGGGAGAGGAGACCCCAGTGCCTTTGGGAGCTGTGGGGCAGCTTTTCAGAGAGGCAGCCGTCCTCTGGGGTGACAATTCTTCCATTCATCGATTCCAAGGCCAGAAGGGACCACTGTGAGCAGCTAGTCTGACCTCCTGTGTAACCCAGGCCGGACACCGGCCCCCAAAACAATTCCTGCAGCCGATCTTTTAGAAAAAGCATCCACCTCTCACTTTAAATCCACATCTTGATTTAAAAATGATCCATGGTGGAGAACCCACCACAACCCTTGGTCAATTGTTTCACTGGTTAATTTCCCTCACTGTTAAAAATGTACGTCTTATTTCCAGTCTGAAGTTGTCTAGCTCCAACTGCTAGCCACTGGATGCTGTTAGACCTTTTCCTGCAGGGCCGGCTCCAGGCACCAGCTTAACAAGCAAGTGCTTGGGGCGGCCAAGGGAGAGGGGCGGCACCTGCGGCAATTCGGGGGCGGCAGGTCCCTTACTCCCTCTAGGAGCGAAGGACCTGCCGCTGAACTGCCGCCGCCGATCGCGGCTTTTTTTTTGCTTGGGGCAGCAGAAATGCTGGAGCCAGCCCTGTTTCCCTGTTAGCCTGAAGAGCCCATTAGCAAATATCTGGTCCCCACGCAGGTGCTTGTAGGCTGGAATCAAATCACCCCTTCATCTTCTCTTTCATAAATTAAACAGAGACACTCCAGGAGCTCAATCGCTTTCAGACACGTTTTCCAGGTTTTTCATTATTCCCGGGGCTCTTCTCGGCATCCGCTCCAATTGATCAACATCCTTCCAGGAGGCCATTGTGCGGCGTGGTTCTTCGGGAACCGAGCCCATCAAACGTTCACCCGTCCTGGCTGGGGCGTTTGCAATGGGAGCCTGTGCTGCCTAGTGGTGAGAACGAGGCCCCGTCTACCTGGCGAATCAAGTGCTCAGGGCAGGCGACTGCTTCTTCTAGCTACAAAGCAGTCCGCCGCAGGCTGAATGGGAGCGTCTTCCCCCCTTTCGCCCCTCCTACCATCCCAACATGCATCAGTCCCGATCCCCGGAGGCAGGGTCTACCTCCACAGTGCATTCACTCATGGCCCTTTGGCAAGGGCGGCTCTCGGCAGAGGCCAACGGGCATTAGCTGGGCTGGTGATTTTTGAGATGAGGTCAGATTTCCAGAGGGGCTGAGCCCCCAGGGTCTCCACTGGCTTCAATAGAGGTTGAGGGTGCTCGAGGTGACAGATATGGCAATATCCAGCAAGATGCCCCTTTAACCTTATTGAATTGCGGTAAGTATTTTAGGAGTTCATTGTATTCAAAATGTATAATGGCAGCAGCGATGGAACCTGGGATCGCTTCACACGTGAGCCTCCACTAACAGACTCGTCTGTCTCAGTCAAGGCTGTGGCAGGCTCAGCTCAGGTTTGATCCTTGCTCCCAATGACTTGGCCAGGGGCACCAGCGTTATAAGTTGCTGCCCGTACGGGGAATTGAACTGGAAAGCCTCTGCCAGCACGTCCCTGGCCATGGGGAGTCTGTAAGCCATGCCTGCATGGTGTGGCACTCTACTGCCTGCTAGAGATTGATGGGTCTGCTACAGGCGGGGCTAACCGAGCTGGTCCTTCTAGCGCAGGCTCATGCATCAAGCACCAGAGGTCCCAGGTTTGAGTCCCACTTCCAATGACCCAGCCAGGTGCTTTGGGGTATGACCCACCCAGTGGTGTCAGTTGTAACTGTCTATGTGGGATTGGAAGTAATGGCTTTAAGGAGCAAGAATGGCTAATGCCAACCCTGGGTGTCTTATGCACTTCAGAGGACTCTCTGGGTACTGGGCTGTAAAATCGCAATGTAACTACTTGGACTGGAGAGGGAGGATCCCAGATCTTGGGCTCCAGACTGAGCCTAAATATCTACCCCGCAATTTGACAACAACCCCGTCGCTTGAGCCTGAGTCAGCTGACGCTGGCCAGCCGCTGGTGTTTAATTGCAGTGGGAGACAAGCGAAATAGGGGGATTCCTAGGAAATACGTGGGAGGAGGGGAATGCAAAGGATCCATCCTCTGGAAGCTGCGCCTTGGGCAGAAATCCCTTGTCTGGCTGATGACCTATTCACGGCGTCTTCAAAGACCCAGACGGGTGAAAAGAGTGATTCTCAGAGCCAGGAGGGGCTGTGTTCTGAGCTGAAGCGGTGATGAACTTGGGACAACAGGCACCCCCCTGCGTCTGGGACTAGTCACCAACCAGAGCCCTTGTTGGAATGGGGTGATCTCTGGTAAGCTTATGAGCCGACGTGCAGGTTCTCATTGTTTTAATATGTTTCCTCTGCAATGCTTTTACCTTAAGAATAAATGTGCTTGCTTAGAAAGGGCTGGGTGCCATTACCCCGTGCACTGGCTCTGAGGAGAGAAGCGATGCATGCCTGCCGAGGCAGTCCGGCTTTTGCTGGGGATATCACAGCATAGTCAGGGGACTGGGCAGCCTGGAAATACCCCGCTCAGGAGGGGGAGAGATGCATCTTTCCACCCAAGAGAGGTGATGGCTGGGGAGCCTAGAGTGGGTGCCCTGGCTGGACCGTAGAGGGGGACTCTAGGGGCAGCAGTTGCCTTGAACTATGACACTCAGGACCTATAGAAAAGCTGGCCACTAATTGTTAGGCCCTGACTGAGACCTACCACTTCATTTCACTTGTGCTGAAGGTCACATGGAGGAGAAGAGAATCCCGCTGATCCACCCCCCTTCATGCCTTGGGGCCAGCGCTGTTTGCTGCTGATCAGCCCTGTGTGCCAGGCACAGCGTAGGTAGCAGCTGTTTCCCTGCTATCAGTGAGTTCAACAGGCTCGTGCAGAATCGGAGCCCTTTCCTGAAGCCTCCCTTCCCTCCTCCCGCTCCCCCTCCCCCAGGGAGGAGTGGGGGATGGGGGTTACTGTTCTGGGCCTGTGAGGAAATGTCTCTGGGGAGATGTAGTCTCCTGGTGTATGTGTGTGGAAATTTCCTTCTAACCACAGCTCTGAGAATGGATTATGTCTGTGTTACAGATGGGGAAACTGAGGCACAGTGAGACTGAAGTGACTCCCGCAGGGAAACAAAACTCTGCTGCTGCCTCTCCATCCTATCCCACACAGCCCCCCCTGCTATTCCAGTCCTGGACACCCCCCCAGCTCTGCTGATGCCCCTCAATCCCAGCCCACAGCACCCCCTGCTGTTCGAGCCCTGGGCTTCCCCCCATAGCTCCACCAATGTCCCTCAGTCCTGACTTGCAGTCTCCCCTCTCCCCTGCTTTTCCAGTCCTGGGCTCCTCCCTGCGGACGCCCTCAGTCCCCTCCCCACCTCTTCCTGGCCAGGGCCTGCCGGTCCTACCCCACCTAGTTGGCTTGTAGAGTGAGCCAAGGAGCAGCTACTTGACAAACGCTAGGGCTGGTCGAACAGCAGAAATCAGCATCCACAAAACAGATAATTGGACAAATGCCACCAGCATCCAATGCGCCCCATCCACGAGCCATCACCCCATTGTCAGCCGCAGGATTCCCGGCTGGTCTCCTGTATTGAGAGGGAGGCGGTGTACCCTGTTGGCTGGCTGGCCAGGGGAGGGTTAACACACTCCCTCCTGGAGCTGAGCCATCAGGTGTGTGCCCTCAGTCCAGGGACTGCTGGGGGATTAGGGAGGCCTGGGGCTGGGTGGAGCTAGAGACAAGTAATGCAATCAGATGGGCTATAAAAGGAGGGAGGGGCTGCAGGCTGTGAGAAGCTGCTGTGAGGGTGGGCTTTGTTGGGTTGGCATGAGTGGAGGGGATGCTGGGGTTGCCTGCAGCAAGCCCCTGCGCTTGCTGTTACTTGGCCTCCCTGAGCAGGTGCAAGTTCTTGATTAACTGCAATCGCTCAGAGCAAACCAGGCAGCCGGAGTCAGGAAAGCAAACTGATGCTAGGTGGCTTAAAGACTAGGTTAGAAAACAAGCGAAAGAGAGCACTCTCTGTATAGCTCCATGGTGCATGCCCCGCCTGGGATCTTGGGTTCAGTTCTGCCTCCTCTCCCCTGTTTCAGTGGGAATATAAAGGGAGTCCACAGTCGGGCAGTGAGAAAAATTCAAGGCTGGCAGCGTTAGAGCTACCCAATTAGGGGACAAAGGAGAGGGAGGGCGGAGGTATAAGACAATAGCAGAGGGAAGGACTCCTGGGTGCTCCTACATACCCTCTCCTCATACAAGTGCAAGGTGCTGCTCTGTGAAACTGAAAGCCACCCCTTTCCTCATTGCGAATGAGAGATGCCCCTCTTCCACAATGCCTCGTTAGCCTGGGACACTCCGTCCTTGCCACAGGCTGAGAGGGGGGTGAAGCACTGTGGAGGACAGGATTAGAATTCAAAAAGACCTCGATAAAGGGGAGAATTGGTCTGAAATCGCTCAGATGAAATTCAGTGAAAGACAAGTGGGAAGGACTGTGCGCGTAGCAAGATAAAAGTCAGCTGCCCCAATTCAAAATGGGGTAGTGGCTGGCTAGGCAGCAGGGGATCTAGGCGCTATAGTGGATGAGTCAACAGCGTGACGCGGTGGTGAAAAAGACTAATGTCATTCTGGGGTGTCTAAAGAGGGGCGTTGTCTGTAAGACATGGGGGTCACTGTTCTGCTCAGCCCTGGTGAGGCTTCAGTCCTGTGGTGTCCCACACTGGACACACATTAAGAAAAAGGTAGACAAACTGGAGAGGGTCTAGAGAGAACTAACAAAAATAAGAGGTTTAGAAGACATGACCTATGAGGAAAGAACAGAAGACCGAGGGGGCAGGGGGCCGATAAGTCTTCAAATGTATAAATGGTGGTTATCAAGAGGAGGGTGAGCAGTTGTTCTCCAGGAAGGTAGGACAAGAAGGAATTGGCTTAGTTTGCAGCTAGGGGGAAGTAGGTTAGATATTGGAGAAAATGCTCTAACCATGAGGGTAGTTAAGCTCTGGAACCGGCTTGCATGGGATGAATTGTTGTGCAATCCCCATCACTGGAGGGTTTTAAAAGAGCAGGTTGGACAAACACCTGTGGCCCAGGGATGGTCTATATAGGCTTGGTTCTGCCTCAGTGTGTAGGGCTGGGCTAGATGGTCCCTTGAGGTCCCTTCCAGCCCCACATTTCTATGATAGTTAAGATGTCATTAAGGCCAAGCACTTAGCAGGACTTTAAAAAGGGTCAGACACTCGTCTGAACAACATTCACACAGACTAGGAGGAAAATATCTAAGGTACAGATGCCCTCACATTTGGGGTATAAACGAACCAATATCTGACAGGGCTATGAAGAAACTACCCCCTGAGCAGGTTATTCCATAATTCTTAACGGGGGGATTCTTGAAGCATATAAGGCACAGGCTGCTCTCAGAGACACATGCTGGTCTGATGGGAAGTTCACATGGTTTCAGCCTTGGCTTGCTTGTTCTTCACTTGGCTCGTGAGAGGAAAGCATGGAATGACAGGTCCCTGGGACCCACGTGAGTCAATCCATACCGATAAACAGAGTGAATGGCAGGATGGCAGGGTTGCCTGACAGGCTAGATGAATCATAGGCGCTAGCTGGATACTGCAGAAAAGTTGCAGCAAGACTGTAAACAGGAGGCGCTGCTCATCAGTTTCCTAGATGCAGTACTTACTCCTTTACCAATCACAGAAAAATGCCCTCCAGAAATGAAAAAGAAGCAAGAGGAAGAGATCACAGTGGTCCCTTCTAGCTCTGGAATTTATGAATTACTGCGTGAAGTTATGAGTCACTGCTAAGTGGGCTGAGCAAAACAAAGTCAGAAACTTCTATGAATCCATATTGGGAGGTTTCCAGGGATCTAATCATAAACCATGAACCAAATCAACTGGGAGGCAATATTGATCAGGCAAGTGTGACTGATCATTGGGAATAATTTAAGAATACCTTCCTAGATACCCCAAAAGCTACAATCCCACAATTGAGGAAGAAGGCTGTGCTGGTTTAAAAAAAAGACCTGGTTTAGAGGGGAAGTGACGGCAGTTATAAAAAAACAAATAACAAATAGAAGAAAGGGGAAGCTGATAGATACAACTACAAATCAGAATTTAGGAATTGTAGAAAATTGATCAGGGAAGCAAAGGGACCGAAGGAGAAATCTATGGCCTGCAAAGCTGAGGACAATATGGAGTTTTTTAAATATATTAGGAACAAAAAAGATCCTGACAATGGTATTGGTCTGTGGAAGTAGAATGGCAGAATTATCAATAATAATGTAAAAAAGGTCGATGTGCTCAATAAATATTTCTGTGCTGTGTTTTGGGAAAAAACATGAAATAGTCTCATCATATGGTGATAAAACTCTTTCCATTCCACTAGTACCTCTAGTGACATCTGCTTAACATCCTGTAAAGTCTGATATTTTCAAATCGCCAGGGCCAGATAACTTGAAACCAAGACTTTTAAAAGAGTTGGCTGTCTAAGGAGCTCACTGGACTGTAAACATTGATTTTCAACAAGTCTCAGAGCACCGGGGAAGTTCCAGAAGACTGGAACAAAGCTAATGTTGTGCTAATTTTAAAAAAGGGTAAACCAGGGTAATTACAGGCCTGTCAGTCTGACATTGATCCTGGGCAAGATAATGGAGCAGCTGACACAGAAGTCGATTAATAAAGAATTAAAGGAGGGTACTGAAATTAATGCAAGCCAACATGGGTTTATGGAAAATAGTTTGGCAAGATCTACCGATATATCTTTGATGAGATGATAAATGTGGTTGGTAAAGGTAATAGTGTTGGTATAATATACTTGGAGTTCTGTAAGGTGTTTGACTTGGTACCATACGACATTTTGATTAAAAAACTAGACCAATATAAAATGAACAGGGCACACATGAAATGGATTAAAAACTGGCTGACCGATAGCTCTCAAAATGTACCTGTAAATGGGGAATCGTCATCGAGCGGGAGCTGCAAGGGTTGGTCCTTGGCCCTATGCTAGTTCACATGTTTATCAATGACTTGGCAGAAAACAAAACCATCAGTGACGGAGGGTATGTCTACACTACAGGATTAATCCGAATTTAGATAATTCGAATTTGGGAAACAGGTTGTATAAATTCGATTGTGCGCGGCCACACTAAGCACCTTAATTCGGTTTTAAACCACATTAATTCGGTGGTGTGCGGCCACACTACCCCATTAACTTAAATACAGTAATTCGGTGGTGTGCGTCCACACTAACCCTAATTCGAATTAACAAAATCGATTTAGGCTCTACTCCGTTCGTCGAGGTGGAGTACAGAAATCGATTTAAAGGGCCCTTTAATTCGAATTAACTGGCTCTGTAGTGTGGACGGGTGAAGGGTTAATTCGGATTAAGGCAGCTAAATCCGAATTAAAGTCCTAGTGTAGACCAGGCCAAAGTGTGCAGATGACCCAAAACCTGGAGGAGTGGGAAATACTGAAGAGAACAGGTCACTGATTCAGAGCGATCTGGATCACTAGTTAAACAGGGTGCCAGCAAACAATATGTATTTTAATATGGGAAGTGTAAACGTATACATCTGGGAACAAAGATGGGGGACTCTATCCTGGGAAGCAGTGATTTGGAGGTTGTTGTGGATAATCAGCTGAACGCGGGCTCCCAGGGGTCGTAGTGTGGACGTGTAAAACCGATTTGACTTCTGCAGTGGCGCGACGTTGACGTAACTTTGGCTGACTTAATTTTGTAGTGTAGACTTCTCTCGAGTCTTGCATTCACCCCAGCCACAGTGGCCTGGGTCCCTGTAGTCTCTACATGCTCAGCTATGTGTCACAGGTCCTGCGCCGCTATGGAGATTCTCCTTGAGCACAACGGATAGGAGATTGCGTCGGGGGAGTGGAGTTCTAGCCAGGTGTTGCTGCGAAGCTCACAGTGGCTGTAGCATGCAGTGTAGGGACTGGGTGGTGGGAAGTAGTTTGTTAAATCGGATTCCAGAGCGTTCTTGTTCTCTGCTCCTTTCCCTGCCCACTGCTGTTGGGATCCCTTTAATTGGACACTGTAGATTTGGGGTAGGCTGCAGCAGTAGAAAATGCTCAGCAGTGCGAGAGCACCCCAAGCTGTTCCTTATACAAATAATGAGCCACCACCCCCTGGTTCTCGAGTTAACCAGTCAGGGTGCTGGGGATCAGGACGGGAAGCCAGCTGTAAAAAAACCCTGCAAAGCGGCAGGCAGGAGGCGATCAGCAAATTCACTGCACAAATTCAGACGCCTTTATGCCGTGCAATGATAGCATTAAATCATCGCCTGGGGCGAACAACCGCCAGGAAAGATGAGAGCCTCTGTGCTCCCTCCAGCAGCCTCCCTTCCTCCTCGAGCCCTGCGCCCAGATCCTGGCTTAGAGGTCTGCGCACGTTCCCGCACGCTCGTATAAAACAATGGGGAGAAAAGTGCCAGAGCACAAATTGGGCTATAAATGTCTCGGCGTCTCTTTTTTCTTTATTATATGTTTTATTTGCTGCTGCATTTTGTTTCCTTTGTTTTGTTGATTTGGAGCTTGAGTAATTGCCTGGCAAATGGAAGCAGATCGCAGGCGTTTATTATCCCCTTGCCTGGCCCCCTTCACAAATGAAGTGGGGAAGAATTATATCTGTGGTGCTTCATCTGAGCCGAAAGCCTCTGAGAACTTCCAAGCCTCCAAATGGGTGCTAAGAGGTGATTTGGGGGAGGAGGAATATTTCCCATCGATGCCCGTGCTAGGTGAGCTTAGACATTTATAACAATAAATCCAAAGAGGCTGCCCTCAGGTGGGAGCCAGAAACCAGTGGGTTGGGTTGGTGTATGCAAATTGGCTTTGAACTTCAGGGTGGCCTCTGGCTTTTTGTGGCTTGATTTATTTATATCTTTTTATTGGTGATAAAGAAGGTTTGGATCAGACTAGGCAGAGCCCAATAAATTGCCCCGAGCCGTTGGGTGACATGCCATGAAAGATGCATTCTGTTTAGATGCGTTCCGAAGCCGGTGCTGCTTTAGGTGAGTCAATCCAAACCTCATTATGGCTTGGGCAATAAATTGCATCAGGCCGAGGGCTTCCTGCTGGTTAATGTCAGGTCTGTTGGATGAGGTACCAGGCTAAGGCAGGGTGTTTTTATACCAGGCTAATGAGACTTCTCGGAGAAACCACACCGAAATCATTGGAGCGCGTCAAGGTTCTTGCAATGGAGGTAAATGTAAGCCCAAGGGAAGGATTTCACCGCTGCTTGTTCCCCGCTCCCTGGGTCTCGAGTTGCAAAGCAATGAGTATCTGATCAGAGAATTCTCCAACTGACCGAGGAACAGAGTTGATGGGGTCTGTTAAGTGGCCAGTAGATGGTGCTCTTATCTGTTAACTGCTTCCATCCAGGAGTTGGTCCAATGAAAGATAATACCTCACCCACCTGGTCTCTCTACGTCCCTAAACACCTTTCTCCATCAGGCTCTTGAAAACAGTCCTGGCTTCAAAAGGATTGGGGCTAAAATGTAGGGCTTTGAAAATGGGGGAAGGAGGCAGGATTTGATGTGGGCATCGGGGGAGCCTCGGGACATAATGAGGAATGTGCAGGATCAAAAACACAATTAAAGGCACAGCCAATAATCATAGGACTGTAGGAGTTTCCGGAACTGCTCAGACCGGGGGTCCATCCTGTCCATGAGTCTGACCGTGGCCAGCAGCAGCTGCTTCACAGACAGGTGCAGGAATCCATCTCGTGGGCAATTATGGAATAACCTGCCGACAGGGGAATTTTCTTCCTGACCCCTGGCGGTTGGCTAGTTTATGGCCTACACCAAGGTTTATCCTGTAGCAATAGCAGTGGATAGCTAATTTCTATAGCGCTTTTCAGTATGAGAGTCCCCAAATGCTCACGTACATACATCTAAGTGCGCACACACCATTTCATGACTGACCTGCAGCCACTTCTGTCTAGCAGCGCGCAGTCATGGCGCAGTGATGGACAGGAGTTTAAGAAGAATCTGTGTCTCACCTGTGGTGACTGGGAGTGGAATGTTATTAACCAAGATGGAATTTGCAGGTGCCAGACCCTTGGAGGACAGATCCCCACCCATCTCTTATGAAAATTGCCATGGACTTTTCAATCACCACGACTCATCAAGAGGTCTCAGTGGAGAGCCAAAGGCTGCCAACCAAATGCAGTCTGGATTCAAGCTGATAGATACCTAAAAACAAACAGCTCCCCTGGCTGGTGCAAAAGTGCCTTCATCCTGCAGCTGGCCTTGATTAGTGAAATGACGGTTGCCATGGCGTCTGAAGACTTGTTCTGAAATAGCCAACGTTCTCCCCAAATTCCTGGCTCAGCCCTGCAGAGAGAGACGTGCGGTAATGAAGGTCATTTCTCCCCCTTAATGCTGATTGATTGTACCTTGGCAACCACAAAATGATTTTCCTTTCAGCAAAATATGAAAATCCAAGTGAGTTACAAGGATGAAGCCGTGCGTGTACACCTGCCGTGTGGGTGGATCCCTCCGCATGTTCTCAAGCAAGCCTATGAGCATGGAAACAAGGGGAAAGGAAAAGCATGCCATTGCCCGAGAACATCTACGATGTGGAACTATTTGTTAAGTATCAGAGGGGTAGCTGTGTTAGTCTGTATCCACCATTGGTGAGAGTCTCTCAGATCCATGAACTAACAGCTTCCCACGATATCACCCCAGCTGTCCAGTGACAGCAACATGCTGTCTTGGGAACTCTGATTAGTGACGCTGAAAAGGACTTGGCGGAATGGTCGGTAACCAATTGAACGTGAACGCCCAGTGCGGAGAGATGCTGTAGGTAAGAGGGCAAATGTGATCCTTGGCTTACAAACAGGAGAATCTCAAGTAGGAGCAGAGAGGTCGTGTAATGCCGCAGACAGAGATAATACAGTGACTGGATACTGTGTCCCGTTCTGCTGTCCACACTTCAAAGAGGATGTTGGAAGAAGGTTCAGAAAAGAGCTACAAGAGTGACTTGAGATCTGGAAAATCTGTCTTGAGAGAATAAAGCTCAGTCTATTTAGGTTATCCAAGAGAAGGGTAAGCGGTGACTTGATCCCAGCCTACAATTATGGACTTGGGGACGAGATTGCTGATAGGAAATGGGTCTAGAATCTAGCCGAAAAAGGCATGACAAGATCCAATGGCTGGAAATCGAAGCTAGACAAAGTCAGACTAGAAATAAGTGAGGGTACTTCACGACGAAACAACTTATCAACACCGGTGCCCCGGGTGCGCGACCTCCAGCTCTCCCGCAAATCCCCACCACTTCCCGCCCCCACCCTGCCCCTTCCTGGCCCCACCCCGCCTCTTCTCACCCCATTCCACCCCCTCCCCCGAGTGCGGGCGGGAGGTGCTGGGGGGGAGGGAGGGCTGATAAGGGGGCTGCCGGTGTTACAATAACAAAAAAAAAAACCTCTCTCCCTATTTGATTTGTGGGTAATCAGGTCTATCTCTGCCTTGTCATTTTCTTAACACTCCCCCCCCCCCGCCCACTCACGCTTGCCCAGCTGGGCAGACGACATGAGAAGGTGCAAAGAGACCTAGCGTGTGCATGGTGAGTGAAGGGTTAACCTTGATACATGTCTTTAGAGAGAGCGCTGAGTATATTTCTCCCCGGTGAGTTTCAGTGCAACAGGGGGCGGTCACAGTGTAGCTGGCCCTTCAGATTTTATCACGGCTTCTTGCAGTAGTTACTCTTTCTATTAAAGCCCCAGCGCCTGGAGTCCTGGGATTGTGAGAGTCGCAGCTTTCACTTAACAAAAGGAAGTGTCTAGTCTTCCTGCTTGTGGAGAAAAGCTAGAAATCAGCTCAAACCAGAAGGCAAAGAAAAAGAACCCCAAAAGCGGTGTTATTTTTTAAGCCAATCTCCCGATTCTGGGGGTCCTGACTCACTGGCGATATTGAATCTGTGCTTACAGATCAAATCAATCCATGCTCAGTTGGCTTTTTTGCCCCTCCTCAGTAACTGTTTTCAATACCTGTTATTTCAGCAATGGAATTTTCAATGGCCCCTTTAGCTCACAGAGCTAAATGACTGTAATTACCTTCTGCTCCCACATTACACCTTTAACTCTGAGAATACACGTTAGATTTTGAGCCTTGGGTTCCGGACATGGCCTTTTCAGGAAAAGTCAACACCCTTAAAGGATGCCTGTACAGATCCAACGCTTTCCGTGTTGGCTGAAACAAGAAACGGGGGTTATACAAAATCAAACAGGGAGAGAAATATTTTTTTTGTTACTATAAAAAAAAATCAGTTAACAGGGTTTTTTTTGGTAATTCTGCCTTCCCCTGCAGTTAATAATTATTGATTTACTTACTTATGGGTAGCACCTACAGGACTCAGCTGAGCTCAGGGCCTAGGGTGACCAGACAGCAAGTGTGAAAAATCAGGACAGGGGGTGGGGGGTAATAGGTGCCTATATAAGAAAAAGCCCCAAACAGCCCCAGACTGTCTCTATCAAATCGGGACATCTGGTCACGCTACCAGGGCCCCATTGTATAGAGATAGCTGGGGCAGTTCTGCCTTGAAGAGCTGAGGGTGTGCATGTGAATGGCCACTCCAATTGCATTCTTTTAGCCCACTGAAATGCACAAAATAAACAGCAGTATCAGTGGCTGCCATCATGTGGGTCTTTGAGCTACAGACAATCACAGACCTCATTACAGCTGATGGGTGTGATAAGCACCCTTCTTCCAGGCTAAAGGAAAGGAGCAATTAAGCACCTTCATGGAGGGAGATAGCCAGACACAACAGAAGCCACTGCCCAAGGAAGTAGGCCACATGGCAAAGCCTAAGCAGGGCTAAGGCATGCATTCTGAGGGGCTTCTCTGGAGCTGGTTGCAAACACAGGGTTAAGGATTGCTTGGCAAGCTAGGTGTGAGGGAGGCACAGTCCTGGCAGAGAAAGCCAGAGGGACAGAGTTGTTTGGGGCACAGATGGGCTGGAGGGGTAGGCACAGGGATTTCTGAGCAAGGAAACTGCCTGCTGCATACAGGGAAACAAGCCTCTGTGTCCATTCCTTGTAAATAAACAGGATTGCGCCAAAGAATACACCTGGCTCCTCTCATCCATTTCTCTTCCTCACAGAAAGAACCTGGCAAGGCCCTGAGCATCGGCTGTCCATTAACCACAGCCTAATGAGAAAGCTACAGATGGAGGCTCTGAGACTCGGGGAGGCCCATGGAATTGGAGCCACGGCACAGCTTAGCAGGGGTGGGCTGCGTCAGCGGTTCTTCCTGGATCGTACCCAGAGCCTGCTGAGGGGGCACTGGCTCCTCAGCCTCCAGAGCCCTCTCTGAGGAGTCCCACAGGGATCCACCCTCCTCCATATAGAGTCACTGGAAGAGATTGTGGAACAGCATACACTGAAATGCCAGCAATGCTCAGACTGCAGCCAGCTCCGTCCCCTTCCCAGAGTGCACAGAGCGCTGGATGAGGGGAAAGCAGTGGACCTGTTATTCCTGGACTTTAGCAAAGCTTTTGATACAGTCTCCCACAGTATTCTTGCCAGCAAGTTAAAGAAGTATGGGCTGGATGAATGGACTGTAAGGTGGATAAAAAGCTGCCTAGATCGTCGGGCTCAACGGGTAGTGATCAATGGCTCCATGTCTAGTTGGCAGCCGGTATCAGGCGGAGTGCCCCAAGGGTCGGTCCTGGGGCCGGTTTTGTTCAATATCTTCATTAATGATCTGGAGGATGGCATGGATGCACTCTCAGCAAGTTTGCAGATGACACTAAACTGGGAGGAGTGGTAGATACCCTGGAGGGTAGGGATAGGATACAGAGGGACCTAGACAAATTAGAGGATTGGGCCAAAAGAAATCTGATGAGGTTCAACAAGGACAAGTGCAGAGTCCTGCACTTAGGACGGAAGAATCCCATTCACTGCTACAGACTAGGGACCGAGTGGCTAAGCAGCAGTTCTGCAGAAAGGGACCTGGGGTTACAGTGGACGAGAAGCTGGATATGAGTCAGCAGTGTGCCCTTGTTGCCAAGAAGGCTAACGACATTTTGGGCTGTATAAGTAGGAGCATTGCCAGCAGATCGAGGGACGTGATAATTCCCCTCTATTCGGCATTGGTGAGGCCTCATCTGGAGTACTGTGTCCAGTTTTGGGCCCCACACTACAAGAAGGATGTGGAAAAATTGGAAAGAGTCCAGCGGAGGGCAACAAAAATGATTACGGGGCTGGAGCACATGACTTATGAGGAGAGGCTGAGGGAATTGGGATTATTTAGTCTGCAGAAGAGAAGAATGAGGGGGGATTTGATAGCGGCCTTCAACTACCTGAAAGTGGTTTTTAAAGAGGATGGATCTAGACTGTTCTCAGTGGTGGCAGATGACAGAACAAGGAGTAATCGTGTCATAACTATAAAGGGAAGGGTAACAGCCCTCCTGTGTACAATACTATAAAATCCTTCCTGGCCAGAGACTCCAAAATCCTTTTACCTGTAAAGGGTTAAGAAGCTCAGGTAACCTGGCTGACACCTGACCCAAAGGACCAATAAGGGGACAAGATACTTTCAAATCTTGGTGGGGGGAAGGCTTTTGTTTGTGCTCTTTGTTTTGGGGGTTGTTCGCTCTTGGGACTAAGAGGGACCAGACATCAATCCATGCTCTCCAAATCTTTCTGAACAAGTCTCTCATATTTCAAACTTGTAAGTACAACCAGGCAAGGCGTGTTAGTTTTATCTTTGTTTTCTCAACTTGTAAATGTACTTTTTGCTAGAGTGTTTACCTCTGTTTGCTGAAACTTTGAACCTAAGGCTAGAGGGAGGTCCTCTGGGCTCTTTAAGTTTGATTACCCTGTAAAGTTATTTTCCATCCTGATTTTACAGAGATGATGTTGACCTTTTTCTTTAATTAAAAGCCTTTTTTAATAACCTGATTGATTTTTCCTTGTTTTTAGATCCAAGGGGATTGCGTCTGGATCCACCAGGAGTTGGTGGGAGAAAGGAGGGGGGATGGTTAATTTCTCCTTGTTCTAAGATCCAAGGGGATTGATCTGGACTCACCAGGAATTGGTGGGGGGAAAGGGAAGGGGGAGGGGAATGATTAATTCCTCCTTGTTTTAAGATCCAAGGTGGTTTGGATCAGTGTTCACCAGGGAATTGGTGGAAGAGTCTCTCAAGGCTACCCAGGGAAGGGACTTAGCACATCTGTACCCTAAAGTTCAGAGTGGGGAAGGAGCCTTGACATGGTGGCAGAGCGGTGGGATTATTTTAAACCAAAAGCCAGTAAGATTTTTTTTTCTCCTTTCTAGCTGCTTAGAAAGCAGAGCTGAGGTAGATGCATATCTGATCTCTCCTTGCCTGAATGCAGAGGTGTTAAGTTTTTTTAACAAGGGTCTTTGTTAAGAGAAGGGTTCAAGCAGTGAGCAAACAGCTGGCAAAAGGAATTTACAAGCTGAATTGTTGTTTTTCTTTCTACCTCTCGGGGATAGCTAGTTAGAAAGTCTCTGGCCTTGGCTACACTCAGGGCTTCCCAGCGCTGCCGCTCTCGCAGCGCTGTAAGTACTCCACCTCTCCGAGGGGAGAGATTGGAGCCAAATGGGTGGAGGTGGCAGAAAAGAAAAAAACTAGTAGCAGTTGGAGCGAATATCAGAAGGGGCAACCCGAAACAAAACCTTACCGCCGGGGACAACCCAAGGCCCCACCTACATCCCAAGGGAAACTCCAGACGCCTTCTCACCCCACCACACCAGTCTCCACCAATCAACATCGCCCCGGTGATACCTTAGCAGGGCGATGTTTTAAATGTAATGAACTGGGACATATAAAGGCCCACTGCCCCAAGAACCCCAACTGATTACAGTTCATTATACCACAATCACACCAAAGATCCCCAGGCCCAGATGCTCTCAAGGCTACCCAGGGAAGGGACTTAGCACATTGGGAGTGGTGGCAGCGGATCAGATCTAAGCTGGTAGTTAAGCTTAGAAGTTTTCATGCAGGCCCCCACATCTGTACCCTAAAGTTCAGAGTGGGGAAGGAGCCTTGACAATGGTCTCAAGTTTCAGTGGGGGAGATCTAGGTTGGATATTAGGAAACACTATTTCACTAGGAGGGTGGTGAAGCACTGGAATGGGTTACCTAGGGAGGTGGTGGAATCTCCTTCCTTAGAGGTTTTTAAGGTCAGGCTTGACAAAGCCCTGGCTGGGATCATTTAGTTGGGGCTTGGTCCTGCTTTGAGCAGGGGGTTGGACTAGATGACCTCCTGAGGTCCCTTCCAACCCTGATATTCTATGATTCTATGTATCTGCTGGGCCCTGTCTCCGCTCAGCAGCTGCGACCAGGAACAGCCAAGGTGAGGCTGGCGGGGGGTAGAAGGAAGCATTTTGAGGAATTTGCTGCCACCCTCCCATCCCCCCTGTCCCTCGAGGGCCCATGCCCACAGAGCATCAGGGCAGCTGTGGTGAGCTCTGGACTCCTCAGCACATCTGGATACCAAATAGTCATGGGAAACTGCCCACTCCAGCCCCCGGCATTGGTGAATGTAACGTCCTGGGCCAAGGAACGAATCCACCAGCCTAACTAAAGCGACTGTCGGTGCAGGACGCAGCAGCCCGTCTGCACAGCGGCAACGGAGGCTGCCGAAATCTCCTCCCCACTGTGGGATACCAGGTCTCTTTAATTTAAGCATCTCCAAACCACTCCTGGGAGCTTGGCCTGGCCAGCAGTTTGACAGGCTAGTGTGGGGCTCTGCCTGTTGCCTTGGGGCAGGCTAATGGAGACAGGGCCCCCCGTGCTCTCTTTAAGAGACAAGGCTGAATAAAGTGTCTCGTTAAGCTGAGCCACCTGCTCCCACCGCGCTGAGGTGGTTATAGGTGATTTGTGAACCTCTTTAAAGCCCAATCAACTCAAATGGGTTTCATCAGCAATCAAATATATTCCTCTCCATTCCTGCTGGGCTCCGCTGGCTAGGAAGACAAGCCGGAGAGTCGGGGGCCGTCTGTCACGTCACTTGCCTCGCTGATTTCCCGCCTCTTGAGAGTCTGAATCTCCCAGCCGCCGCGCCTGGGATCTCCCTGTGGCTTCGCTGGCTGCCTGGAAACAAATAGGAATCACTGAACTATACGGCGGTATGAAAAGTGGAATATTTAAGGACCGAGTTCTGTCTCCCGTGGACAGCTCGAGTAATCAGATGGAGCCGAGCGGGACTGAAAGGAAGAAGGGCTCCCAGGCCATGCACCAGGAGATGTGCTTTGTTACCACTACTGCCCTAGCTTCTGGGGGCAATGTAACTTACACATGCAAGGGATATGGAGGGGAATGTACCTGCCCTTGGAGAAAAATCACTTAGACCCATGGAGACATTTTTTTAAATGCAGTTTTTGCATTCTGGTAGGACCTAGGAACTCTACTAACAGACCAGGACCTTACTGCGTTAGGCGCTGTACAAACCCAGAGCAAAAAGACAGTCCCTGCCTATGGCCACCAGGTTTGTATAATTTTTGGTGGTGCCCAGAATGGGTCCAGGCAGAGCCAGCAGGTCCAAGCAGGGGGCTGGCGCTGGTAGCAGCGAGCAACCCGGCCCCAGCCCGCCCCGCTCCGCTCCACTCCGCCGGCTCCTGGCGTCGCTCGGGGGAGGGGGCGGAAGCCAGAAAGAGGTGGGGCGGGGCTTGGGGGAAGGGGTGGAGTGTGGGCGGGTTGGGACGGAGCAGCGGCGGGAAGAGGCGGGGTGGGCTGGGGCCGGGTCACTCGCTGCTGCCGGCACCAGGCCCCCCACTAGCCCCCCGGGCCACCCTGGACCCTGCGTCCCCCCAAAGTATGGGGCCCCCCAAAGCATGGGGCCCGGGACGGTTGCCCCCGTCCATACTATGGACGGGACGGCTCTGAAAATATAAGCCCAGACATTAGTGGAGCCGGGCCCACGTTCCTGAATATTGGTGGACCACGGGCCCATATAACTCACCGCCTATGTCCCTGCCCCGAGGAGCTGCCAAGAACCCCCATGGACCTGCTCTCTAATCAGCTGTTAATAGTCAGGGGAGCTAAGCTCCGAAACCCCCTGTGCTGAACTGTCTGAGGCGCCTTTGAAATTCCCAGCCCATGCGCTTTAGCCGCAGTGCCCATCCCCTTGGCTGGCTTCAGTTAATCAAACAAATGAATTCGTTTTGTACTGAAAGCTCATCCTCCCGACGAACCATCCCTATGATTTGCCAGAGGCTGGGAGTTGGCGACAGGGGGTGGATCACTCGATGATGACCTGTTCTGTTCATTCCCTCAGGGACACCTGGCATTGGCCACTGTTGGAAGACAGGACACTGGGCTCGAAGGACCATTGGTCTGACCCACTCTGGCCGTTCTTATGAATGGTTATATGCAGGGTGAGTCTCAGACAGGGGGTACTGTCGTTGCCAAGCCTAGAGCAATTCCAGAAGGGGTCTCACTGCTCCCGTCCCTTTCTCTACGCAGTGTTCGTTCCCAGAGGGCTTTGCTTGCTTCACATGGACTCAGAAGGAACCGCTAACATGCGGCTGCTTCTGGGGTTGAATGAGGCCCTGGCGACTCAACTCATAGCACAGCAGTTTAGGACAGGGAGTGAGGGAGAATTTTGTATCCAACTGGAATTGCAAAGAGGGGACTTGAAAGAGACCCAGGGAAATTACCCAGACTGGAATTTAGCCAGGTCTTGAAGGTTCATACCCCAAAATATGCGAGAAACGCCACGGCACGTTTCATGACCACAAGTTGTCCCATCTTTGCGGTTCGCTTTCATCTGAAAGGAGACACTTCCTGAAGCGCAGAGCCCCCTAGCGCCACATTGGGGGCAGGACTGACTCAGAGGGGAGAGCGCCCCCTACTGAGTCACCTCTACCACTCCCCGCCGCATCTGGAGGAGGCCTCCCATCGAATTAAAAAGCAGCGCTAACTCGACTCAGTTTGCAAACGCTGGGGTCACAGTCCGAGTCGCTAGTAGGTACAGGCTTCAAATCCTACGGATCATTTACAGAATGATCTGTCTCACGCCTGGAAAATGAAGCAACGGTTGTTTATAGTCCCCTAGCTGTTGGAGCTGGGGGCACTAGCAAAGTCGGTATGGATATGTCTACACAGCAAAGAAAACCTCGCAGCTGGCCCATGCCAGCCGACTCGGGGTCGTGGGGCTGTTTCATTGCTGTGGAGAGTTCTTGGACCCCAAGCTCTGGGATCCTCTCATCCCTACGGGGTCCTACAGCCCAGGCTCCAAACTCAGCAATGAAACAGCCCCAAGTCAGTCCCAAGCCCGAGTCAGCTGGCATAGGCCAGCCGCAGGTGTCTAGTTTCTGTGTAGACCTACCCTGTGAGTCTCTCGTCCCTTGTGCAACAGAGCAGGGAATCCCCTTGGAACAACTGCATGGACCTCAAACATAATGAACGGCCATTGAGCGGTACTGATGCGACGGGACCAACGCTGCTTTGAGCTGCGCCTGGCCGGGCCCATCGACTGCTGCGAAACAGCTGATGGACCCGATGTGCGCGAGAAACAAGCGTGACAAGAGCAGTCCCTGATCGCTCATCCTCCGAGTCAACCAGGAGTGGTGAGTGAGCGTTACACGATACATCCAGCAGGGAATCGGATTTTCAGGTCATCCCCAGATAATACACGGTAGAGGTGTTCTTGAGTTGTACTGTGTGAGCGGGCAGGCGGGTAATAAAATGTATGTGCCGTTCAGGTGGGTACAGTTTGAATAACATCTCAATGTGATCGCCGGTAGTTTTCTTCCATGCACAGAGGGCAGCTGGATTCATCCCCGCTGAGGATCTGGGCCCCTAAAATCTAGGGTGTGCCACTTACCGCTCCCATCCTCCAGCCCTGACTAAGAGGAAGCCACTTCCAGCGTGACCACAGGAGAAGTCGCCATGGGCCATTCCAGCCTGGGTCTCTCAGCTGAGACAGCCACAATACGGGGAGGGCAATTAGTGTCCACTGTGGTGGCTCTAGAGACACAATGATCGAGTGGGGCTACACCACTGGCCCCAATCCCTGTGACCGCGGCGGAGAGCTCGAAGCATTTCCTGCCATGCCAGCTGCTTGAGTGTGAACGCTGTTCCCGTGACCTGGCGGAGGGCAATGAGCGGGCAGTTGCATGTGTCCCAGATGGGGCGGGAAGCAGCATGCGGGCATGACACGAAGTGAGGTTTGAAATCCCCTGGGATCTGGCCTGAGAGCCACCAAACAGCCAGAGAATTTGTATCACAGCACGTGCTGGCCCCAGTTCAGGGCCCCTTTGTGCCAGGCGCTGTACAAACAGAACGAGACACTCTCCCTGCCAGGCGACCTTACGGCAATTTGAATGGGCAAAACAGACAAAGGGTGGGATGGGAAACCGAGGCACAGAGCGGGGAAGTGACTTGCCAGATCTCATGCAGCAGGTCCATGGCTGCGCTGGCCACTGAAGCCAGGTCTCCCGGAGCCCAGCATAGTGTCTTAACCACTACCCCGCACTGCCGATGGTTATGACTTTCAGTCACCAATGCCCTAAGACGTGCCCTGATGACACAATTCTATTCTGCCGTTCACAATCCCTGGACACCCCATCCCCCCAAGTCCCTCTAGTCCTGTCCTCCCATTCGCCAAAGCTGCCCCCGAGCCCACTGCCCGTTTCTGGGTTGTTTCAGTACGTGGCGAATGAATCGAAACCGGACGTTTTCCAGGGGCGAAGCGTCCGGCCTGGCTGAGAGTTGGTGTATTAAGCCAGGCACTAATCAGCTCTGTCTCCTCTGCTTTTGATACCTGTCAATAATAAAATGGAGCGAATCAAATGTTTTATAGGGGCCATCAAACCCGGCCTTTCCCGCAGCGGGATCATTACGCCTATAACCATACAGGCCGACGCTTTATGCACTGGTTTTATTGACATGAATAACTCAGAAAACAAAACCCTCCCGGAGGACAGAGGGGTAAGAAAACACAGCCATAAAAAGTTATTACGTGGCGTGGGCCTATCACGTTACAGACACACCATCCGGCTTTGGGCTCTTCTGAGCGGCGATGCTGGGGCTGACTGGCATGTGGCAGGAAAGCCCAGTGTGCTGCTGGCGGCGGGGTGGCATGAGCCACCAGGGGGCGCTCTCCTTTCAGAGAACCACTGCTTGTGGTCATTAAGATCCCATGGTGCTTTATTTCTAAGGGTTGGGGTGTTAGCCCTGGTGTCCTGACCACAGTTTGGGTTATTCCACTCTGTGCATCTAAATTTCCCCCGCAGCTTCAGCTGGACACAGTGTTCTTCGCTTCCTTCTCTAAGCTACTGTAGAGTGTTCCCATGTGTTGTTAAACAGCTGCCGGCTTCCACCCCAGAGGTGGCTGCAATTAAGCACTGGGTGAAGTGATTCCCCGTGGTTGGTTCCCCCTCACCCCCTTTGCTCCCCCAGTGACGCCAGCCTCAATGCCCCATTCGTTCCCTCTTCTAGTCTTCTCCCACGCTGCCCTCTTTGGGCATGCATGGAATCATCCCCCAGTCCTGCTACACCAGGCGTAGTCCTCTCCTCGTTCAGATCCTTCTTAAAGGCACAACGCCCCTGCCGGATGCCCTCGCCGCCCCCCACAGGGCGTTCAAGAAACCGAACGTGGGGTGGGAGTAGGATGACCAGATGTCCCGATTTTATAGGGACGGTCCTAATATTTGAGGCTTTTTTTTTATATGGGCTCCTATTACCCCCCCACCCCTGTCCCAATTTTTCACACTTGCAGTCTGGTCATCCTAGGTGGGAGTAATAAGGCAAACAAGCAACTGGCCACCAGCCTGTGGGTGAGCCGTGGTAGCTGTCAGCTCTGTGTCCTTGGGGAACCAGGGCGCAGTATCCAGCCTGTCTGACTCACGAAGGTCCCCCCCCCCCCCCGATCCTCTGCTTGAACCCAAACTGATCAGAAGAAAGACTTACAAAAAGCAATGAAAAGGCCGTGGGAGACACACCTAACCCCCCGCCCCCCCACACACACAAGGGTGACAGGATTAAGGCACCTCCCCTAGCCTCATCTGCATCAAAGATGGGACAGGGAGGCATCCCCATTAGCCTACAGCATGGAGAACAGAGATTCCAAGGCAAGAACCGCAGGGAACTCTGGGACCAGAAAAGCAGGGAAGCAGGGCATGCTGGGGGATCTCTGCTCCACATGTTAATGCACACACCCAGCTCAGTAGTTATCAGACCAATTCTAGTAATGAATCCTTTATTGGTATCCAAAATACAGAAGCTGCCTAGTTGCATTGTGAGCTCCCTGGAAGGAACACCGCCCATAGCCAGGAATGATCAGTTCCTATTGTGTAGCCTGAACAAAACCACTTTGGTATACTCCCTGGAGCCATCAGTTTACCCATAAACAAATCTAGTGTTCTCCCTTGAACCATTGTTGTTTCCCTACAAAAACCCCTACCCACGCTCAAGGAAGGGTTCTGATGCCTGGATCCAAAATTGTGTCAGTTCCATTGGGACTTCAACTTCTCCGGCCTGATCGTGCTGGGGGCTCTGCCTGTCGCCAGCACTCCGGACCCTCAGTTACCACCACCGTCACCTGGGTACCCCGGCCGGTTCAAGCTTCACGGAGTGGTGAGAACCCAGCTCTCTCTCTCTAGGTGTAGCCTTCTGACCCTGACTTGTGTGGTCTGTTACAGTTTTCTAAACCTGACTTTTGTAATCACATTTAAGCTGGATTTAATATTATAACTGTTTTGTTTGTTTGGCTCCCCTTGTCTGGTTGTTACCTGGCAATAAGTAACTTGTATGGTTAAGCTGGTTGCTTCCCTCCCTCCCTCCCTCTCGCTCTCTCTTGTGTTTTTGGCTTCTCCATTCGCTCTGCAGCAACGCTCCTCTTACCTAAGCTAAAGATCCCTGCAGCGCCCAAAAATCCGGTGGGGTTTGCTCATCCAGTGGGTTCTACCAGGACAATTGTGATGTGAAAGTGGGGATAGGGACGTGCCGAACCTGGGGCATAGGAGGATGGCAGCTTGGAAGTGCTGCTCGACCCAGCCTGCAGAGTCCAGGGGCATATAAGGGGTCAGCTGGGGAGTGCTGATTGACCCGCTCCGTTCAGACGCGCTCTGTTAGTGTGTGTGTGCGTCTGATTCTGGGCTGGAGGAACCTGCCCTGGGGAACCGAGGTCCTGCAGGAGAGTTCCACTGGGCGGGAACTTGCAGCAGGGAGAAGTAGAGCTCCGTGTGGGAACACAAGTGACACAAGTAGCACATTGATAGAAGTACAGAACCCCCCCCCGAAGAGTAACCCTAATAAATGAGCGCACCCCAAAGTAACGGGCAAGGCTGGTAACGCCGGGGCGTCCGGTCACCTGTGTCTGGGTGTGAGCATTGGACAGCACAGAGCTCGGCATCGGCGCTCATGAATAACACCAGAACCTGCAGCCCGTCCGTGTGCAGCTCCGTGTCATGGGCACAGCAGCGCACAGAGAGCCGGCTGCTCTTCGGGGACACCAGCCGCTCGTCGTGGCCCTGCCGCTTCGTAAACTGACTCCCCCCGGCCGGCGTGAGCTGGGGTCTGACACGTTCCGACGTGTCCTCGTGAATCTCCGGCTGCCCTGACCCGTCTGCCTCAGGTTCCCCGGGGAGACCCATAGAGCGTCGCTTTCGGAAACACGGTACCTCATTGCCAGTGGGCCTCAGCCCTGACCTAGGGGTGAGAAGGTTCCACCCCAGAGGTAGCTGCATTTAAATGCTGCCTAGAATTTCTCCTCACCCCCTTTGCTCCACTGCCCCGCTCGGCCACAAGGCTACCAGTGAGGGTTTCCTCTCTGCAGCTCAGCTCGTGCCCTTTGCCTTCTCACTCCCCTCCTTGTGCTCCCGTAGTGCTGGCCGCGTGCCTGCATTTCACCCCAGCTGGCCCAGGCCCTGCCCTCTCCGGAAGTGCCTCCTGCTGCCACCTTGACTTTCAACCCTCAGCTGGACACAGATCTCTTTCCCCCTTGCCTCTGTTGATCTACGGCCGCCTCCTGCTGCTGGGAATTAACCTTGCCAAGCCCTTTTGCGGAAGCACGACACAAATGCTGGCTGGCAAGGAAGTGTGACCTCGGAGCCGGGCTGATGCGGGGGCACCAGGACCTGGACTGAGGCCTGCCAAACTCATGTCACCGACATCAGTGGCCAAGCTTGGCTTGGACTCCACGATGTGCAAGGCGACCAGCTCCCCGTCCCGGAGACAGGGATAATTGCTACTCGCCGAGACAGATGCACAAGCCGAATAGAACTCGATCCGTTTGGTCAAGGCATTTCATCTCCAGTGGGGGTCCCAGGGTGCCTTTCCTAGGAAGATTTATTGCTAGCAGCATCCTGTTAGCACGCCTCGCCTCCCGTCCCAAATGCCAATGCAGTCAAGGAGGCTGGCAAGCTGCCACGCTCTCCCCAGCGGCCACTTGCTACTGCCTAGCTAACGATGTTAGCCGGCACGTGCTTCGCCCAGGTAACCGGGGTGGCTGGGAAGCTGATGTGATTATAGGCAGCGGAGAAGATTGCAGAGAGTGCAGGGCAGCTCTGAAGCCCTTTATTTCTCCTTTCCAGGAGCCACTCGCTAGCAGCACCAGAAGGAGTGAGACGAGAAAGCTGCTCCAAGGTTTGGGGTAACTCATTTAAAGCAGCCGTCTTCTTTGGCCCAGGCTGGAAAGGCGCTCCTGCGGGCTCTTTGGAGACAGTCCCCAGGTGCCTCCAGGAACTTGGCCATTGGCAAGGATCCGAGTCTATCACGGAGGTCGTGGATTCTGTGACCTCATCGGTTTCAGTCTGCTGTAGTGGTGGGGCTGGAGCAGCTGCCAGCCCCCCGCCCAGGAGCAGTGGCCCAGGGCCAGAGCAACCGCTGGGGCTGGGTCGGTCGCCGCTGGAGAAATCTGCCACGTGGGCAGGTGGCAGGCGTAGGAAACCTTGGGAAATTCTTGCCTCGTCTTCTCAGCCTGCTACAGGCCCAGCGCTGGGAACACCTTTGCCTCCCCCCAGCACGAGATTTGCACTCCTCACCCCTCCTCCGTAGATCAGGACAGCGCCGCAGAGAGAGGGCGGCACGGCACGGCACTGACAGAGCTGAGCCCAGAGTCCGGACTCCCTGCTCTGGGCACTAGACAGCTCCAGAGCTGCGTGGACAGGAGGGGTGTCGGCTGGTCTGTCTGCAGCGAAGGACGGCTGAGAGGCAGCGTGCTGGAGAAACACCCTGGCACTCACCGGCGGAGAAGGGCAACTGTGGCTGTATCCTGGACATGGAGAGAGGCTGGTCCAGGGGACATTAGACAGGGACTTGGCAGCCCTGGGTTCCATTCCCTGCTCTGCCACAGCCTCCCTATGTGACCTTGGGCAAGTCATTTAGTCTCTCACCTGGCCCCACCTCGCTGGGCCTGGGGATTATTTACAGTTTAAGATTGTGAGCTGCTGGGATACTCTGGGGAAGGGCCTTGGGAGCTGGAGGACACTGAGCGCTAGCAGGCCAAGGGGGTGACCTCACAGCAAGGGCGAAAGTAATATTTAATTCTTACTGGTACCGGGCCCCCAGAAGGGGCGGGGCCTTGGGTGGAAGGGGCGGGGCTGCGGGATCAGCCTCCCCTAGCCAGCCCACCCGGGGCTCCGATGGCTCCCGGGCCCTTTTAAATCGCCAGCCCCAGGGCAGCTGCCCGCTTTGCCCTTCCCCCCCGTCGGTGGCCCGGGGGTGGGGGGCAAAAGGGGTAACGCCGTAAAGGTCCTTTGCCGCGGATGACTGATGAGATGGGCCTGAGACGTGTCCTAGCAACTCACGTGTGATCTCAGGGAAGCGTTTGGACCGGGACTCCTTACTGCCCTCCTGTACCAAGTACCAGCTGCTTTGAACTAACACTAAACCCTTGTAAGGCGCACGCAGAGCACGGAGAGGTCGCGGCCTGTTGCCCTGCAATTACTGAGGTGTGTGTGAGAGGAACCGCTGAAAGTGGACACTGCTTCCCAGCACCTTTGTTAGGGCTGCAGCTCGCTGGGCTCTGAACCAATCTTGTTCTCAGCTGGGCACTTCATTCTCCCATTGACTTTATTGGCAGAACCGGCCTCTCTCAATCTCCTGTATATTGTCCTCCACGGCCCTATTGAGGGACTCAGGGTTCATAATGAACAGTGCCCAGTAGCTTCGGGCTCCAGAACAGACACAGCTGAGAGAAAGAGAGGAGGCAAGTGACTCAGGTGTCCTGGGGAGAGATTTGCATCCGGCTACAAGGAGCGTGAAAGACCATTACTCAGCCAGGGCAGAATTCCCCCAGTGTCCACGCACTATAGGGGCAGGGCTGGGGATACGAGTGGTTCTGTCAGGGATGGGGAATCTGGGCCACACTGCCACCCCCGTAGACAGCTGCAATTTAGAGAGACCCCCGGGCTGCTCTAAATTACACCAGATCTGGGAGGTGCAAAGGTGGATTAAAGCCACCCTCATCCTTCTGCCCACAGGGTTACAAGTCCTGCATTGCATCTCCAAGAGGCGCAGCGTGGAATCTCAGCCCTGGGGTCTAATGTTTGCAAAGCGCTTTGCGATCCGCAGGTGGAAGGTGTAGTAGAAGTCCAAAGCACTGTTGTTATCAGCTGCTGTTGCCTGGTCTAGCCCCAGCCAGGGCACTTCCTCGCTATGAGAATGACGAGGCCTTGGATGTGTCTTTCCGTACCGCGCTCCGTTCCGGAGACCGATTCTCCAAACAAACCCAATCCAGCACCAGCCAAACGAACGAATTCGAGTTTAATTCAGCGTCCCACCATTTAATTCAGATATTAGCCTAGACCTGCTCCCATCCTGCAGTTGGTGAGAGTTCAGCTCCGGGATTTGGTTTGGCCTCTTACAGACAGGAGGGGACAGTCACCAAATCCGGATTCCGAGCCAGGCTTCCCCAGGCTGACTGTCATATTCAACCAATAGCTCCAGTTTATCCCTAATTGTAATATCATGTTTCCTCCGGTTCCAGCTGATGGTTGCCGAGGCTTTCATTTAGTGTGTGATATATCCGGCCCGCTGCACAATTAACCTCACGTTCCATCATCAGGCAATGGATCATGCACTGAATCGTTGGTACACTAATTGGAAGGGGCAGTTTGAGATTCATACAATGACATTTAAAAATAGATCTCTCAGTGCGCTAACTAAACAGCATATAAAATACTAACTGACCTGTAATGGTTATTGACAGATCCCTAATTTGTCTTGTTGCATTGTATATCAGGGCTTAAGGACCTGCTGTTACCACCTGGGAAACATGAGCCACAACCCAACTCTTCCAGCCATCCCTCCTCCTTTATTACTCAGGGCTGGCTGCTGAGTGCTCCGAGTCTGTTTGCTGACTCTGACATCATAATCCTCTCTTTGTGATATCACACTTATTGCCATGGCAACAGGAGCTGGAGACAAGGACTGCAATTTTTCACCAATCTGTTTTGCACAATTTCACTTGTGTATCCAATTTTGATTCCCCCCCACACACACACACCTTCAGGGACTGATAATAATTTGCAAAGCCCCCTGTGACCTCTGCTGTGATCCCGCCAGATAATCTTGCAGCAAACCTGCTTTTCTTTCTTTATCTGCCGGAGCATTGGCTGACCCATTTCTGCTTTGTTCTTTCTGCTCCTTTGGCAGAGAAGAGAAACTGGGTGAATCTGGGAAGGAAGCACCCCTTTAAGAGCAGGGTATGAAGAATGTGGGAGACAGTGGTCTTTCCAACCACCCCCTGGCTTAGGACGGGGACAGGGGCCCTTGGGTGCGAAACCTTAAAGAGCCTGAAAACTATTAAAAGGGTAAAGATGGACTCCCTGGAAGCAGGTGGGTACCTGTGATAAAGCAGGGCCTGGCTAAGCCTTGAGGGAAATGCTAAGCTTTAGGTATGCCTGCCATGTTGTTTTAACCCTTTTCTCTATGCTAGCTATGTTCCTATGGCTAAATAAATCCTACTTTGTTCTGAAGAGGTGGTCACTGCGTTTACCAATCATGGCACCAGACAGGATGAGGCTAAACTTGGTAGGATCTGCTGAGGAAACATGGTTGGTACCTGGGAGTGCTGTCACCTACAGTTCCACTCTCCAAGTGGGGTGAATCGCGGGGTTCCACTCTGAGAGAAGTGCAGGCGCATGTAAACGTACACACACAAAGGAGTTAGTCTTAGGTTTCAAAGGATAATAGAAACTTCTATAATAAACCAACTCTCTATGTCCTTTAGGGCTAAATAGCTGGGGACCCCCTTGCTTATGTTTAAAAACCATCACTCCCCAGAGTTCAAACTGATAGGACCAGTGTGCGGCCCGTCTCCCCTTCATGTATGGGTGGGTGTGTATGTGTGGGGGAGCAATCAACAGTCTTTCTCCTTTGATGCTTCACAATGGCTCATTTGGTTCCACTAGGCCTCGTGGGCAGGCCAAGCATTTTACATCAATTAATGTGTCTTGCCTGTTTGGTGAGTTACACGGTTACAGAGGTTTACAATGCAAACACTCAGTTTAACTTTAAACCATGGGCTACAGAGGTTATAGGGTGTAGTAAGAGGAGGCCCTGAGAGATAAACCTTGGTATCAGAAGCCTGGTATGAGGCCTAAGGCCTGAACTAAAGTAATGGTCAAGACTTTGCTAACATAAAGCAAAGTTAAGCTGTGAGCTAGAGGCAGGCCCTGCTCACAGAAGCTGGCAAGGAAAGGGCTGATGCTGCAAAAAGATACATACCTAAAAAGTACTGAACACTAGATATTAAAACACTCCTATACTGGAACATGCCACAGGTAACATGGAACAGGCCGACCCATCCCAATGACAGGGGCAAAAGGGTAAAATGATGGATAGATCAAACCAACATGTACAAGGTGAGAGGCGGCACCTTACTACGTAGAAGGGTTGTACCTTGCTGCGTAGAGGGGTTGCACCTCAATACGTCAGGAGTGATGTGTAACTTGTTTGTACCTGTGTATAAAAATGTATCCCTGGGGTGGTGTCTTTGTCCGGCCGAGGGGGTAGTGGAAAGTCCCGCCACTGAGCTGTGTCCATTGCCGAGCGGCACTTTCTAGCAGTATGCCCGGTAGACTAAGTAATCTACGGGGAACTGAAATTGTGTCAGGGTCGCAATAAACCTGGCCGAGGTGCCTTTGTACCTTACTAAGACTCTGTGGTTATTGGGGATTCTCGTCGGGTTTGCTGTATCAGCTATCTGCAGAGCTGGGACCGCACACAGAGGGAACACACGCACGCAGCCGAGTGATATCAACACAGGAGAAAGCAGAGCACCACACCGGTAGCATCTGACAACAGAAGTCAAATATAGACAGGCTTCCTATTTTTCCAAACCCACGTCCTGCAACAGTTTGGAAGACACAAGACAGGATCCTGCTCAATTCTTGTCGTCACTCCCCCTACCCTCCTGGCCTGCCTAGTTATGCTACAAAGGCCTTACAGGTGCTTTTGGCAAGAGGCATAATAATCGATATTCCGGTCCCGATAGTGGCCTAGGCATTCTGCTAGGGTGCTAATGTCTCCCCTAACAAACTGGACACAGAGGGGACCCACCACACATCCTGGCTCTCGGACGCAGAGGTCAGAGTTTGGCCTCAAGGTTGGCTAGGTGCTATAAATTGCCCTCCGCATGTCAGGTTGGGCGCTCTTCCACCGTATGAGTTACTGTTTGCGATGCGGCCGCACAGTCTCAGCATGGGGAGGAAAACAGGCTAGGCCGGCACGTGGTTTCAGCAGCTCTGTCGAGCCAGAGAGTAGGCTGTAGAGCTTGGAGCAGGGTCTACGACCAAGTGGACAAGGAGACGCATGCAGTGATAGACTCCTGAATTTACTTAGTGTGTTAGACTCTCTTTCCAACTCATGCTTCCACACTAAGGACATCATTTTCGGCTCCCTGGCGGCATGGACTGTCCGCGCATGGTAAAGGGCCAGGCGCGCTCTTGTCCAAGAACATGTGAGCTGCAATAGCAAAGGGATCTAGACTGTTCTCAGTGGTACCAGATGACAGAACAAGGAGCAATAGTCTCAAGTTGCAGTGGGGGAGGTCTAGGTTGGATATTAGGAAAAACTATTTCACTAGGAGGATGGTGAAGCACTGGAATGGGTTCCCTAGGGAGGTGGTGGAATCTCCTTCCTTAGAGGTTTTTAAGGTCAGGCTTGACAAAGCCCTGGCTGGGATGATTTAGTTGGGGTTGGTCCTGCTTTGAGCAGGGGGTGGGAGTAGATGACCTCCTGAGGTCCCTTCCAACCCTGATATTCTATGATTCTATGACACTAGAGACCAGCCGTGAAGTCCCATCCCGGCCATAGGGGTGGGATACCTCCCCTCAGTACGAGCACATCTGCAAGTTGGTTCAGCATGTTGCTCCCGGACCAAGGATCAGTCAACTGGAGATGGAACAGGTTGGTGTGACGCTGGCCAAGGCCCCAGGCCTCATTGAACGCTGACAAATGCACAGCTGGAAACCAGTCCGGCTCACCTGTGTGTTAGCATTGTCAAAACAGACGTTAAGTTGAGAAGAATGTGTTTAGACTTGATGAAATACTTGTAGGATGCTGCATGGACGGATGTTCCCTATCTAGTGTTCAGTACTTTTTAGGTATGTATCTTTTTGCAGCATCAGCCCTTTCCTTGCCAGCTTCTGTGAGCAGGGCCTGCCTTTGGCTCACAGCTTAACTTTGCTTTATGTTAGCAAAGTCTTGACCATTACTTTAGTTCAGGCCTTAGGCCTCATACCAGGCTTCTGATACCAAGGTTTATCTCTCAGGGCCTCCTCTTACTACAACTTCCAGTCTGTGTGTGTCGGGGCCTGTGAGACTTCAGGCCCTGCAAACATCTGTATAACTAAGGCTTGAAACTTGCTTAACAAACTGCTTGCGCCGCAGTTATTGGTGATTGACGAGCCATGTGACATTTTGAGCATAAAAAGGGAAAGAGGGCTGAGTGATTTGGATTTGGCAGCTAGCGAATGTCCCTTCGGAACGGTACTGCGCAGTTCTTAGGAGTCCACGGGAGGCGCTGTTGTTCGGCTGGGGGGTTCTCAGCTCCTTGCAGTGTCCCAAGGGAAGTCTAGGTTTGGCTCAGCAGAAACAGCCTGGATTCCGCATCTCTCAGCCGAGTTGGCATCAAAGGTCCCCTCTTCGTTACTGAAGGGAGATTTCCCTTCCTTGCCTGCTATGAATTGCAAAGAGGGCTGCTGGAAGCTGCGCCTCTAGAACTGGCTAACTAGCAAAGAGGGCCGGCTTTCTGGGGTCCCGCTAGAGGGACTGAAACAGTAGAGAAAGGACCTTTGAGGCCAGTGCTGATCAAGGTCTTTAAAATCATGCATGAGACAGAGAAAGCCAATTGTAGGTGTGGGGGGAGGCTCCTAGCGACCCCCATCCCATAATACGCGATTAAGTGAAAAGGCAGCCGATTAAAAATGGTGGCTTAATCATGCAGTGGGTAATTAACCTGTGGAACTCACTGCTACAGGACAGGTGGGTCTTAGTATGTTCCAGAAGAAGGTTAGGCACATGTGGTGTTTATAAAGGGGGCGGTCATCTACATGCTTTGTGGTTTAGATTCTGTGTGCTGCAGAGACTGGGGGTCTGGGGGTCAGGACTGGGGGACATCGGCAGACCTGGGTGTGGGGAGCCCAGAGCTGGAGAAGAAAGGAGAATGTATCGAAAAGTCCCTCATCACCCCTAAAGGTAACTGAAGGCAGAGAAAGATAGCCTAGGGCATAGCTACACTTGCAGATGTAGAGCGCTGTGAGTTAAACCCGCCTTTGGAGAGCGCAGGAGGGAAAGCGCTGCAGTCTGTCCACACTGACAGCTGCAAGCGCACTGGCATGGCCACATTTGCGGCACTTGCAGCGGCATTGGGAGTGGTGCATTATGGGCAGCTATCCCAGCATGCAAGTGACTGCAACGTGCTTTTCAAATGGGGGGTGGGGTGGAGTGTGACAAGGGAGAGTGTTGTGTGTATGTGGGGGGAGAGAGTGTGTGTTTTGGGGGGGCTGAGAGCATGTCAGCATGCTGTCTTGTAAGTTCAGACAGCAACAGACCTTCCCCCCCCCTCCCCGCCTCTCTCTCTCACACACAGCATTCCACACTAATCTGTCTCGGAACAGATAAGCAGCCGGCTGTCAGAAACGGAGCTTTCAAACAGCATATCCGCATTCCTACAGCGATTCAAAACAATGACAAGAGTGGCCACTTGACTTAAGGGGATTTTGGGACATTTCCGGAGGCCGATCAGAGCGCAGTAATGCAACACCTCGTCCACACTGGCGCGGCGGCGCTCCAGCAGGGGCACCGCAAACGTTATTCTACTCGCCAAGGTGGAGAACCAGCAGTGCTGTAGCCGTGGAGTCAGAGCGCTCTATGTGCCTTGCCAGTGTGGACGGGGAGTGAGCTAGGGCAACCGGGGCTGCTTTATTGCGTTATAACCCGCAAGTGTAGCCAAGCCCCTAGTGGTTAGGACATGTGCCTCAGCATTGGGAGACCCCCAATTCAATTCCTTACTCTACCACAGACTTCCTATCTGGCCGTGAGCAAGTCCTGTAGCCTCTCTGTGCCTCAGTTTCCTATCTGTAAAATGGGGATAACTGCCCTGCCTCTCAGGGGTGTGGAGACTAAATGCACTAACATCTAGGAGATACCGATATACTACAGTGAGGGGGGCGTCTGGGAGCCCCCCAGTCTCTCCGGGACGAAGCTCTGAGGTGGATTTCATGCATTGTGTTTTCTCTGCAGCAAGAGAAACGTCTGGGAATGAATCCCTCACCTGTGGCAAGACGGGATCTTCTGCCAAAGCCTCTGAAGGAAGCTGCTTCCTTCACCCTCTTAATATCCAACCCCCAACCTCATCCCCCCCACCCCGCACAAAACAATCCGCGCCAATGAGAGCCTGGTGCAGAACAACCCGGGGCTCTGTCTTGCTTTGCTAGGCTGGCCTGTGTTGGCTGCGGGCTGCAGAAGCCGCTGTCTGGGCCGGGCTGGATGCTGCGTGGACGCTGGGCCGGGTGGTCAGGCTGCCGGGTGGAAGGCCCATTATGGACTGGGACCAGTCCAAAGAATCAGATGGTAGCAGCTCATCGGCTAGATTAACCACAGTGGTCCCATAGGCAATGCTGCAGCTGGTCTGATAGCACCTGGGATGTGCCGGCTGGTTTGTTCCCTAAGCTGTTTGGCGGGTCAGTAACGCTGCAGGGGTCGGTGCTGGATGCCGGGCTGCAGCCCCGCTTAGGATCAGGCCCTCGGTGTGCAGTGTGACTCCCCCCACCCCCGCATCAGTGGCTCCATCCATTGGGCCCATTTTCCTGTCCTAAAGGCTGAGAACCCCCTTCCCCCCCCCCCCGGGAATCAGCTGGGAGAGAACTAGAAGCAATGTGGGTAGGGGGTGTCCCCAAGACAGCCCACGGCCAAGGCGGCAGCGTGACGAAAGCGGAGGTGCTCCTGCTCGGCCCATAGACAGCCCTGCAAACACCTCCAGTCTCTTCAACCCGGGCTGGGGAGGACTTTGCCTCCAGCAGTGGTACCAGGCCTTCCTGCACCCACAACGGCATTGCATTGCCACGGCCTTGAGCGGGCCCCTAGCACTATTCCAGACGTGGGGTTGGTCCCGTCTTCAGGGTGACCCTGGAGACACCAGGGGGGGTGTCAAAGCTGATCTCATCCACCCCCAGCAAGCTAGGAGGCACTGAGGGAGTTAAACATGACTCCTGGAGGCAAAGCTTCCAGACCAGCCTGCCACAGGCAGGGCCGGCTCCAGGCACCAGACGAGAAAGCACGTGCCTGGGGCGGCACATTGTAAGGGGTGGCATTCCGGCCAATATTGGGGCGGCACATTCCGGCTGCCCTGCCGTGGTTCTTTTTTTTGCTTTGGCAGCCCGGTCCGCAGCTCCGGAGCCCCCAGCCAGCTCCCCACGCTCCGCCAGTCCCAGCCCAGCCCTGCAGGGGCATGGACCTCGGGCCGGGGGGGGGGGGGCAGGAACTAGCGATCCCCACCGCTCACCGTGCCGCCGGGCTCCCCGGGACGCGCCACTCCCCGCCGCCTGCACCGGCCTCCGCCTCCCGCGCCGCTCTGAGCCTGGCCCGGCCGAGCCGCCTTTAAAGGAGCGGCTGAGCCAGCACCTCCTGCAGCCCCCGGGGGCTCCGCCTGCCCAGCCGGGAGAGACACCCCAAGACCGGAGAGGGGAGCCCCTCTCGCCCGGCTGCAAGCGGGCTGCAGCGCCTGGCTGCCCACGGGCAGAGGGAGCGGGTGGGCGCCGCCCTTCACCCCCCTGCGAGCCGCCTCCACGCACTCCCTGCGGCTGCCGTTTTGGGGGTTTTTTTGCTTGGGGCGGCAAAAAAGATAGAGCCGGCCCTGGCCAGAGGGCTACCACAGGAGCCTGAAGGGTGTGCGGGGAGATGAGAGGAAGGGGACATTCTAGCCATCAGAGCTGGCCCTGAGATCCTCCACCCATCTCCCAGTGACCGAGGCAGGTACGTTCCGATTTTCTAGCCCTCCCTCTGGTCTAGTTTTCAGCCTCCCAGGGGATGAGGCTTCCAGAGGCCCAGACCACGCCCTGGGAGATGTGTTGTCGGGAGCCGTCGTGCCCAGCTGCGAGATGGGACCGAACAGGCCTCTCCCGTCATCCCAGAGACTTTGCCTGCTCAGCCCAGGACTGGCGGCAGCCCAGGGCTTTGAGCCGTCTCGTCGCCTCTTCCCAGGCCTGCTGCTAAAGGAGCTAGGCTGCTCCCAGCACCAGCACCAGCAATGAACCTGATGGATACAGGCGACACCCCCAGCGTGGCTAGCTGCTTAAAGAGGTGTCTGGGGGAGAGGCGTGCGGAGCCACCCTCTCTGTTTGCAGACCTTGCCTGGCCCCTGCCCGGAGCTGCCGTCTGCCATGTGCTCCCCGTACCAGCCGCCGGGTGCGTGCGTGTTGGGGGCGTCGGTCAGGCTGCAGTATGAATTTCGACATGGATCAGGACCTGGGGGTGCACTTTAACCCCGGAGAAAGGGCGAATCTTTGCGATAAGGGCTGCTTCCGTCCCCTTTCCCCCCAGTATTTGCTCTGCTAATGATTCGCTGTTGGCACTTTGCCACTTACTGCCGGGGGTGTAGCAGGAACTCAGCTGGGTGTGGGGGGAGCTGGGCTGGCCGCTCTCCAGCGCCCTCCTCCACTGGGGGCCGGCAGCTGCTGTGCATGGATTGATCGCAAAGCACCCACTGAACGCTCCTTACCAAAGTGCTCAGCTCTCTGTCCGGCTCTGCTAGGGAAGGCAAAGTGCCCAGTAATCCGCCGTGGAGTCCCTCGTGGACAATGTTCCATGCCGCTGATTACTGTGCTCAGCGCTGAGATGCTGCTCTAGATGGAGCGTGGCGAGATGGACAGCTGAGAGAGCGATGCCCAAGGAGGGTCAGATCCAACCAGCTGCTTAACCTGGGGCCAGGCAGCTCCACACCGGGACACACCCAGACTAATGACTTAAATACCGGTGCAAGCTGTACTGTTATTCCAACTATAGATCCACTCGCCTTTGAGATCTGCAGGTCCCACTTACAGCTCCATCCACACACTGGAAGTGGAGTGGATCCAGTTCTACCCAAGATACTCAGGCCTGAGTCTCAGCTACTCTGTTCCTGTGCTGAGGCGCTTACCTGGTCCCCGTTGTCATTTAGAGCAGCCTTGGGGCTCCTCTACGTTACCCTCTTCATCCTGTGAGCCCTGGGAGGCACAGAACGACCATGGTGCAGTGCACTCTGGTCTGCCCTAAATGGGGTGGGGAGGGGGCAGAAGCAAGGCCGGGGATGAGCTCTGCATACGGGCGATTCTCAGGGCTGTTTCCACCCACATTAGGGCTCCCTTTACGCAGCCAGAATGGCCCATTGACTGAGAGCTGGGCCCATTGACTGTGGGTCTGCCTCTGCCCTGTTCTCCTTGCCACTGGCCTGGGTGAACTCATCCCGATAACTTTATTGAGCAGGGGGAGAGGGGCAGGTAATGCCCGGTGTGTGGCCTGTAGCATCTCGCCGAGGATTCTGGGCGAAGGCCACTTCCTGGGCTGTCCTGAGCCTCAGCAGCAAAGCTCGAGTTAGCTGCACCGACCTACTGCAAAGTCCGTCGTGATCAGAGGCAGCCAGGTCCCCCGGAGCAATGTGGACTGAGTACCTGTGGGGGCAGAAATCCCCTCATCCCGGGGGCTCTGTCCTGCCTTGGGAGGGACGCTCCCCCGCCATGAGACCTGAGGCACTCAGAGCCCGGCCTGTCAATAGCTTTATAGAAACCAATGGAACGTTCTCTCTTCGGGCAGTGACTGTGCAAAGCCTGCAGCCTTCGAAATGCTGATTGCTGCCCCGCCCCCGCTACCTTTAGATTTGGGGAGAGCCCTCTGGCCGTTACAAAGACAAGCTGAAGTGCCGCTCGCCCCCGTGCTATGAACACGGCTGCTGATCGCAGTGGAAATCAGCAAGGGAGGCAGCGCTGTCCTGAGCGTGACATTTCCCCTGCCTCGTTCCGCGGGAAAAGGGCCACGCCTCTCCCCGCGGCACGAGGATCAGTTCTGACGCGCTCTCCATTCTGGCAATGCTGCTGCGGCGTTTACGTCTGGCCTATTAGCCCCCTGCCCCAGCCCCTCGCCCTGCTGTTCCGGCTCGTCGAATTAAATGGCTCCCTTCTCACAGCTGGGCTGCTAATCATCGCCGAGGGCTTTGCCCTTCTCTAGTGACGTGTCCAAGCGCTCGACAAACTCCGACCAATGCAGCGTTCCCACGGGGTCAGGTCAGTGAGACTCAGACAGAGGCTCGCGACCAGCAAGAGGCTCCTAAACGTGTCTCCTGCAGGCGGACACTGTCTGTGACTGACGAGGAGAGCTGGCCTATGGGCTAGTGGACTTGCCACCACAGCCACTGCCGGGGGCAGTCACACACCCTGGCTAGGGTTTGATTGCCCTTTGGAGGCCTAGGGGTGTTGTCATAAACTGGTTTAGCCCTTGTATGTCTATGCACCACTGCCCTCTCCTGGCTGGAATCAGAACTGCTCCCCACGTCATAGGCTCTCTAACCACCACACTGTACCGCTGGGGACGTTCTTTTCGGCCCTGCTGTTCACATAACTAAGAAACTCTGATGCCGTTTGCTTTGTGTGCAGGGCCTTTAAATGTCTGAGCGCTTGGCCTCTGTGCCAGGACCAGTGGCCATTTGGTTCTCAGCCTCACTGCAGCCTGTTGCCGTGAGACGCCCATGCCATGCTCTCCTGCAACGAGACTTTACTTTGGTTCTTTCTTGTTGTTTTTCCTCAATTTCCAGGAACAGCCATTGGGCAGGGAACTAAACCATGCATATCACTGCCTGCACAGATGGAACAAGAAACAGCGAAGAAGAACTGGGCGGGAATTTGCTGATGAAAAAAATGCTGATGAATTGCAAACGAAACTTTGCAGGACGGAGCTGGACTGGACAGATCTCCTGATTCAAAACATTTTTTGAAGAGTTTCAACGTGGTCAGTGGGGCCCATTTTGACATTTTCTAAATGAAAAGTTTTGGGGGGTTTTGTCTGAAACTACTGTTCGTTTTAAAATGTGAGTGGATTTACACTAAAAAAAAGAAAAGTTGAAATAGAAAGGAACCCTTTTGAAAGGATGAGAATGAAACGTCTCGACTGGTGTGATCTACGTCGGTTTGGCTTATCGAGCTGTGAAAACTTTCAAGATTTCGACGTTTTGGTCCCCATTTGGGACTGGCAAAAAAATTCAAAAGCTCAAACTCTCCCAGGCTTGGAAATCTATTGGGGAGGAGGGCTAGCTCAGTGGTTTGAGCATTGGCCTGCTAAACCCAGGGTTGTGAGTTTAATCCTTGAGGGGGCCACTGAGGGACCTGGGGCAAAATCAGTACTTGGTCCTGCTAGTGAAGGCAGGGGGCTGGACTTGATGACCTTTCAAGGTCCCTTCCAGTTCTAGGAGATAGGATATCTCCATGGCCAGGCCCTTTGCATGTGACCCTGTAGCCCCTCTCACCTGGCTGTGAGAAGCTTGTGCGCCTGGCCCCTACCTGCTGGCTCTCCCTTACGGGTGGGGCTAAGAGGGTTCAGAGCCATTGTTCACACATGACTCTGTTGACCAATCTGATTGTCCCATTGGGGTTGTTAATCCTGACTCTTTGTGAGTGCAATTACTCCTGTTGGCAGTGCTGTTTGCCTGCCCTCGATAATGCCTCTGAAGATTGTTAAGCAAACAGAGCTGCAGATGATTTTTTAAACACTTTATAGGGGCTGGGTCTATTATTCAGCTGGGCCAAAAAACCGGGGAGGGGATGAATTGATCCCTGCGCTTTCTCTCGTGGCCTGTGTTGCACTCCAGTGTGAACCTCCAGGGGAGAGGGTGGGGGAAGCAGGCACAGGGGGAGAGGGTGCAACTGTGCAGCTCTGCCAGTGCCCCTCAATCCCAACCTGCAGCCCCCTGCCACCCCCGCCCTGGGCTCCCCCCACCCCGGCTCTGCTGATGCCCTTCAATCCTGATCCGCAGCCCCTGCTATTCCAGACCAGGACCCCCTACTCTCATCTGTTCAAATGAACAGTCTCGACTTGCACCCCCTACCTTCCCAGCCTTGGCCCTAGAGCTCTGCTAATGCACTGACTGACAGCCGCCCGTCCCCCTGCTGGTCCTCGTCTCCCACGACCCCTATACAAGGAAAGCTGAACAGCAGAGCTGAGATCCGTTTTGCCAAGGAAGAGCACAGGTTTGCCCTAGGCATCCGGCCTTCTCAGACCTCTGCCGGCGAGACACACAGCCCGCCCTTGGGCCTGAAGTTATTTTCCTGCTCTTGCAACAAGCTGCTTGTTCCCGTCTCGTTTCCAGCCCGGGCGTTCTTTGTTCTGTGATGCTGCGCACGGCTAGGGACCTGGCCACAGGAGTGGCTCCAAGCCCGGCTGAGACCGACCCCTTCTGAAAGCAGCGGCTGAAGTGCGGTGGCTGGAATCCATCGCATCCGCGTCTCTCGTGCCTGGCCGCAGCCCTTTGGTGGAAAGAGCAAAACGCCACTGGGTTCCTCGGTGCTGGGGGTGGGGGAAGGAGCTTCTGAGATCTCCCGACACCCATGAAAACTGCCCCCCACTCCCAGAAACACGCACAAAGGTACTTCCTTATCCGCCTTCCGTCCCTCCTCGTTTGCCGGGATCCCTACAAACAATGGTTAGGCTGTGACCTCTGCCGATCACACCCATCAGTGCTGTCTGACTGTTTTCTTCGCCTTCTCTGTCTGTCTGTCTCTATCTCTTGTCACTCGATTTATACTTAGAGCTCTTTGGGGCAGGGACTGTCTGTTCTGAGTTTGTCCAGCGCCCCGCACAACAGGGTCCTGGGCCGTGATTACAGTAATATCCAGAATAAAAATCAATTACATGTCTGTGACCTCCTGGATTTCTCTAGCCCTGCTCTGTGTGGGGCAGCTGGCATTCAGTTTTCTGAGTCCTGCACCTTGTGGAGGTATTTCCCTTGCCTGTCTACAGTTGTGGGGCAGCTGCTGTTTGGCCAGCGCCGAACTGTTGCAGAGGGACTCACTGCTCTCGTGTGGAGACTTTACATTTGTTCTTTCTGTCTTGTTTTCCATCATCTGCCCAGACTGAACACTGCTCTTGGTGCTGGAAACATAACACTTTGCATCTCTTTAGATTCCTGCCCCCTTGAAATCACTAGGAGTTGTGCTGTTGACGTCAATGGGATAAGGCTTGGACCGTGTGTCTCCTCCTGTGTTCGTCTAATGAGCAGACATTTGAGATGGGAGAGGCTTCTTACACCCGATTAAGCCCTGTGGTGCATGCAGCTTTTATTTTCTGTGTCCTGTGCCTTTACATTTCTAAGCCCTCTGCCTGCGGGCAGAGACAGTGGCTGTTTTGTCTCCAGAGTGGGCGTGGCACGCTGCAATGAGATGCACACACTGTGCTCTCTCCCCCAGAGATTTGACTTCAGTGCTTTTCTGTTGTTTTCCTCAACCTTAAACCAAAGCCATTTTGAGGGCGATCCCGTGGCTGCTCTCTGGGTGCGGTATAGATTAGGCCCTATCCATCCCAGTCACCCGGACAGGACAAAGAACTTGCCCATGGCCCCAGGTTTCGTAAATTCAGTTTAGGGGTCAAGCCAGGCCAGGATCTAAGGGGCCCCATGGGGTGACTCAGGGCGCCGTAGGCTGTATTAGCCAATCCGGGAGCTAGTCTGGACTCCTGGCTCTTCTCTGTGGGGGTTCACAGTGTAGACCAGGGTAGGGGAACCTGGCCCCTGACCTTCAGCCCTCGCCCACACCCAGGCAGCCAGGGGCTGGGAAGTCTGTGCTTTGCCTGCACCACCAGCACTCACCCTCCTGGCAAGCCAAGCTGGAACTAATCTCCTTCTTTATTAAACTAGCACAATCTCTGATACCACTCCTCTCTGCTTTGAAGCAGTGCCCAGCCCCAGGAGTCCAGCACGTGCTGCGCCGGCTCGCACCCTCGAAAGCTCTCGGACAAATATTTGCCCTAGATCATGAAATAAAAATGGGTTTTGTTTTCTTTCCCCCACGAAAGGGCTTTGCCCCACGCACGCAGCCGCTGGGGAGCTGGCCGGCTCGAGGCCTTTGCTGGAGGCAGCGGGTTGTGCCTGTGTATGTGACTTCACACTGTTGGGCTGTGACGTGGCCCTCGGCGCTCAGCCCAGAGTGGCTGGGAGTGGCTGGCGCCCCAGCAGCCGACCCCCTTAAGGGAGTGGGCTCTCCTTGTATAGCAGAGGGGCTGCTAACCAGACCCCTGGGGTTCTCCCCCCAGCTAGGGGGAAAGGGGGTTGAGCCGTTAGAGATAGAAACTGGGACTTGTCAGGGCACCGGGATCAAGCCCACCTCTGCCACCAACGTGCCTGAGGGTAAGTCATTTCCATGGCTGTAGAAGGGGGCTCGTGAAACATCCCACGGGGGTTGTGAGGCTTTGCTAATGTTTGTAAAGCGTTTTGGGCTCCCCCGGCAGAAAGGGCACAGGGCGGCTCAACCCAGGCTAGGACTGATCAGTGACTTGCCCAGCATCGCTCTGGTGGGCCAAGGGGACACCTTCCCTTCTGCGGTGGCACCGTGTGGTTTGCAATGCCAATGGATCTGCTGCGTCTCATCCCCCTGCTCATATCCATAAATGGTGGGTGCAGTTAGTAGGCCGAGGAGATGGAGGAGCTTAGGATTGGAACAGCAGGGGGGCCCCGGGTCAGGAGTTGGGGGTGCATACGGACCAGCAGGCTGCAGAGCCCCATGAGGCTCCCAGAGTCGAATCCCACGTGGGTTGCACGTCGGGATTAGCTAACGGTTCCGGTTCCACCCAGGCCGCCTGGCTGGCCCCAGACCCCTCTGAATTCACCACGGCCCCTGACACGTCCCAAGCTACGTCCCACATGGCGGGGACGGCCTCAGACGGGGCTCTGAGCTGACCCAGGCTGCAGAGCGAGGCAGGCGAACATCTCACGCCTCCTGCTGCGGGGGGCACCGAAGGAGAGAGGACGCCCGGGCCAGGAAAGTGCAGCGTGCAGCCCGATCCGACCCTCTCCCTCTAACGACAGAGCTGCTCCGCTCTGGGGTTACAGGCTACTTCCCAGCTGCAGGTCCCTCACTCTGCCCAGTCCTGCTGCCTCCACTTCTAACCAGCCTCCGGCGTGGGCCAAAGGCCCAGGCCCTGAGGGGGGGGCCTGCCATGGCCCTGGCTGCAACACAAAGCCCCTTCCCCGGATCCAGCGCCTCAGCTGGGATTAGAGACTAGACTGCAATGCCCCCTGGTGGTGCTTGAAAAGCCAGCAGCTACAGGCAGCCCCCCCTCCAGCCCTCACTCGGCCCCCCCACCCCGAGGCAGGCAGCCTCCCCATTCATTGATGCTTTTTCCCTCCAGTCTGTCACAAGCTCACACGCACACGCCCCAGCGCTGAGATGGAGTGAAGACTTTAACCGTCTCCTCTTCGCCTCCTCCAAACTCTCCGAGGGAGCTTGGAAAATGAGCAAGGCTGGAAGCCCGGAGAAGGCTTTCTGCAGCCGGGCTGCGTAGCAAGGTGAGCGTCCCCCTCTGCCAGAACGAAATCTGGATTTTGCTTTTTTTGTTGTGGTGGTTCTGGAAAATGAACGTCGCGTTGGGTGTCCGGGAACCCCGATCGCCCCGCTCCAAGTCGCTAGGTGGTGGAGAAAAAGTGGATTCCCACGGCTTGGAAAAAGCAGACAGTTTGGAGGGTGACGGGCGTGTTCCTAAGACAGGGGGCAGCATCTGAAAATAGAGCAGCGGCGGGGCTAAAATCCTGCTCTCGCTTTAGCAAGCTGCGTGGAGAGGAGCGAGGCAAGGGGAGCCGACGGGCTGGGGCGGTACGGCTGGAACCAACGAGACGTATTCTGTATCAGGCGTGGAGGAAATGTGATAAAACTCCGAAACTGCAGTCCCAGGGGCAGACACGGTGCAGGTGTGAATGGATGGATGCACATTCCAGGGCAGGTGGATGGCTGGCTGGATAGACAGACATCGGATAAACAGACAGATGCTGGATGTGTCCTGGAGTGATAGATGGGATCGGTGTATGGACAGACAGAGAGATGGACGGCTAGACAGACACTGGATATAGGTTCTGTAGACAGACTCTGGGAAGCAGGCGAGTGAGTGTAAGTTTATTATTGAATGTGACTGTTTTATTAGAATCCTGTTAAGTAATAAGGGACCAGTCTCAGCTTAAACTTCTCCTGGCTGTTAAATTGGACTTTGCCTGCAGCTTTGAGCTGGCTGTGAGCAGCGTGTGGGTTTAGTGCTGCATACACAGCCTGCCTGGCCAGTGCTCTCCGTGCCCGAGATGGTTTTGGGGGGCAGGGAGCGAGGTTTCCACTTAAAGGGGTGGCCCCGTCCTGGCCAAGAGTCCGTGTGCCAAGCAGGAGAAGAGAAATCTCTGCCTCTGTCACTTAAGAGGTGGCATCTCCCCTGCAAGGCGATTTGCCTTCCTGAGTCTATTAGACTGTGTCAGCACTTCAGGACGGGAGCGGAGTTATTTATGTCTTTTCCATCACCGAGCACAAATAAAAAACCAGAACTCGATTCATTCCCCCACCAGCAGCACTGGTGGCCGTGTCAGCGTCCCCTCGGGCTGCCCCTTGCCTGTGGGGCTCTTTCAAAGCCACTTGATTATTTTTTTTAGAGCATCTTTAGCATGCGCTGCACCCCAGGGTGGCAATAACCCCCTCGCAGAGCTAAAGGAGTCAAGGATGTGTTTCTCCGCTGCAAACAGATGGGAGGGAAATACAACCCCTTGGAAGTCCTGGCCGTGACTAGCACGATGCAAAGTGGTGTCTTCCCTCCCCATCTGCGTCCCCAGGTGACTAACAGAGCAGAAGGAGGGCGAAGGGAAAGGCGAGAGAATTGGCAGAGGCTTTCAGGGAGGATCTGAAAGGACATGGACGTGAAGTTGAAAGCACCAGAGATTTTTTTTCCCGGCCTGTTTGTTAAGCTGGCAAAGCCCAAGCCCTGGTCCCTGTCCTGCCGAGGGTTTTGCATTTAATCTAGCACCCAGTGTAAATTGTCCCCTGGACCGGAGAGCACTGGGATGAAGAGCCATTTTCCCCAGGATGATGTTATGGCCGTCCCTGTATCCCCGTCGCCCAGCTAGGGAAGTTTGAACTGGGGCGATAGCCCAGAGCTTTTCTGGGTTGACTGTAAAATTGCATCCTGGCTTCGCTTCTTGCCTGTGTGCGGGGGGCGGAGAACAGCCACATGGAGATGGTGTTAACGGCTGCCGAGAAAGCTTTGCTAGAAAGAGACGGGGCCAGTCTAGCCGAGCACCCCTGGGACTGGTAATCGGATGACACTGACCCTCTGAATAACACGGCCCTGGCAGCCCCGGCCCATGCAGCCAGGGAAGGCTACTCTGCGAGACGGGAGCGACTGAAGTAGCATTTTCCTGAGCCAGGCAAAAAGAGCCCCACGGGACTGAGCTGTGCCCGGCTTCTTGGCGCTCTTCACATGTGCGGAGTTAGGGAAATGCAGCAGGCTCCGGCTGTGCGGGGGGGAACGTCTGTTTGTAACATGGTTCGGGAGGCCACAGGGTCTCCTGGAGACAGATCTGGTTATACTCGGGACAGGCAAATTTGTGCTAGACAGAAGCTTCTGCCAGGCCTGGCTTTTGTAGGGGGTGGATGAGGAGGGGTGTAGAGAGGAAGGAGTGAAACCATGGATTGGATTGTACCGAGTGGGGAGTGTTGAGGGGTGGGGTTTGGAGGGACAGGGCTGTAGGGAGCGGGGAGGTTTGGGGGGCAGGTTTGGGTGAGGCTGGAGGTTTTAAAAACCCCACCTGGCAATGATGCAGACTGGCCCATCCAGCCCAGTCACCCAGTGACTTTTCCCTGGCACGTGGCCCCAGGGTTTTGTAAATTCGGGTCAAGGGCCAAATTTTGGCATAGGAGCAAGCCAGCAGCACTGCCCGTATTCCCCCCTCCCCTGCGCCAGGCAGAGTGGGGATTTTTCACATGCACCTGCTGCGCTGGTGCTTGGAAAGCTGCCGCCGCATGAGATGCCCCCATGCCCCTTACGGCAGCTCTCCCCCGGCCTGCAGCACAGATAGCTGGTGACAGCACGGCCGGGCCAAGCCAGGCTCGGGGTCCCCCTCGGGGCACGGCAGGCTGCGTTAGCCGTGGCCCGGGCCCATCGTTCCCGAGGAGCATGCGCTGGCCCGGGTTGCATTTCAACCCGCTGCAGCCCCGCGGTGTCGTGGGGCTGCCATTCAGTCCACCCCAGGCTGGCCACTTGCCAGCATCCTAGACAGCTCCTGGTCCGGTCCCAGTGACCCCGAAGCGCTCACGGTTCACCTGCGACATGGAGGCCCATGCTGGGCCCTGCCTAGCCGAGCACCTCTGGCAGTGAAGAGAGGACGGTTGAGGAGCTGCCGCTGGGGATGGGAATGAGGGTGGCTTTAAGGCATCTCTCTAATCCAGTCCAGTCTCTTTGCAGCGGGAGACCATGTATCCCTCCGCCAACTGCTCCAGCCTGCCCCACAGAGACCTCCCCGCGCTGCTGGACTACCAGGATCTGTGCAACCGAAGCCAGCAGGAGACTGCCTTTAGCCACGTCGACCCCAAGGACTTGAACCTGACGGTGGAGCAGCTGCAGGACAAATACCTGGGCCCCCGGAGATCCGGCTTCTTCATCCCAGTCTGCGCCACCTACCTGCTGATCTTCATGGTGGGGGCCATCGGCAACACGCTGACCTGCCTGGTCATCGTGCGCCACCGGTTCATGAGGACGCCCACGAACTATTACCTGTTCAGCCTGGCCGTCTCCGACCTGCTGGTGCTGCTGTTGGGCATGCCGCTGGAGCTCTACGAGATGTGGAGCAACTACCCCTTCCTCCTGGGCGCCGGGGGCTGCTACTTCAAGACGCTGCTCTTTGAGGCAGTCTGCTTCGCCTCCATCCTCAACGTGACGGCGCTGAGCGTGGAGCGCTACATCGCGGTGGTCCACCCGCTCAAGGCCAAGTACGTGGTGACCAGGAAGCACGCCAAGCGGGTCATCGTCACGGTCTGGGTGTTGTCCGTGCTCTGCTCCATCCCCAACACCAGCCTGCACGGTATCCAGCCCCTCTATGTGCCGGGCAGGGGGGTGGTGCCGGACTCGGCCATCTGCACCCTGGTGAAACCCCGCCTGATTTACAACCTCATCATCCAGATCACCACCATCCTCTTCTTCTTCCTGCCCATGGGCACCATCAGCATCCTTTACCTGCTCATCGGGCTGCAGCTGAAGAAGGAGAAGATGCTACAAGCCCTGGAGGCCAAATCGGGCGGGGACTGCGACTACCACAACATCCGCGTCCAGCAGCAGAAGATCAGGAGGAGGCAGGTGACTAAGATGCTGTGTAAGTGGAGATGAGGGGGGCGAGGCCGGGGAGAGCTCGTGAGTCACCTCGGCGGCTGGTCCCCTGCATCACAGAAGGTGCAGGGAGAGGCATCCCCAGCCTGCGTTTTCACTGGGCGGCTAGGGCAGGCACCCCGCGTCCTGCAGCCCAGCTGCTAGAGTGCAGGACCAAATGGGAGCTCCAAGGGGACCTGGGCACCACGCAGCAGAGTGGTGGTGGGCGGATGCAGCCCAGCTCCAAGGCGTTGCAAAGGGGACTGCAGATCTGGAAGGCCTGAGCAGTCCAGACCGGAACAGGCCAGGCTCCGTGCAGTCTCTCTGCAAGCCCCTAGGAGTACATGCACTGGAGAAAGTCCCCTGCAGGGAGGCGATCCACCCCCTTCATCTGGTACAGGCGGACAGCAACCGGCCTAGGGATTTGAGCCAGGGATCCTTGGGTGACCTAGCGTTAGCTCACCTGCCCCTCCAGCTACGGCAGTCTCCGCACTCAGGCCCTTCGAGGCAGAGCCACCCAACCCCCTGCTAAGTGAGAGCAGCACCGCCCGTCCCCTTGGGAGCCTGGCGTCCCTTTGCAGAGGGACTGGGAGTTAGGAGCACCGGAGCAGCAGGTCCCAACTCCCCTGGGTAGTGCTGGGATGCAGCTCTTGGCCGGACTCCTGTTCGCCACGCACAGTCCTAGCAGCCTCCTGGGGAGTGGGCTTTCCAGGGGAGCTGAGGAGGGGCTGGGTGAGGGCTGCACCCAGAGCGCCCCAAAGCTGCCCTGCAGATGGCCAGCCTGCTGGATGGGACTTGCTCCCTTCTAGATCTTGGCATATTGCCCCCCATCAGTGCCCCAGCCCCTGCCCGCCGGGACCCTAGCGTTTCCCCCTCGCAGTGCAGCGCTCTGTGAGCGCAGCCAGCCGGCGGCTCAGACTCCTAACAAACCCAGCCCCTCGCTCCGCTTGTACATAGATACCCAGGCCCATGTGCAACACAGGCATCTTGGGCCAGATCCTCTGCGGGTGGAAATCGACGTAGCCCCCATCCAAGTCAATGGAGTCACGCTCATTTAGTCCAGTTGACCCCTTTGGCTGTGTTTACTGTGTCTGTCTGTGTGTGCGTGTGCACACGCGCATACCTGTGTGGGTGTGTGTGCGTGTACACCTCTGTGTGTGTGCGCGTGTGCGTGTGTACCTCTGTGTGTGTGTGTGTGTACCTCTGTGTGTGTGTGTGTGTGTACCTCTGTGTGTGTGCGCGTGTGTGTACGTCTCTCAGCGTTGTTGCCTTCATGCTTGCGGTGCTGGTGTTGCGCTGCCAGTGTGACTTTGCTGCTCCAGCATGTCACTCAACAGGTGTCTTCCGATGCACCTTTCCAGATTGGGTGGGTGCGTGGGGACAGCAAAGCAGGGCTGCATTAGCCGGCCATGTGTGTTGCTGGGTGTACAGGGAAGGGGCATGCGTGTCGGCTGACCCGACATCCCAATTTTATAGGAACATTCCCAATACTTGGGGCTCTGTCTGCCTATTACCCCCCACCCCCTCCCAATCTCTCACACTTGCTATCTGGTCGCCCTGCATGCATGAGAGTGCATTGTGGGGCTCACACGTTCCAGGGGAACCTCCTATTAATTAGGAAGAGCCCCAGAATGCATGGTGCTGTACAGAGAGAGAGGCTACAGGCCCTGTCCTGTGGCGCTGACGGTCTGGGTTATGCCCAAGGCTTCCTTTCCAGGATCTCGGTGCCGTGCCGTATAGCAGCCAAGCGGCACTGTGTGCTACGCCGCAGAGGTGTGACTGGGCTGTGCCTTGCTGCAGTGCCCTGGTGGTATGTTAGTGCCGGATGCCTTGCAGGGAGAGGGGCGTGGGTAACCGCAGCCCAGCGCTATGTTCCTGGAAACGCGGCTTTGGCGCCGCACTTGAGCGGAGATCTGCCGCGTAGTCGTTATTTTAAAGCGAGATGCGCGGAGGTCGAGTTCTGACTAGCCAAGGCGGGTTCCGGCTCCTGGGCCCGATTCTCGCCCGCGTCCCCCTTTGCAGCTGGGGAAAGTGGGTGTAAAACGTCACCGTTCTGATCGGGTGCCATTTTGCACCCGCTTGGCCCGGGTGGAAACGGCGTCCTGGAATCAGGTGCCACGGCGTGCCTGGCTGGCGCTCACTGCATGCCTAGCACGCCTGCCGTTGGCTTCTCCTCTGAGGGGTGAGTCCCAAGCAACATCCAGCATCCCTCCAACCACAGTGCGAGAGAGGACGGCTGGGACGTGTGGGTTCTCCGCGTACCGTGTCCATCCCAGGTCCTGGCTGGTGTCAGCGTGGTGCAGCAGCTAGGGAAAGAGGCTCTTATCACAGTAGCACTAAGCAGCTGGGAGTTGGCAACGGGCCGGAGATAAGAGATCTGAGCCAGCAGCTCTCCCAGCCGCTCGTTAATCTCCGAGAGGTGCCCAGGGTCGGGATGGTGATTACTCCATTAATGGAGGGCTGCTTCATTTGGCTAATAAACGCAGCGGGCTTCCAGGGAGGCCTTGGCTGGCTGGTGGGTTTCGCTCGGGCACAGACACAATCCAGGGCAGGAAACGTTTCCCAGGGAAGGTGCCCGCGGGGAGGCCAAGCCAGCCGGAGCTTTGTGGCTGTCTGCTGACCTGCAGTGCTCCCCAGGGCTGCAATGCTTTGGCTGTAGGCTGAGCGAAGGCCCCGTGCTTGCCAAGAAGCAAAGCCACGTGGCAGAGCGGCCCTGGCGAGAGAGAGAGGGAGAGATGTTAACCAGACCTCACGTCCTTTCTACAACCTGCTTCCCCGGCTGCCCCCAGAAAGCAGATCAACAAGCCGGGGGGGGTGGGGAGGGGAGTGAATCCCTTTTGTTCTGGCCTTGCCATGCAGAGACAGGCTAGCATTGCAAACAAGCATTGGCTGGGACGGTCCTGAGCTTCCCATGCCTGCACAGGGCCTCGTGTCCTCCTGCAACAGTGCCTGGGGTTTGAACTCAGGCTTGGCTTGACGTGGCGCTGGCTGCAAAGGTGTCCCGTCCCCAGGGATGCCACAAGCATTGCCACCACACTGGCTCAGCGGGTCCCCACAATGCAGTGTGCCGCGGTTGGACGTAACTCAGCGCCCCTCATCCCAACAGCAGAGCTGGAGGGGTTGCAAGCACTTTGGAGGAGAGGATTAGGATTCAACACGATCTCGACACACTAGAGAACTGGTCTGAAATAAATAGGATGAGATTCATTAGGGGCAAATGCAAAGTACTCCGCTTTGGAAGGAATTGCACACGTACAAACTGGGAAATGACGGCCGAGGAAGGAGCATTGCAGAAAAGGATCTGGGGATTAGAGTGGATCACAGACTAAATAGGAATGGTCAATGTGACACTGCTGCAAAAAAAGCAAACATCCTTCTGGGCTATGTTAGCAGGCGTGTTGTAAGCAAGACACGAGAAGTCATTCTTCCGCGCTACTCAGCACGGGTAAGGCCTCAACTGGAGTATTGTGTCCAGTTCTGGGCGCCACCCTTTGGAAAAGAAGTAACAAATTGGAGAAAGTCCAGAGGAGAGCAACGAAAACATGGCCTGCGGGGAAAGATTGAAAAAAAAACTGGTTAGTTTAGTCTGGAGAAGAGAAGACTGAGGGAAGACATGAGAACAGGCTTCAAGTATGTACAAGATTGTTATAAGGAGGAGGGTGATAAATTGTTCTCCTTAACCACTGAGGACAGGACAAGAAGCAATGGGCTTAAATTGCAGCAAGGGAGGTTTAGATCAGACATTTGAAAAACTTCCTAACTGTCAGGGTGGTTAAGCGCTGGAATAAATTGCCGAGGGAGGTTGTGGAATCTCCATCATTGGGGATTTTTAAGAGCAGGTTGGACAAACACCTGTCAGGGATGGTCTCAGATAATACTTAGCCCTGCCTCAGTGCAGGGGACTGGACTAGACGACCTCTCCCGGTCCCTTCCAGCCCTGCATTTCTATGATTCTGTTAGGGGATCGGTGCTGTGGGGTAGATGCAGTGTGTGGATGTGCCAAAGCCGCTCTGCTGCTGGGTGAGAGAGCGAGACCCCCAGGTACCAATGGCCCTGCAGCGGCTTCTCTGCTCAGTGGGGACACCCCCAGGGGGATGTCAGAGGGGCGAAGGGTTATCCCGCCCGCACCCTCGGGTGACTCCACTTAGCCAGAGCGAGGAGAGTTATGGGAGCTGGGAGCGGGAAGCCAAATGGGGAGCCCAGCCCGGCCCGGTCCCCCATGCCACCCTGCAACAGTGAGCTCAGCGGCCCTGAGGCCATTTGGTTGAGCACGTGGCCCCACAGGGCTCCCTGCAACGCTTCCTAGGCCTGGCCCGTCTCTAAGGCCGAGGTGCAGCCCGCAGAGACGACGTGTCCCAGAATGCATTGCTCCATCTTGATCCAAACAGAGGCGACCAGAGGAGCAGGCTGAGCGTTAGAAATTCCTGTGTCCCCATGGTGGGACTCCACCCCAGAAACAGCTGCATTTTACTCTGTCTAATCTAGCTACCATCACTGGAGTATCTGGGTGCCTCCGCCAGGGCCGCCCCCCCCCAGCAAGGGCGGACCGGCTAAACAGAGCCGACGAGGGGGGGTAGGGAAGCCGGACCCCGGGCCCCCTTCTGGACCGCCGGGCCCCGTTAATTTGTACCGGCTTCCCCCCTCTCATCGGCCCTGGCCTCTGCTGCCACCTGCGTGTCGCTGGTGATGCAGCTGGGGAGGAAAGGGACACTAGAAACATAAATCGTTATTAGGGGTAGCGTGGTCTATGTGGGCCTTGTACAAACAAATCCCGATTAAGTGACGTTCGGGTTAGCTGGGACATTGCTGTCCCCTGGATCCATAATTCCTGTAAGGACTGAAATCCCTTTTCAGGCCTCCTGCTCGGCCCCCAGCTAACCAGGCAGCCAGGAGTTCACCTGGTATGCAGGGTGCTGCAAACTGCTGCGTGCCACCCAAGCTGCCCAGGTGGCCCCCAGTTGGGCATGGTGCCTGGCCTCTCTTGGGACCGAGCATTTCAAAGGAAGAGGCCCCATTCCAAATCGACTCCGGATTCCCCTCCGCCCCATTCAGCTGCAGCCGGGGGCGTGAGCTTCGCTGGAAAAATAAACACCCGTCCAAGTGAAACGCCAGCAGAATCCCATTAACCCCGAGTTCAGCCTTTCGGGCAGCCTGGCGCTCCCCGGGCAGCGGTGGGTGGGTGCCTGCCGCTCCCCTCCCGCACTCTGCCTGACCTCGGGACTCCCCTTCCACTCGCCCGGGTGGCAGAGTCCTCGTAACCCCGACAAGGCTGGGCCCAGGATTCCTGCAGGGCTCGACCCCCAACCTTGTCGTGGTCACTTAGGGCAGGGGCGAGGGTGTCCCCGCTCTCTCCACACTGGACGCTTCCCAGACCAATTGATCCTTGCATACAGCTCAAAGCAAATACAAGTTATTAAACAGCAACCAATTAAAAACGAATAAGGAAAAAATGGGAAAGGTGAAAGGAAACCCGTCACCCCGCTCTGTGGCCCGGGGACGTCACAACCAGTGTCTCTGGGATGTCAGGGCAGTTCACAGTCTGTCCCTCACACATCCCGGGCCCCTGCCCAGGTTGCTGCAGTTCTCCTCCCAGCACTGACCTGCTCCCGGGGCTGCTTCTCTGGTTCTCTGGCTGGCAGGGCCCTGCTCTCCCCTTAAGTCAGCCCCACTCTGTCTGACCCAGGCCATTCCAGCTCACAAGGAAGACGGGACCCCCCTGACTCCCTGATTAGCCTGCCCCGTCAATCCGGCTGACCTGGAGCGTTGCTCCTGGGGACTGTCAGTCTCAGGGGTCTAATTTCCCATCGACCCTTCCCCTTTCTTTTGGTACTGGGAGCTACCCAACCAGGAACCCCCCCCCCCCCCCCCGGAGTTTAGTAAGGGACCAACAGTTCCTTTACACTGGCATCAGGCAGCTCACGGCCGCAGGAGGGGCCGGGAACATCCTGGCATGGAGCTGGACAGGAGCTGCCAAGGCAGCGAAGGCAGGAGGCTGCCTGCCCCCTGGAGGGGAACCAGCATGTTCAGCAGCTGGGGAGGCCTGGGGGGAGCAGAGCTGGGAACCAGGTTGTCTCATGACCCCATTGCCGCTGCTGGGAAGGCTCCAGGGCTGCCAGTCGGGCTCCGGTCACCAGCCCGTGAATCCACGCCCGGACTCTGGGGCGTGGCGCTCCGTTCCCGTCGGCGCCAGGGCCGTGTATTTAACCAGGATAAACAAACCCTTCGAGACCAGGCACCTGATTTCTACCGGGTGCGTATCCTGGGGCAACGGGCGCAGCCCTCTCTGGGGTCGCGGGGGAAAGGAGCTGTGTTTGTCAAGGAGCTTGGGGAAGGTGACAGAGAAACAAACACCGGAGACAGGATAACGAACGGAAGGGGGACAAGGGCCAAAGCCAGTTAATGTGACCACACTTAGCAACTGCTGGCTGGAGAGGAGTGGCAGCAGAGAGAGGACGAGAGCAGAATGAAGCAAAAAGAACAGACAGGGGAGGGAAAGAAAAACCCGCTGAGACTGGGTGAAGGTCCGAGACATCAGAGGGGCACGAGGGAGCGATAGTTACAGGGAATCGCACAGATTGCCGGATGGCAGGGGACAGATCACTGGAAAATTGCCCTGTTCTGTTCATTCCCTCTGGGGCACCTGGCATTGGCCACTGTCAGAGGACAGGATACTGGGCTAGATGGACCTTTGGTCTGACCCAGTTTGGCCGTTCTTATGTCTCTTATATTTCTTATGGAGGGTGGAGGCTGGGAAAGAACTGGGTCACACTTTATATTAGGGGTCTATTTATAAATGGTTTACAAAGGGTTAATAGATGTTTCACGTTACAGACAGGTGTAGGACATGTTATAGATGGTTACAAGCAGTCTATTGACTTGCTGGATTCTATGACAGTTGATTAACCAGTTATTAAAACAGCTAACCCTTTGTTAACTTTTGATGAGCTATTGATTTTATAAACTCTATTGAATGCACATCATGCCTTGTGGAATGTTACAAACCATGTGATGCAAAACCAATGAACTGCTGTGTGACATGTCATGATAGCTAATGATATGTCATGACATAAATCAGCGTCCTTTCACCGCAATGAGCAACCTCATTCCTTCAAATTCTTATAATCTATCTATCTATCCCCATACACCCCCCCATCTATCTATCCCTATATACCCCATATAATCTATCTATCTATCTATCTATCCCCATACACCCCCACCATCTATCTATCCCCATCCACTCTATCTATCTATCTATCTATCTATCTATCTATCTATCTATCTATCCCCATCCACCCCATCATCTATCTATCTATCTATCTATCTATCCCCATACACCCCACCCTCTATCTATCTATCCCCATATACCCTATCTATCTATCTATCTATCATGCCCATCAAAGTGGTATTTGGGCTTCATTTTAACTGCCAGCCATCCACTCCTATTTTTGTGTCTTGCCCTTAATTCAAATAAACCAGTAGACTATATCTGAAGAAACGCAGCGCCAGTGACATGCCTGCCAGCCAGAACCAACCAAAACCTCCTGCCTTTTTCTGTTGTCTCTCTGCCCATCCTGCAGCCACTAAACTCTTCGTAGGTTTATGTCTCATTTACTGTAAGGGCCCGTTTCCTTCCCATGGCTGTATGATGCCAGCTACGGTAAGTACTGTAATAAGGAGGCTGTAAATCAGTCACCTGAGGGCTATGAAAGAAATGGGTGTTTACCCTAAGGTGGCATGTTAGAGGTACATACCACCACCCCGAAATGGGTCATCAGCAGGGAAAGAACCCACAACTCGCAGCACCACAGGCAACAGCAATTCTGGGCCCCAGGGCAGAACGGTCAATGGGTGCTCCTCCAGCATGGCCAGGGCTTCCACATGCCTGCCCGGCTGTCTTCAGCACCGCCGGTGCCACCCCACACGCGCCTAGGAGTCCTGCGGCCCACTTGGACAATTTAAAAGGGCCCGGGGCTCCTATCTACCACCGCAGCAGCTGGGGGCCCTGGGGCCTTTTAAATCGCCCAGGCCCCTGGGCAATTTCCCCCTTTGCCTCCCCCCTGTCGGCGGGCCTGACCGCAGGCCTTTATGACTCAAGGTAAATGTTAGTTGGCAGTATCAGTAGGTTGTTATCCCTCTGTGGTAAAGTCAGAAATTGAACCTCGGTTACCTATGGCCCAAGCTACCTCTACTCCTGGGGCCACCCTCGCTGTCCTATGTGAGCCAGGCATTAGAGAGGGCAGGATGCAGGCTTTTATCAGTGTCGTGCCCTGGCAGTATTTCCCCTTCTGCATAGAGAGAATATGGCAACTAATGCGGTGAAGGCAAAGAGTAGGAGGCAGGAAGGAACCTGCGCCATCAGACCAGCGACTGTCAGGGACCGAAGCACAGAACCAGCACCCCCCCGCCCTCCAATGGCCACGTAATTTTCTCTGCTTCCTTCCAGTCGTGCTGGTTGTCGTATTCGGGATCTGCTGGGCCCCCTTCCACACAGACCGGCTCGTCTGGAGCTTCGTCTCCCACTGGACGGGCCGGATGCTGCACATGTTCCAGTACGTCCACATCCTCTCCGGGGTCTTCTTCTACCTGAGCTCAGCCGCCAACCCCATCCTCTACAACCTGATGTCCACGCGCTTCCGGGAGATGTTCAAGGAGGTGATGTGCCACAGGCGCCTGAGGCGGCTGGGCTCCAGGAAGTACTCGCCCAGCGTCACCCGGGTCACCACCCGCAGCACGGTGTGCGAGCACCTGCCCGCCGGCAACGGGCTGCCCCTGTCCAACATGGAGGAGGAGGAGATGGGCGTGGAGGGGGAGGACGCCCTTAAGCATGAGATGTCCTTCCCCTGAGGGCACTGCCAGGGCCTTCCCCGCTAGTCAGGCTCCTGGAGGGACACAACGACTGCGAGGGGGTTGGGAAGGCCATGTCCAGTGTCTAGTCACCCTGCTTACGTCTCCTGTCGCTGTGCCACCCGCTAGCACTGCCCTGGCATGATCTCCACTCCCACCCCTTGCAGGCCGAACTCACCAGGGGCTGCGCCATGGCACGAGGGTACGAGCGAAGGCAGAATTTGGGTTCAGAGAGGTGGGGCATTAACTCTTCGCTGGCTGGGGTCCCACTCCACGGGCCATGCCTTTGCAGCCTCTTGGCTTCGGCATAGGTGGTGGCGCCATCCGGCTGCAGGTTGTTGTCCGGTGTGTCTGGCAGCACCGGACCGGCTTAGTGCTAGGAGGGACGTAAACAACAAGTGAGAGGCAGGTTGTCTCCACTGATCCCAGCTTCTTCCCTGTGTAGGGCATCGGGGCCTGAAACAGCTCGGCCAGAGGTTCAGACATGGCCACTGAACTCAGAGCAACTGCCTCTGTCATTCAGAGGGCTGGGCCCTGGTCACAGGGTAACGCTGCCCGCCGGCTGCCTGAGTCACAGGGCAACAGGTCCCGTCCCCGCCCCCCCACTCCTGGGAGAAGTCTCCTTGCTAACCCTAGCCTGAGGCTCCAGCCATTACTACCTGCCAGCCTCATTCACCCTCCTCCCCCGTCCCACTCCCCCCCTCCCCAGGCTCTCTCCTCCCTTCCTGCACCTTCAACCACCACCCAACAATCCCTCCTCCAGGCTGTCCCAGCCCAACACCCCCCTCCCAGTAGCCCCCAACTTTCTCCAGTACCCTGGTCCCCACTGGGTGCTCCCGATTACCCGCAAGCCCCCCTTGCTCCCTGAGACGTGCAGGGAATCAGCTCCCAGCATCGCCAGCTCCAAGCCTCCCAAATTCATCTGACTTTAAAAAATACTAAATGTCGGGGTCTGTTTCCCTGCCTCCTGGTGCTGGGACCTTTAGGAGTTGCAGCCCCAGCTTTTCTCCACACCCACGTGGGCTACAGCCTAGAAAACAAGAGCTGAGATGCTCCCAGAATCCCAGGACTCCAGCAGCTGGGGGTTTCAGAAAGATGCCAGATATCAAGAGAGTTGGCAGCGCTGGGTTCCTGACACCCCTACTCCTGCTGTCCCTGGGGAGGAGGGCGAGAACCAAGAGGTGCAGGAAATCAGCAGAGAAATGCCACTCAGGGAGCGTGGCAGGGTGCAGATGCAGGATCTTCCCCGCGGCCTGTGGGTTTGACATGCTGTAGCTGAGGCATCAACACCCCCATGAGGTGTGGTGTTACCCTCCACCCCTCTACGTGCCTGGCTGTCCGAGCGTGTGCCATGCCTCTGCCGTGGCAGCTCTGGGCAAGGCCATGGCAGCTGTGGGTGGAAAGAGCTTCGCCCAGGAACCCCGCAGTGAGGCGCAGGGAGCTCAGTTTGACACGCACCATACCTGGCTGCCCTCGCTTTCCCCTTCCGCCCGCCAGGGAGGGACTGTAAATCAGAAGGAAAGGGCAGTGGGGCCTGGGCCTGGCGGAGCTGCCGAGGCCATGCTGGAGGCGAGGGGGGCTGGTTTTACTCCGACCCCAGTGAAGAAGGAAGAGCTGTTGTGTGAGGCTGACTCACCCTTTCCCTGGCTGGCTCCTATGTGTTGGCGCGCGTGAGCCATGGAAGATAATTCACCCTCCCCACATAAACATGGGAACCTTTTCTGACAACAGAGATGTCTCTGATCCATGTGCTAACAGCTGACACAAAGTGCAGTGCTGGCAGCCCGGCTGTGGAGCAGATGCTGTCTCGCTCCCTCTCCACTTCCCTTTCTTCCTTTCACCACCTCGTCCCGGACCTTCCCCAGCGCAGCAGCCGCTCCTCCGACATCAGCAGCTACCCTGGGCCGTCCACGCTGTGGCGAGTTCGGGGGTTTTCTCTCTGTGAGTCTCTCTGGTCTGCATGAGCTGATTGTCGCTTAACTTGAGAATTAAAACAAACCCACCACCATTCTCGTTAGTTGGGCTCAAATTATTTCTCTCTCTCAGCTGCTCTCCCCCGACCCACTGTCTCTATTCAGTATAAACTCAATTGCACCCCACCTTGACTTTCCCTAGAGGAGTGACAGCAGAGAAGCTAAATGAATTCTTTGCATCGGTCTCCATTGCAGAGGATGTGAGGGAGATTCCCACACCTGAGCCATTCTTTTTAGGTGACAAATCTGAGGAACTGTCCCAGATTGAGGTGTCAATAGAGGAGGTTTTGGAACAAATTGATACATTAAACAGTAGTAAGTCCCCGGGATCAGATAGGATTCACCCAAATAGTCTGAAAAAATTCAAATATGAAATTGCAGAACTACTAACTGTGGTATGTAACCCATCACTTAAATCAGCCTCTGTACCAGATGACTGGAGGATAGCTAATGTAACGCTGTCTTTTAAAAAGGCTCCAGAGGCGATCCTGGCAATTACAGGCCGGTAAGCCAAACTTCAGTACCAGGCAAATTGGTAGAAACTATAGTAAAGAACAGAATGATCAAAAATGTAGATATACGCAATTTGTTGGAGAAGAGTCAATAAGGCTTGTGTGAAGGGAAATCATGCCTCACCAGTCTATTAGAATTCTTGGAGGGGGGTCAACAAACATGTGGCGAAGGGGGATTCAGTGGACATAGTGTACTTGGACTTTCAGAAAGCCATTGATGAGATCCCTCATCAAAGGCTTTTAAGCAAAGTAAACAGTCATGGGATAAGAAGGATGATCCTCTCGGGGATCAGTAACTGGTTAAAAGACAGGAAACAAAGGGTAGGAATAAATGGCCAGTTTTCAGAATGGAGACACGTAAATAGTGGTGTCCCTCAAGGATCTGTCCTGGGACCAGTGCTGTTCAACATAAATTATCTGGAAAAGTGCGTAAACAGTGAGGAAGCAAAATTTGTAGCTGATATAAGTTACTGAAGATAGTTAAATCCAAAGCCAACTGTGGAGAATTACAAATGGATCCCACAAAACTAGGCTGCTGCGCAACGAAATGGCAGATGAAATTTATTGTTGATAGGTGCAATGTAATGCACATTGGAAAACATAATTCCTACTATACATACAAAATGACGGGGTTTAAAATAGCTGTTACCACTCAAGCAAGAGATCTCAGCTTCATCTTGGATAGTTCTCTGAAAACATCTGCTCAATATGCAATGAAAGTCAAACAAGTTAATAGAATGTTAGGAACCATTAGGAAAGGGACAGATAATAAGACAGAAAATATCATAATGCCTCTATATAAATCCATGGTACGCCCACATCTTGAATACTGCGAGCAGTTCTGATCGCCCCATCTCAAACAAGATAAATTAGAATTGGAAAAAGTACAGAGAAGGGCAACAAAAATGATTAGGGGTATGGAACAGCTTCCATATGAAGAGAAATTAAAAAGACTGGGACTTTTTATCTTAAGAAAGAGACAATTTAGGGGTGATATTATAGAGGTGTATGAAATTATGACAGGCATAGAGAAAGTGAATAAGGAAGTGTTATTTACCCCTTCACAAAACATAAGAACCAGGGGTCACCCAATGAAATTAATAGGCAGCAGGTTTAAAATAAACATAAGGAAGTATTTCTTCACACAATGCACTGTCAACCTGTGGAACTCCTTGCCAGGGGATGTTGTAAAGGTCAAAAGCATAACTGGGTTAAAAAAAGAATTGGATAAGTTCATGGAAGATAGGTCCATCAATGGTGGTTAGCCAGGATGATCACACGCACTGGGTGTCCCTAAACCTTTGACTGCCAGAAGCTGGGGCTGGATCACTCAATAATTGCCTTGCTCTGTTCATTCCCTCTGAAGCATCTGGCACCGACCGGCCACTGTTGGAAGACAGGGTACTGGGCTGGATGGACCATTGGTCTGACCCAATATGGCCGTTCCTGTTTTCATGGCAGGAATCCTGCTTTTTTTAAAGCCACTGCCCCGAAGCACGGTTAGCTCACACGCACTGCTGCCAGATTGGTGCTGTGATAAGATTGATACTAGCAGCAGAAACTTCCCTGGCAGTCCTGAGCAAATAAAATGAAGCAGGCTGTGCCTCACACTGCCCTCGCGTGCTCATAACCCCCCAGTAAACGGGCCCGTAATCCCTTAACTGATCCCTACTGCTCCTGTAGGGCATGATCCAATCTGGCAGTGGGAGCCTTGCGGCTGGTTTCAGCGGGCTTGGGGTCAGGACCTTAGCCTGTATCTTTGTCCAAATTCACCAAGTCACCGTTCAGTGACCGGCTTTGTTTTCCGACTTCCGGTTTCTAATGATTATTATTTGGATGATTGTCTTAAAGGAGGCAGCATTTCCCAGTGCATGAGGCACCAGACTGAGAGTCAGGATTCCTGGGAGCTGTTTCAGTCCCTGACACTGACTTATTGTGTGATCTTGGGCAAGTCTCTTCGTCTCTGTCTCAGTTTCTCCACCTATAAAGTGGGCATAAGCACAGGTGCCAACTTTCAGCTTTCCCCCCGGGTGCTCCACCCCTGCTGGGTCCCGAGGCCCCACCCCCACTCCACCTCCTCCTGAGGGGCGGTGGGCGAGAGACACTGGGGGAGGGGGAGGAGCTGATCGGTGGGGGCTGCCAAACAGCTGATAGATGAGTACTGGGCACTCACCATTTTTTTCCATGGTGCTCCAGCCAGGGCCGGTGCAACCACTAAGGCAGAGTAGGCAGCCGCCTAGGGTGCCAAGATTTGGGGGTGCCACCGCCAATCAAAGCAACAGAGGGTCCTGTGGCACCTTTAAGACTAACAGAAGTATTGGAGCATAAGCTTTCGTGGGTGAATGCCCACTTCGTCAGACCTTTTTTGATAGATTTCCATTCCATACGGCTAAATGCAGTGCCTTGCATGGTGTCAAGTATCAGAGGCAGCGCCGTATTATTGCCTAGGCCGACAAGGCCTAGGCCTAGGGTGGCAAATTTTCAGGGGCGGAAGCTCCCCTCCGCGCCCCGCCCCCCTGCTCCAGCTCATCTTCGCCTCCTCTGCAAGCGCGCCGTGGCGTCCTGTTTCTCTCCCCTCCCAGCGCTTGCGCCGCGAACCAGCTGTTTCGCGGGGCAGGGAGGAGGGGGAACGCCACACGCTGGGGGAAGAGGCGGGGCCGGGGGCGGGGATTTGGGGAAGGGATCCAATAGGGGAAGGGAGGGGGCGGGGACTTTGGGGAAGGGGTTGGAATGGGGGCGGGAAAAGGGCAGAGTCGGGGCGGGGCCAGGGCGGCAATTATTTCCCGGCCTAGGGGCGGCAAAATTATTAATCCGCCACTGATCAGAGGGGTAGCCGTGTTAGTCTGAATCTGTAAAAAGCAACAGAGGGTCCTGTGGCACCTTTAAGACTATCAGAAGTATTGGAGCATAAGCTTTCGTGGGTGAAGGCCCACTTCGTCAGACCAAGATCAAGACGCTGGCTGCAGATCGCAGACTGAAGGGAGGGAAGACGTATATGATAAGAACCACGCTCCCAATGAATTGCTCTCCTGCCTTTAGAAAGTCAGCGAAGTCCTTTGATTTGATTGCTGTGTTGATAGGTACATTTACACAGTAATAGCTCCTTTGTCTTGTAGATTGCGCAGCAGCCAGAAGGAGAGTGGAGCCGCTTGCGGCGGGAAGTGTAAGACCCCCGCCCGGGCTGAGCTGTGCTGTCAGTGCGGTGCAGCCAGGGCCGGCTTGCATGGCATGCCCGGAGAGCGGGCTGCAGGATTTGCAGGCCGAGGCGGCGCTGCTGCTCCCTGGGGAGAGAAGGGAGGGACGCTGCGGCTGGCAGCTCTGCGGGCTCGCTCGCGTGGAGGGGCGTCTAAGCCTCTTTAACCCACCTCCCTGCGCCCCAGCTTTCTACCCTCCCGACCAGGGCCCGCTCCAGGGTTTTGGCCGCCCCAAGCGGCGGGAAAAAAAAAAAAAAAAAGCCGCGATCGCGATCGGCAGCCGCTCCACCGCGCCGCTTTCTTCTTCGGCGGCAGGTCCTTCCCTCGGAGAGCGGACAGGGACCCTCCGCCGAATTGCCGCCGAAGAGCCCGACGTGCCGCCCCTTCCCCTTGGCCGCCCCAAACACCTGCTTGCTCAGCTGGTGCCTGGAGCCGGCCCTGCTCCCGACCCTGCTTTGGTATGAGGGCAGCACACTCTCTGCCTCACAGTCCTGCCTGCCCCACGCCGACTCGTGAAGCAAAGCAGGCCACACGCTCCCATTGTCCTGTTGCAACTGCACTTGAATCCTACCCCGCCCGCCACCCCCGGCCAAACCCAGATTGCGCCCTCTCCCCCCTCCACACCCAAACCCGGTCTGCTTCCCTTCCCCTCCCCAGCCAAACCCAAACCCCGACTGACTGTCTGCTTCCCCTCCCTATCAAACCCAATTCCTTCTCGGACCGAATCCAGTCTGCTTCCCTTCCCCACCTAACCCAATACCCCACTGACTTAACCGGGTCTGCTTCTCTTCCCCTCCCCAGCCAAACCCGATCCTCCCAGTGTCTGAACCCGGTCTGCTCCCCTTCCCCTCCTCAGCCAAACCCAATCCTCCCAGTGACCGAACCTAGTCTGCTTCCCTTCCCCACCAAACCCTATCCCCCAGTATGACGGAGTATCCACCATTCTAATGTTATAAAAACAACAAGGAGTCCGGTGGCACCTTAAAGACTAACAGATTTATTTAGGCATAAGCTTTCGTGGGTAAAAAACCCACTTCTTCAGATGCATGGAGTGAAAGTTACAGATGCAGGCATTATATAATGACACATGAAGAGAAGGGAGTACCTCACAAGTGAAGAACCAGTGTTGACAGGGCCAATTCGATCAGGGTGGATATAGTCCACTCCCAGTAATAGATGAGGAGGTGTCAATTCCAGGAAAGGCAAAGCTGTTTCTGTAACGAGCCAGCCACTCCCAGTCCCTGTTCAAGCCCAAATTAATGGTGTTAAATTTGCAAATGAATTTTAATTCTGCTGTTTCTCTTTGAAGTCTGTTTCTGAAGTTTTTTTGTTCAAGAATAGTGACTTTTAAATCTGTTATAGAATGACCAGGGAGATTGAAGTGTTCACCTACTGGCTTTTGTATGTTACCATTCCTGATGTCCGATTTGTGTCCATTTATTCTTTTACGTAGAGACTGTATGGTTTGGCCAATGTACATGGCAGAGGGGCATTGCTGGCACATGATGGCATATATCACATTAGTAGACGTGCAGATGAATGAGCCCTTGATGGTGTGGCTGATGTGGTTGGGTCCTCTGATGGTGCCGCCAGAGTAGATACGGGGACAGAGTAGGCAACGAGGTTTGCTACAGGGATTGGTTCCTGGGTTAGTGTTTCTGTGGTGTGGTGTACAGTTGCTGGCGGCCTCATTGTTGTTTTTGTGGATACAGACTAACACGGCTACCCCCTGAAACTTAACACCATGCAAGGCTCTAATTTTATAAATTTGATTAATAACAATAATTGGATATTATAAAGGTAGAATAAAATGTAGTAGATATTGATATGAAAGAATGAAGGATGGAAGTGACAGTGTATTGTGTATAATGTATGTGATTTATTTTAAGATCAATGCTAGGTTGTGCAAGTGAAAACAATAACAATGTCAACACTGTCAGGTTATTCATTTATTTTTATTAAATATGTAGCCTAAATAATGAAATTAATAAATTTTCAAGCCGACCGTGTATTAATTATAATGAACAATGCCATATTATGCAGTATTCGTTTTTGAAAGTTTATAATAAGCGATGCTCCGGGGGGAGAGGGGGCGGAAGGTGGAAGTTTCGCCTAGGGAGCAAAATGTCCTTGCACCGGCCCTGGCTCCAGCCCCGGAGCACCCACGGAGTCGGTGCCTATGGGCATAAGGAAGTGAAGTACTTTCAGCTCTATGTGCAAGAGGAGCCAGCTCATCCTCTGGGCCAGGAGCTGGTTAGACGGTTGTAAATGTCACAGGACAGACCCTAACCCTGGAACATGCAAGCCCCTGCTGCTGCCCCTTCCAGAGCCCAGACCATAAACCACAGTGTCCTGGTGTCGCTTGTTGGGGCCGTGGCCTCAGAAGTACCCCCGTAAGCCAGAGCAGCTGCGCCGGGTTGTGAGTGAACAATCTGTATCCGGCCCTTCAAACGCAGCGTTCAGGAAATGTCACCAAATGTCAAGGAGCGCGGCTCGAGCGGCTGCGCTTCTCTGAGTTGGAAAGGGGCAATCAATTATTCCTTCAGATCAATACCCTCGATTCCCCTGTGATCTCCCTGCCCACAAAGAGGATGAAATATTCAGACACTGAAATGCCACCTGAGACGCAGCCCTTGCTCGTCCCAAAGAGCTCTGCCCAACCAGTGCCCGCACCATGGAGAATTTTGAGAAGCTCCCTGATCTTATCTGAATTTTGAACGTATCCACCCTTGAGGTGTCTAGGCACCATGCAGCATCCTTCTCGTCTGGTAGGAGTCTATCAGCCGCTTCTCTTCTCAAAGAGCCTGAGCCCACAGCCACTAGCAGTGTCTTTGCCCTGGCTTCGGTGCATGCTGGGTCAGGCCCACAAAGCGTATCCCAGACCCTGTTTTCATGTCCCAGAAACAATGAGGGAAGGCGACTAGAGGAGTTGCTGTCTGGGTTGTTTCTGAGTTCAGGTGGTTCCTCCATAGCACGGGGCACTTGGGGGAAGAGTTGGTGCAAACCTATGGAGGGCCTGTGCCCTCCGCATGGCATGACCCCCAGCCTCTGAACACGGAGCAGAATCAGACCCATAGGCAGCATGGACATGGAAATTCAGGGCTGGCTGTGCAGAACCCTGTTCCTTCTCTCTCCTCCTTGCCCGGGTCCATGGCAGATTCCTCCAGAGAGAGCCCAGGCTGCTGTGACCCTAAGCACTGTCACCAATGCCTGCAAAGCGTTCCCCTATCCCCTCCCCCCGCCCCATCCCTCCTGCATACAGAGCAGAGGGACGCTTCTGGGATCACCATAAAAGTTGCACACTGGTGCCAGACAGGATGAAAACCAAACCAAACTTCCTAGCTGGGGGGCTGGGAGGGGGGGAGGGAAGAGGCTGCATGATGGGGTACATGGATCCTGCCTTGTAGTTGGCAGGGAGAGGGTTAAGGATGATCAAGTCTGGCTCCAGCTCCAAACTTTCCCAGCCCTTTTGGGGTTCCCACCAGGGGACTAGTTTTGAGGCCTTCTCCCCATGCAGCGACTGCCTCAGGGGCTCCCCCCACCACTCATCCATTTGGCTTGCCAGGGAGCAATGGAGCTGGGTTTAGGATTGTCCCAGCAGGAAGAAGTCACTTCTTGGGGTTTAGAGCCCTGGGATGAGCAGAGCCTCGTGAACTGAGCTGGGCTGTGGGTTCGGAGCCCTTCCATCCTGGGCTTCTGGATCAGGCCCATCCTTGCCCCGTGGCCTTTGCCTGTCGGAGCAATGGCTGGGCTACATGATCCTTACAGCTTGGAGGGGGTCTCTGAGCCCCACCCGGGCTGCATTTCTCTTGGATCCAGCCTCAAACCTGGGAGTCACGGTGCTGCGAGAAGAACCCATGTTTCCCCTGTATCAGCATGTTCTGCTGCAGCAGCAGCAGCTGTACGAGGCACCCGAGCGCGGAGCCCTGCGCATCGACAAAGCCACCCGCAATGAAAGGGACACTCACTCTGTTCGCTGGCCCCATCAGCGGCTACCCACAGCGCCCTGCCAGGGAGCTTGGTGAAGGGCCTTCTTTCTTGTCACGTTCCCACCCTGGTTTCGGAGCCCTAGGAGTTCTGGATCGTTCAGGGGAGGCTGATGAAGGAAGGGGAAAGCCACAATCCAGCCCTCCCAGCACTATTCTCTGGCCTGATCCCCTTCGCTTCCCACTGGCTTCTCCCAATTCCCATCGCAATCAGCAGGACAGGCCCTGCGTCGGCAAAACGTCTCTCGGAGGAAAGAATCGCTGCCACGAGCATCAATACTGATCTCGTTTCCTCTCCCTTAATCTGCCATCCATCACTGGTGCGGAGGAGAGCAGGAGCTCTGGGTGGGAACGCTCCAGCCGGAGGTTCCTATCCTCCCACTGCTCGCCCGTGTGCAGCCAACAGGGTGATGTGTTTGGGAGAAGGTAATTGCCCCTTGATTACTATTACCCAGCCATTTATCGAGGGCTAGTGCTGAGCGGTGATATACACCTCAAGGGAATAGCTCTTTAATAGTCAGTCAATACCATTTCATGAAGCAACAACTGCTGCTCGAATGAAGCTTGAAGGCCCCCTAATGCGATTAACTGGGATGGAAAATCGTTTATAGACAGCAGCCCAGGAGACACTCAGTGTGGTTTGCGGGGACCAAGGCCCATCATAGGCTCTGCTGCCCGGAGCCATGTGCTTTTGGGGTGCTGGGTCTCTGGGAACCCATAGCAGGAGCATCGAGTGCCTGACAGCCCCAGCGCCTCCATTCCCCTGCTTCCTTTCCAGTCCCAATTTGGAAGCGCTGCCAGGACTCACCCGCCAAAGGCCCGGCACTAGCCTTACAAAGCAGCCACCTCTGGGTAGCTCCACTGATATCTCCTAGGGGGTTGGGTGGAGCTAAGGGAGGGTCGTGTCTGGCTTCTGGAAATCAGAACTTACTGCCCACAATACCCAGTGGAACATCCCAGAGGAGTTGTCGCAGAGACTGGCCAGAGGCTAGGAGTGGGGGGGTGAGGTTCTGTGGCCTGCAGGAGGCCAGACTAGATGATCATGATGGTCCCTTCTGACCTTAAAGTCTATGAGCTCCAGAGCGGATGGAGGGGGACAGATCGGCAGGGGAGGGGTAGTTTTGTGGCTTGGTGGTATACAGATGGTAGTTAAAGGAGATTTCTACGGAGGAGGAGGAGGTGACTTCCCTGCTATTAACCCAGTTTACGAGGAAAGGAAGGGCACAGAATGACAAATCAGAGGCTTTCTGTGTGGGAAACCTACCATGGAGGCGTCCGGAAACGCTAATGATAAATTGCAGCCATTCTGCAGAGCGGAAACTGTTGATCTCTATCTTAGAGAGCTTAATAGGGGCGTGTGACCCCCGGAGAAGCAATCCCGGAGAATCAGAGGAGCACTTCAAAGGCCCTGGTTACAGAGCGGAGGGCATTATGCTAGCTCAGTGGTTTGAGCATTGGCCTGCTAAACCCAGAGTTGTAAGTTCAGTCCTTGAGGGGGCCATTTAGGGAACCGGGCTAAAAATCTGTCTGGGGATTGGTCCTGCTTTGAGCAGGGGGTTGGACTAGATGACCTCCTGAGGTCCCTTCCAACCCTGATATTGTATGTAAAGCAGTGCTGGGAAGCACTGAAGCAGAGCCAGGCTCGCCCTCCTGCCCCACCACTGGGGGGAGCACAGCGCCAGCCCCCTTTGCGCTGCATTAATCCAGCCGCTGTCTAGCGAAGACCAACGTGGACTCAGCCTCCTGAGCGTGCTGGGAGAACTGCTGATCTGGCAGCTCTCCGAGCTAGAAATCTCCCTCTCGTGCGGTCACATCACCTTCCCCCCAGCCTACCCCGCTAGGGTCCGAAGGCAGCAGGGGGGAGAGTGAGATCCTAATTTGAACCTCATGGGCTTGCCCGGCTCTAAATGAGGACAGAATCTGGCTGGCAGAGTCTTTGTTGTGAGGTGCTGTATTTTGCCTTATAATACCCCACGAAGCCAGGAGGGGGCGGGCTGGGGGTGGCTCCAGGCAGTTTTGCAGTAGCACTGGGGCTAACCCTGTTTCTCGTCGCCTAACTAAGGCCCTTGTTCAGTGTACAAGACAGCGACCCTTCCTGCGAGTCTTTACCATCGCCGCATGACGCTGTTCATGACGAGGCGCACACCAGCAAGAACCCAGCTCGAAGCCCAGCTCCCAAGTTAGAGACCCTGTCGTAGAGTTTACGTGACTGCCCCTCACCAGAGTAGCTAAGACACTGGCTGTCTGGAAACCCAGGGAAACTGACCACATTTGCCACAGGGGTGCGACAGACACAGAGCCAACTCCTCAGTCCCTCACAGCGGTGCTTTCAGGACCCCGCTCACCTGCGCTTTGGGGAGGAATGTTATGCCCGTGCAGAGGGAGTGAAAACTGGTGCAATTCGGAATCCTCCACTCACTCACTCATGGTAGCATTTTGCACTGGTGTCAGCGATGGTGCAAAGTGCAAAACAGGGTGAAAGAGCCTTAATGATTTCTTCCCAAGTAATACTCTTTGCTCCTTTTTTAAAAGGATCCGTCTCAGCTCGTGTTGGGGCCAATTCTGCATCCCCCCTGGAATTAAACTAGGATCTCCGCAGGCAGGGGGGAGCCAGGAGGAGGGAATGGCACTCCCTTATCTATACAAATCCCCACCCAGCTGGTAGTCTTTGTGCTACCAGGTTTGGCGGAGCCTAAACATACTATTGCACGGCAAAGAGAAAGGACACTAGCCCGTCCGATTCCTCCCACAGACTCACTGCACAGGGATTAAACGAGGCAGAAATGATGCGGGTATCATTCAACTGGGGAGCGGAAGAGGCGACGGGTTACCTGCTGGGTAAGACTGGGTGATGCCTTGAGACCGATCTGAGGCCACCCCGCAGCTTTTAGAGGCCTGTAGATCTCAGTTAAAAAAATGGTGGTCAACTGATAAGTTGTTGCACACAAACAGTGATCGGCAAAGAGAAATGTGGGGCTGATCTATCCCTGTTTTCCCAAATGACTCTATGGGCAACTGGAGCGCGGGGGCAGGGGGGTTATGACAGCACAAACACCCAGAGATCGAACCCCGATTGACACCGAGGGGAAGTGTTTGCCGTCTAAACCGCTCTCTTAACGTGGTTTTTATTTGTACTTTGCTCACACCTGTGTAACTCAAATGGCCGAGCAACAGGTGGGAGAAAAGATCTTGTGTTAAAAATTCATCTGTCCTGCCTCTTCAGACAAGGCGCACTCAGTACACGAGGAAGTCAAGTCTCGACGTGTCTGATATTTCCAAGGGAAAAAGCGAGCCCAAGGGAAAACAACAAGCGTTTCGGGTTTTCTGCCTGCCTCCTAAAGAAGCCAAACATGGCAGCAGCCCATTTATTTTCCTCTTCAGGTCTCCTTTATTGATCTGCCTTTGGGGGACTTGTTTAAATCATCTGAACGATGCAAAGCAGACCTCGAAGCTGCAAATAGGCAATTCTACTGATGCCTCCAGGTTCGGGGCGGTAGATTGAACCAATAGATTCCGGGAGGAAAGATGATAAAAGGCCGTCCACCAGCCCCGCACGAAGACATCCGCACTGACACCTGCTTCCGGGCCGCGTGCCAGCCGAGCCTAGCTGATTTACCGACCTCTCCAAGAGCTCACGCTGAAATGGGGAAAAGATCTAGTGCCGTTATTTATCAGCTCTCCGGAGACAGAGGGGCACATGGTTCTTTACAGACAAACAAAACCGTCGGGTGCCTGGCTCTGAGAAACCCACAGTCATGAGGAGACACAGCACAGCAAAAGGCTGGGGGGAGGTTAGGGAAGGCTACAACAGAGAGGCCCTGTGTCACGTGCTGATCCGGTTTAGTGCCCAGCTGTGTGCCCTGTGATTTGGGATCTAGGGCTGGGGGTCTCCCTTTCAGTAGATGCCTGGGTGATCAGGAAAACCTTCGAGATGCAGAGGAGAGACATGATAGCTTGGAGTCAGGGGGCCGGTGTGGTGGGGCAGAGGGCAGAGTAGGAAGGCATTGCCTTCCCCTTCCCCCTGCCCCCCAGGAGTCCTGGGCTGGGATCTGAAGGCGAGGGAGGTTGTATGGTGCACAGGTCCGAGAGGATGTGCCAGGCCTAGGGGAGGTGTGAGGGGAAGACTTGGAGATGCTCATGAGACGAGACCAAGGAGTGTGTCCAGCTGCGTTGCAGAGCGCAGGATGGGGAGACAAGAGGTGTAACCTAGGCAGGGGCCCCGTTGGGTGCGGGCGAGGAGTCTGAATCTTCTACCCTGAGAATGGCCAAGTGACGCGCCCGGGGAGGCGTCTCCTGACGCGGAGTCGGGGTGGTGTTCACACCACCCATCGCCACCCCTTCAAGGCCAATCCCTAAAGCATCAGAAGTGCAGGAAGAGGCTTGTATGGGAAGTGGCCCCAAATGTCAAATCTCAGCCCCTGAGTTTTGGGGGTGGGAGACTGGCAATGTGAACCCAACTCCAGATTGGAAAGTTATGGTCTCTGCAATAGCTGCTACCAGAACCCCAGAACTCAACCCCTGTAAACACCAGGAGTGCTCAGAACCTCAATAGGAACCAGATCCAAATGGGATGTCTCTTTATGCCAAGGTTAAATGGTACCCCCGAGTCTAACTCCCCAAACGGTGGGTAACTCAAAACCGAGCCCCGTGGAGAGTATGGTGATAAGAAAGGGAGAACCTGGATCCAAACGTCAGTATTAGCACCTCAGCCTCAAATGGGCCAAACCAGGACCCCAAATCTGAACCCTCCAAAATGTTGTGGCGTGTGCGCGGTCCCACTCGGAACTGAGATCTGAATCCCAGGGGTTGGCCCCACCTCCAGGACTTATGCAAAACGGCAGGGGAGCCGTACAGATATGGCATCAGAGAAACGTAGGGCTGGAAGGGACCTCAGGAGGTCATCTAATCCATCCCCCTGCTCTGAGGCAGGACCAAATAAACCTAGACCAGCCCTGGTCAGACTGTTCTTAAAAACCTCCAGTGACGGGGATTTTACACCTCCCTAGGTAACCCGTTCCAGGGCTTGTTAGAGTTAAAAAGATTTTCCTAATATCCAACCTAAACCTACAAATTAATCTGATTAATTCTTGTAATATGACCAGTAACCAGAGCTTGTCTGCAGTGGTGTTGTAGCCCTGTTGGTTCCAGGCTATGAGCGAGACAAGGCGGGCGAGGTATTATCTTTTAATGGGCAAACTTCTGTTGGTGAGAGCAACCAGCTTTCGAACTTACCCAGAGCTCTTCTTCAGGACTGGGAAACGTAATCAGAGTGTCCCAGCTAAATACCAGGTGAGAACAGATGGGTGAGCGTAACAATTATGCTTAGCAACATGAGTTAACTCCTTATGCTTAACCATCTGTTCCACCTTGTATTAAGCTGAGCTGCACAGCTTGGGGAATGCTGGTGTGTGGGGACTAGTGGCCAACATGCAGGGAGTGGCCTTAATCATTGTAGGGGTGGAACTGGTCCCAGGAGTCCAGGAATCTACCTGATATGGGTCTGGCTTTCCCTTTGCATCCTAGCAGGCCCTTTGCTGCCATATCTATCTATCTATCTATCTATCTATCTATCTATCTATCTATCT
>NW_020664439.1:45493942-45497109 GCF_002925995.2 Terrapene triunguis
GGGCCAGTCACTCAGCCACTCTGTGCCTCAGTTTCCCCTTGTATAACATGGGGACGTGGATGCTCACCCACTCTCGTGAGCACTCTATATCCATGCGAAGTATCGTTGCCACGTACAAGGGAAGCAGCCGGGTGTTGTCTGTGCCAGCTTGCGGCAGCACAAGGAGTCACTAGCACATCATGGAGCCGGGGAATCATTTTGCCTTCCAAGAGATGTCAAAATTGAAGGACCCCGGGTGAGAAGTTCAACCCAACCACTAGTGTTTGTAACACAAGAAGTGGGGGCACAAAACCTAATCAGACGAGAATGGTTTTCCTGGGGGAAATAGGATTTTGGAGGAGAATTTTAATTTCCCCTTGTAGGTTTCACTGGAAACACAAATGCAGCAGCAGCAGTGCCAGGAAGGGAAAGTGACCATAAGCAGGACGTGAAACTGACGGGCCTAATTTCATGGGGGACGGTGCTCCGTTCTGGTCACCTTGTTACAAAAAAGCAGAGGGCAAGGGGCTCTGGAGATGGGTGGTGAAAATGATTGGAAGCCTGGCGAGACAACCATAGGAGGAGTGAGACGATCTGGATGGGTTAGTTTAGAGATTAGGAGAGTAAGAGGGACCATCATAGAGTGGGTACGTCTGTCACTCCTGCTTACAAGAACGAAGAGACCAGAGACCGAGAGCTTTAAATATATTTAAAACTAATAACATACTTGTTTACACAACACATCATGAGCCTGTGGAACTCTCTGCCACAATGTATCCTTGAGCCAAAAGCACAGCGGGATCCCAGAAAGGGTTAGATATTTATTTATATGGATAATGTGAACATCTACAACTATATGAAGATAGAATGGAAAATTATAAAGGACTGAAATCCTTCCTGAGTCAGGGCAGAATCCAACTACTGACTGCTTGGGGTTACGTAGAAACCTCCCCATGGCCAGGGCACTCCGTAATTATCCATTTCTTCGACTGAAAGCTCGTCAGGGCAGGGACCAGGTCTAGTCTATGGCCTGGACCAGAGCCTATGATTGTACAGTGCCTTGCACAATGAGGTCCTGATCTCATCCGGAGCCTCCGGGTGCTACCGAAATACAGCTAATCGTAATAACTATTGTGATGGGGACCCTGAATGCAGTGTAGCATCACGGCCGGAGGACTGCAACTCAGCAGACTTGGGCAAGTTACTACCCCATTGCTCTGTGCCTCAGTTTCCCCATCTGTAACATGGGAATAAAGCTACTGGCCTCCTTTGTAAAATGCTTTGAGTTCTACTGAGGAAAAGCGCTGTGTGGTAGCTAGGCTGGTATCTGTCCATAAATGAGATTTAATATAGGGCAAAAAGGAGAGAAACGCTGAGTTATGGAGATCTGTCAAGGACTTTTCTCATCCCAGGCAAAGGGATACTTACAGAATGAGGCTCATCTAGCAGGCAAGGTCTGTCTGGGGAGTGAAGCATTTGAAGGCAGCTGTTTAGCATTGCTAAAGGTCATTCTCCCCATTTTGAGACAGTCTCCTGGAGGACAGGGGAATGCAGACGTCTGTCAGCTCAGCACCTAGTCTCTGCATGTCTCCACAGAGGGCTGCTTAGGGGTGCTATCTGGGATGTTAAGGAGCTCTGGAAAAACCCCGGACGTCAAGGGACTTGATATGGACCCGGGGAGAGGTTGAAAAATGGGGTTTGGGGTTGGAGAATGGGAGCGACCTCTGTGACACAGCAGGCAGAGGCTGATCGGGGAACAGTCAGAGGGGGGTGATTTCAAAGGTTGACCAGATGTCTCTGGAGCTAAGCTACCCCACCTCGCTGGGGGTGGCAGAGTGTTCCTATGAGGTAGGATATGAAATCTGTAGCGCTGTGGAACTGCATAGGCACAGCCTGCCTGTAGTAGGGCAGAAAACGACTGTGGTCTGGTTCATTTCCTGCAGGTGCCTCACAAGAGGGAGCCCCCCTAAGCAGAGACGGTGAAGGGTGCAGGAATCTCTGAAGCCTCCCCAAGATGCCAGTCAGTGGGCACGGGCAGTGATGTCCCCTGTTAGAGGGCTTATCCCTTCACCCTCCCGTTCCCTGGCCCTTCTCGCCTGAACAGAGAGCAGCAATACCTGAAGTCCGAAATTGCAAACAATTTGATGTTTATTGGGGTGAACTTCCAGCAAGCAATGATTCCAATTTCCTTCCTCAGTGTCCCCCTCCCCAGCTCAGACACCACAGAGCCTTGCCTGTCTCCCTGTTCCCATTCCCTGTTCCCGTTCCCCCCCCTTAGCAAAACAGGATTCCAATTCCCCACCACTTCCTTCCTGATTGACTGCAGACTATATAGTAAAACTTGAGTTCTGCTTAGCTATCCCTTAACCAATCATTTTACTGAAATTGAACTAACCAATCCTAACATAGTGTAACATGGTTATCTAACCAATTATATCCCACCACCTTAATTGGTTTACACCCAACAAAATTAATGATACAGCAGACAGAAACAACCACAGAACCAGACAGAGATTATACAGACAAACAAAAGGGAAGTGATAGAACAACAAAGAAATGAGGATTTCACACCCCAGCTATTGATAAGTGCGTTCTTGCCAGGCAGGATGCTATCGAACTAAGTTTTCTTTACATCTTCTAGGCTCTTCCCTTTCTCTGGAGGTGATAGATTGAATCACCCTTTTAACAGCCCCAAACTGCCTTATTTCAGTGCCACTGGTGAGGACGTGCTGCCCCTGCTGTTTAGCCAAAGGCCTTAGTCTAAGAACAAGGCCTTAGACTATCATAGTGAGAGAAAGCCTATAAACAGGCAGACTGATTTTGATTCTTGTTTTGTACCTCTATAACTAGCTAAGTGATAAGAATACATCTAAATTCTTAAAGTATAGGCCTTTACAGACAGGCCTGAATATTTATATCCTAACATACCTAGGGTGACCAGATGTCCCGATTTTATAGGGAGAGTCCCGATTTTTGGGTCTTTTTCTTAAAGAGGCTCCTATTATCCCCCACCCCCTTCCCAATTTTTCACGTTTGCTGTCTGGTCACCCTAGAAGGGAGGCTGGCCCACCACACAAGCGGTCAAAGAATGAAAAAGTCTCTGCCATTCGGAGCTGTATGGGGACAGAAGACTTTAGGTACATAAGCCAATGGCCATCAACTCCTATTCTGGGTTGGTTGGTTCTCCC
>NW_020664439.1:45497509-45516304 GCF_002925995.2 Terrapene triunguis
AGCCCACGAAAGCTTATGCTCTAATAAATTTGTTAGTCTCTAAGGTGCCACAAGTACTCCTGTTCATTTTGACAATGTCTCTCGGCTCTGACAGCCAGAGTTTCCAGCAAAGCAGGCAGCAGAAGCAATATTTTTAAAAGTATTTTGTAAAGTCGACAGGGTTCCATTCATTCAATAGCTTCTAGGTAGAGGCGCCGCATCTCTGAAATCAGAAGAACGGCTCTATGGAGGCTCAGCTCTGTAGTCAATTAAAACAGTCCCAAGCGCTCAGCCTGGAGGCTTTTCCTGTAGAGCGCCTACAGCCTGGCGGCTGGAATTCTCAGTGTATCGACAGAACAGGTACGATCCAGTGGGCGAGACGGTCGGCCTGATCTGGAAGGGGCAACGTTACGGGGGAGTTCTTAGCTGGTCATTGGCATCTTTGGAGGTGCAGCCAACAAATGGGCCATTAGTGAGGGCCTGCGGTATCATGCCGTTGAGACCCACCAAACTCGGGTCACCTCCCGTGAGCTCGGGTGGCGACCCTGCGGGATAAAAGTGGTATTGGCTGTACCCTCATGTTGAAATGCAACGTGGCATCACCACAAGCCAAGAAGGGTGCAGGGGAAACCGCCAGCAACTTGTGTAAGTGGCCTCTTGGGGAATCTCTGAGTCTGTCTTCTCTGAACCACCCTGGGGCTGTTGACCTCAGCGTCTGTTCGCTCTCGGAGCATTGCAATCGGGGAAGAAAACTTGGGACCGTCGTCTAGAATTTTTAATAGACTGTTACCATAGAAACCACTCTACGAGGAATTGGAACACGGCTCAGTAGAGCATTTTTAGGGACTCTGACTAGAGAAATCGACCGGGTTGGCCAGACTTCCTAGCAGTTTCTCTACGGCGCTCGATCTGAGTGTCTGTGGAGTTTCCTTCAGAACAGTATCACCGCAACCCCAGTTTCATATGGGCTACAAGAAGCAAACTGTGAAGCAGGTTCAATGTGTTTGCACCAGCCCTTTGGAAAGTCCCTTTTTAAATTACTCTTTGCCCTAAGAAATAAATGAAAATTGCATGAACCCCGAAGCGAAACTTGTTTTGTGAGCTACCAGACCCAATCAGCGCTCAGCTTTCCGGGAAGCGCTTTCAGCAGAGACCGCTCGAGAACTGCTCTCGGCAAATAAAGGAAACCAGGAAAACAGACACAAGTCCGCTCGCAGCTGCTTGCTTATGCAGTCCTGTGTTTGAGAAGAGCTTGATGGCAGAAACAGCTGCTTCTTCAAGATGCTCGGGATGGTTGGGGGAAATTTCTCGCTTCTTTTGCATTTTGCTCATTATTATTTGAGGCCGACGAACCTGAGTCTGGCTAGCAAGGTCCCCTGGGTAGCTGCCTTCTCCTCTTGCAGGGCCAGTTCAGAGAAACAGTCCCTTGTGGCTGTCGTTAAATCCCTCCACCAGGCCTCTCTAGAGATCACTGTCTCAGGGGCACCCACTGGAGGGAGACAGTTTGCCGGGAAGGCTTGACAGTGTAACAGGTGGCTGCATGATATGTAGTAGCGTTGGACTATATAATATATAGTCCAGGTGTGGACCAGGACCCTGTTGTGCTTGGTGCTGTATGAAATCACGGTCTTTGCCAAGTCCCCTCCTGTTCCTGACCAGGACTTTGGATCAGCCCAGGAGGAGACAGATCCTGCACAAATCTATCCCAGACATTACATGATCCGCTCAGGGCATGGAAGCACAGGGTGCTCCGGGGAGACCAGCTGGCTTCAGGGAGCCGTAGGGTGACCAGATAGCAAGTGTGAAAAATCGGGATGGGGGTGGGGGGTAATAGGCGCCTATATAGGAAAAAAGCTCCAAATATTGGGACTGTCCCTATAAAATCGGGACATCTAGGTAGGTTGCAATGAGCACAGCTGGGGAAGATAAACTCCCAAACATGGGGATGGTTCTCTGACCCACCCCCAAACTCTCTGGACCTCTTGGGTCTGCAAGACTGAGCCAGACTTCTCAGGAGGACAGGCCAGCACTTCCACACTGCGCTATTCTGCTCCCTCTTCTTGTCAACATCTGGTCCACTCTGGGCAATGGACAGACGTCTCATCATCTCATTTGCATAGCCACACCCACACCAGTGCTGGGGCGTCCTGAGCTGATCGCTGAGGGGTGGGGGAGGTCTGGGGGGGAAGATCTGGGTTTCTGTGTGAGCTGACCTGGTTCGCCCCTCCCCAGGTTGGGGCAGAGTGTACCCCAAGAGGAGCATAACCTGCCTCTTCCTAGTCTAAAATGGGTTGCAGTTAGGGTTGAATACTGAAGGCAAGTCTACACTGCAATAAAAGCCCCACAGCACAGCCGGGGCTGGTCCAGGTCAGCCGACTTGGGCCCCTGGGGCTCAGTCTGTGGGGCTAAAACTTGCAGTGTAGACACTCGGGCTGGGGTCTGAGCTCTGGGACCCTCCCCATTTGTGGAGTTTCGGAGCCCGGGCTCCAGCCCAAGCCTGAACGTCTACACTGCAAATTTTAGCCCTGGAGCCTGAGCCCTGCAATTGACCTGAGCACTGAGTCTTGGTGCTGCAGTGTAGACGGACCCTAAGAGACCCCAGAGCCATGCAATGCCCAGATCTCCACCATCCCATCCTTGTTCAACAGCTGCAAGCAGAATTGGCTGGCTTTGTAGCAGGCCAGGCTGCCACGGGCTCCCCCACTGCTCCCCTGAGAACTCCAGCGGGGAGGCAGGGCTTTGTGGGAGACGGCACTGGAGAGGAAAAACGTCCATAGACCTGGTGCAAAGACAACTAGGATCCTACAGCCAGCGCAGCTTTACTATCCCACTGCTTCGGAAGGAGGCAGCGGAACGAGAGGCGAAACAAAGAAGGGCAACGAGAACGAGACAAGGAGAAGAAATATGAGGCGGGAGGGATGGAGCCGAATGTAAATAGTCTAGCGGAGAGGAGGCTCGCGGGGGCCGAGAGCGCTGTCTGAATCCCTCCAAGATAGCGATATAAATTAAAGAAATTATTCAGAGTCTCGGGAGGACATATGGAAGTGATGGCTCAACGCCAAGGGAAGGGTGGTTAAACGAGCGATCAGAATAACGTTCTTGACAGTCGGAGCAATTTGTCCACCGTAAATGCTGTGGCTGGGGTTTAAAGGAAGGACTGGATGATTTGGTGGCTGATAATAACATCTGCAGCTGTGCAAAGGACGATCAGAGCCCATGCTTCAGAACGTCAGCTGGGCGTTCCAGGTTCAGGAAGGAATTTCCCGCCGTTACCCTACGGCAGACCTGACCAGGTGATTTCAGATGGACTTCACCTGCAAGGCATGGAGGAAGCGGGATGGAGCTACAGGACACTGGACCGCTGAGACTTGGTGTTGAGTGGCTGATCCGAGGGACCAGATGTCTGCGGTGGACGTTTAACATCCTTGATTTCTGTCTAGCTATTTCTGAAGGGAACAAATCCACGTGTGAGCGTAGCATCAGGCCCAGATCCACTAGCACCGTGACACTTGCAGTGGGGGATCTTGCAGCGGTCTCTCTAGGAGCTGGCATGACAGAACCGGCTCATTTCTCACAGGCCATCAGCCAGCTGGGGGGGGCTAGTAGTGACGCTGGGTCACTGCCCACCTGGGCTGGCGCTGTACTGGTGATGCGTGCCAGAGCCCACTGCTAACCCTCTGAGTAACTCGGTGCCGCCCAGAGATGGGCAGGGCGGAGGGACCCCACAAGCCTCCTGGAGCGCTGTGCTATTGGTTCATAAGGAGGTGGTTTTCAGGGCACCAGAGGGGGCAGAACATGCCAGCATGCTGCCGTATCACTGCTTACCAATGTTAGGAGCATCCTTGGCCATTTCTTGGGAGCCATTGGATAGTCCCACAGGAGCCTCAACAGGGGAACCGCCCCATTGGATCTACTTGCCCGCACGGTAGCTACTGGCCCCAGCAGCTCCGATCATAGAATCATAGACTATCAGAGTTGGAAGGGACCTCAGGAGGTCATCTAGTCCAACCCCCTGCTCAGAGCAGGACCAATCCCCAGACAGATTTTTGCCCCAGATCCCTAAATGGCCCCCTCAAGGATTGAACTCACAACCCTGGGTTTAGCAGGCCAATGCTCAAACCACTGAGAAGGCTGTATGTGTCTCCTTTTCATATTGTACTGCTTTGTTTTTAGACAATATGTTTGGCTACGTTTGGCTATTTGGTCTCTTGAACATTTTTAAGAGCGAAAAGCGAGTGTCGTCAAACAATTGGCTACCCCTTTTAGTCAACGCCCTGTTGTGTTGACACATGCTAACGCAGCATCAAAGCATTATCACCTTGCAATCAAAATGTTATTATTATTTATGGGTATTACTGTAGCAGCTACGAGCCCCAGTCATGGACCGGTGTCCCTTTGCACTAGTTGCTGTACAAACCCAGGACAAGAGAAGACTGCCTCTGCTCCCCAACGCTAACAGTCTAAATCATCACGTCACAACTGGTGTGAGAGTTCTGTACAGTAGGTAGAGCTGCATAGCTGGGTCTGTGTAATTAGTTAATCTAAAGAGTGCCATCTGCTGGCAAATACAAATAGGTCGCTTTGGTCAGAAGCTTGTGGGTTCAGTAAGGTCGTTGTTATGCTCTAAAATTGGGGAGCTCTGAAGAGCACTACCATGACGTTTCATGGGCCACCCAAAATACCCTTTGTGATCTGTGACCCACAGCTTGTGGGGCACACGGTTGGCCCATCAACACCAGGGGGGTTCTGGTGCCTAGCCTGATGGTCACCACGCTAAGCGTCATCTCGTTAAGGCGTAGGGTCCGTTAGAAGGAAGCAGGACGGGGAGATAGGACGTTGAGGCCAGTGTGATGCTGCCTCTCAGCTTGGTGTCCTTGGGGTAACACCCTGAGCTGAAATGCTCCAGATTCCGGACAGCAGCACAGGACTCTCTCGGAGCCGGTCCAGGGGGAGGCTCAGCGGGAGAGGTTCCAAATGGCGTCTCCTCTCTCTGCACCCGCGGTTGGCGCCGAGGTTGCAGCATGCCGGGGCCGAGGGTGATGTCTGTGCTTGGCTTGCCTGGAATATGCAGCGAGCTGGACGTGCCGCAGGGGCCGGGCTCCATCGAGTAATCTCCACCACAAACAATTTGTGCAAAAGAATCTTTTCCCAATGCTTGCCATCTCTCTTCCGAGATTTAGGATGGCGTCTTCCCAACAGGGGGAATGAATCAACACATGCCCCACGCACAACACTCTGGATTTCACCCCATCCCGTCGTCTAAGGAGTCACTGCCCTTCCCTGAGTGGCTTACGGAGCTGTCTCTCCCCTGCTGTTGGACAGTGTGAGTGACACTGTCTTCAGCGCTTCCAGGAAGCAGATTTATCACCGCGGCTTCGGGATTAAAAAGCCATCAATCCACCAGGCTGTGTCAGCCTTGTAAGGCTGTTTTTACAGTGGTTGTTTGCAATAGAGATTTTTTTTCCCCTTGTGGAGCAAAACGCAGCTTTAATTCAATTGTCGTGTGTATTTTGAGCCGTGATAAATGAGCTATAAGAACGCCAGCTACTTCCCCTCATCTCCCTACTGAACACCAATGTCAGGGTTTTTCCTGTGCTCGCTTAGCAAAACCATGGGCTGTCACTGCTAGTGACGGGTGAAACGCCAGAGGATGAGTGTGGAAAAGCACCCGAAAGTTCTCAACGCTGAACCTGAATGGCATCACCCAACCCTCTTCCAACCGGGTCTGGATGTTGAGGGAGAATTTGATGAGTTTTCTCCTTCTCTTTGGGCTGTAGGTACCATCAGAAGGGCTTCTGCAGTGGGCTCCGAGCCCTTCCATCCAGAACAGGGTGTGAAAATGAAAAGTGATCTGAACCTCAAAATATTGTTTGATTTGAGGTTGAGGGCAATATTCAGGTGGGTTCTTATCATACCCCAGGTACTCCTCCCATCTCTAGTTACTAGAGAAGATGACAAATCTATATCCAATGCCTAGGTATTACAGTGGTGGCAGATAGATAGATAGATAGATAGATAGATAGATGGGGTGTATAGGGATAGATAGATAGATAGATAGATAGATAGATAGATAGATAGATAGATAGATAGATAGATAGATAGATGGGGTGTATAGGGATAGATAGATGGGGTGTATAGGGATAGATAGATAGATAGATAGATAGATAGATAGAAGGGGTGTATAGGGATAGATAGATAGATAGATAGATAGATCTGAAGAGAAATTCATTGGCAAAGCATAGGTGCAAGGCGGGAGAGGAATGGTAAGAAACAGGACCGGTACCCAGGGGCAGCGGTAGAGCCCGGATAGCAAGATGAAGAAACCTGAGTATAAGGCCCCTGACAGCCAGTGGAGGCATCTGAAGCAGGGCCTGGTGTGGGCCGAGCAGCAGTAGGGAGAAATGATTGTGGCACCGCCGTTCTGGATGGACAGGTGGGGAGCGAGATGGGAGCTGGGAGCTCAGAGAGGAGGTGGCGAGAGGCAGCCCGGGCAGCGACGTGCTTTCTAGCCCTGGGGACGGAGAGGAAGCGATGGATTTTTGCGACGGGGTGGAGGAAAACCCAGCAGGACTGGGTGTGCAGGAGGAGAGAGCGGCGTCTCGCTGAGGGGGTGGGCCTGGGCGATGGAGAAGCTGAGTACACTGAGCTGCGGGAGCAGGGAAAGGGCGTCAGGGCTGTGAGGCTGGACGGCAGGGGAGAGGTCAGGGATGCGGCAGAGTCTGCTCACCACGCAGGGTAACCGGGCCCCATCAAATCCTGGCTGGGAGCGTTAGGGACTCTTGAATCCTGCTGGCCCAGGGCCTGGACACACACTCACCGATCTGCTCCTGTCCTTGCAGTGCACAAGGCAACACGTCCATGAGCCCAGGGACCGCACTGCTCACTGGGCAGCGTGGTGGGTACGGTCCTCGGCCCTCGGAGGGCGACTCTGGGCCTTTCAGTGCCTGACGGGGTCCTACAGTGCGCAACAAAGACCCAAACCGAGGGGTGCACCAAACAGGATCGTAGACAGGAGCGTGGGGTGACACTGGCTCCTTCCCTTCAACACGGGTGAGTGCCATTTCAGGAGCCAGCCTCTGGGTCTGATCCTGCCGCTGTCAAAGTCAACAGGAGTCTTTCCAGGGGTCCCGTGGGAGCTGGACATGCCTGTGTTTTTATACCACCTCCTAGCCCCCTGGTATGGGAGAGGAGGGGAGAGCCGGCAGGGGAATCTGGCTCTGGGATAACGGACCGCCGTGGGAGGGAGGGCCCATCCCCACCCCCTAGAGCCCTGGACCAGCCATGATGGACTTGCTGGAAGCTCCAGTGATATTTGGGATCACTTTCATGCTCAGGCACCAGTTTTGTGAGGTCTCGTTTTCCCAAGACTGGGTGTTCCCTAGCAATGGCCTGGCGAGGAGCCCCGGTTATTTATCGCACCTAGGCCAGCTGGCATCTCCTGGGCAAACATCTGAGAAACACTCTGCTTCCCTGCCCGCCTTTCTCTCTCCCCGCCCTCTTTATGCCCGGGGGACGTTGGCAGGAAACCAGGATCTGTGTGTTCCTTTAAATGTCCATCTGCTCCTGCGGCTTGCTCCTCACCTGAAAGCCCATAATCCTCTCTGCCCGTGGCATCCTCGGATTGATCCCCTTCATGATTCACGAGCTGTGGAGCTGCCCAGGCAGAGCAAAGAGGGAGGGGAGGGGAGGAGGGGGCCGAAGGAACTAGCAGCAAGGACAGATGAAATGCACAACCCGCTTGCAGGCCAAAATTGGCTGCTTAACAAGTGTCCTGCTAGGGTTGAAGCAGAATTATACTGAATGCTTTCAGGGGCACATGCGGGCGGTCTGGTAAGACAGGATGTTGTCTCGCCAGGGCAGGCTCTGGTCCGGGTTTCACTATGAGAGAAACGATGGTGGTGGGGCTCAAGAGAGCTGAGTTCAAATCCTGGCTCCCTGTGTGGGCTACACGTTGAATCCGTCCAGGCCTTGCTGCTCCATTTGTAAAACGGGGACACGGAGCCTTCCTCGGTCTGTCTTGTCTATGTGGATTGGAAGCTCTTTGGGGCCGGGGCTCCCAGGGTCCCTGCTATGGGTCTCTGCAGATCCCGGGCAATGGGGCCCTGATCTCAGGTAGGGCAGGGAAGGTCTCTCGCTGTGTCTGATTGCAGATGGGGTCTCGACTATGCCAAAGTAAGGGGCTACCCCAGCTGAGAATCCGGCCCATGAGCATGCTTCTTTGGGGGGGAGAATGGCATTATTCATTTTTCCTCCACCTGGTGTTTCGCCAGCCTGGCACACAGTGTAACAACTGCCCTGGGCCTTTCACAGCCAGCACCCGTGTGTCTGGTGAGGGATCCCAACAAGGGTGTGGCGGCTGGCGAGTTAATTAGTGTTAATTAGGAAGTGATTAACAGGCTGCAGAAGCCAAAGAATCATAGGTGCTGACTTTTATTTTTCCCTGTGGGTGCTACACCCCCACTTCAACCCTTCCCCCAGAGGCCCCGCCCCCATCCCGCCCCTTCCCCGAGGCCCCGCCCCCACTTCAACCCTTTCCCAGAGGCCCCGCCCCCATCCCACCCCTTCCCCGAGGCCCCGCCCCCACTCTGCCTCTTCCTGCCCCCTCCCCTGAGGCCCCTGCCCACCTGCCACGCGCTGCTCACCCTGTGACACGCTCCCCTTTGCAAACTTCAACTCCCCCTGGAAACAAGGCTCCCTGCACCCTCCAGCCACTTGAAACCCTGCTTGCCCCGAGGGGTACCGTGGGGATGCTGGATATATGGGTGCCCAGAGCCAGCCCCAGGTCGGTGTGATGCAGCCAAAGTCCATGGGCATCCAGGGTCTTGTCTGTGAGTCCAGTTTGCCAGAGAAAAGAGAAGATGCCAGGCTGCATGTGGAGGATGGGGTGGGCTGATATGGCTCTCGAACAAGGAAAATAGGGGACTCCTGGGTTCTGTTCTCTCTCCCCACTCCCTCGCTTCCTTTATTCCTTCTCACCCCTCCCTCTCTTTCCCAGACCCCACCTCCTGCTCCTCAGCAGGGCCTTCCTCCCACTACCTATGCCATCAGCCCACTCCCGGGTCTTGGCAGGCCTGGTGGTCCCTGCTGTCATCTGAGCCCATCTTGGAGAGGTTGGGATTGGAACCCGGCATGATGGGTATTTCCAGCCTCGACTCAGATTCCAGGGGAGGCAGTGGGTCGGGGAACTCAGAGCTGGAACGCGGCTCCCTGTGGGCCAGCAGAGTGGGGAGATTATTCTCTAGGGCAGGCCGTACTGGAGGGCACTGCTGCAGGATGATGGAGGGAGCCAGCACTCTCCCCGCTGACACCCTCCAGCCAGGATCCACTGGGATTTGCAGCCTTCCCCTTGCTCAAGCAGTGGGCTGCTTTGCACGGGCATCGTTATCAATTATGTGCCATCCGTATGACACATGCTTCCCCCACCTCGCCGTCCGTCCCCAAGATCTTCCCATTATATTAGCTTCTGCCAGTCATCTACTGGCTTGGTTAGCCACCAGCAAATCAGCTCTTGACCCCGGGTTTCCCAGTCCTTTTTCGGCAATGGGAGCAAAGTTAGTGCAGTTCAAATAAAAAGCTGAGACGCCAGGTGGAAATCTTGTCTCGTTCCCCAGGGCTGGATGGCCTTGGAAAGTCAGTTGGCTTGAATTTTTGAAGGTCTAAGACTAAGTTACACAATAACAGCTCCCTGGTGGTCCATCTCCCCAGATCTCCTCTCGTCCAGAGCCTGCTTTAAGTAGCTCCAGTCTAATCTAGTCATTACATGCAGAACCACAGGCCTTAATGCTGCAAAGGGAAGTGCTCAAAATCAGGAAATGCAAACAGTTATCTCTGCCCCCCCTTGTCCCTATGCAATTCTGGCTGAGTTTTCAGTTATATGACTGGATGATGAGTTCCACTGTGGTGGTGCCAGTCGGGACCCCGTCAGCTGGGCGCTAGAGGGAGCGATGGTCCCTGCCCCAAATTGCTAGCACGATATCCATGTTAGCAGGAGAGACCTGCACCAGATCCAGAGCATGTCATCAGCGTTAAAGGAGCTTCATAACACTCATGTTAGGGGAAGGTGACTCTTATCCCCATTTTAAAGGTGGGGAAGGTTAAGTCCCTCTAGCCATAGAGCGGCAGAGTGTAGAATGGAACCCAGGAGTCCTGCCACTTTAACCACTAGCCTGTACTGCCATCCTGAGCCAGGAACAGAACCTAGGTATCCTGACTTCCAGTCCATTGCTCCAGCCACTAGAGTAGACTCCCTTTCTTCAGCTAACAAGAGACAAAGCCCTTAGGAAGATGAGCTCAGCAGAGCGAAACCGGGCAAAGTCCCCAGTATCATAGAGCCCAATGTTTCTTTTCCACATGAAGCCAGTGTGAAATTCCACAGGCCGTTCGATGAGAATCCTGCAGTCATGCTGCAGACACGAACCAGCTCTTGAGCTGGACACAACTAAAGGGCACTTACTTTGTTTCAGCAACAAAGATTTCTGCAGTCGAGCGGTAGAGTCGGGTAATGGGCCTTTTGTTGCGCCAAAATTAAACACGCCAAGTGATAATGGAGCTAACGATTGGTGCATTTAATTTCAAACGAAAACAAAGCGCAAAGCCCAATCCGAGGGCCCATCTGTTCCTGGAATCCTGCTTGGTGGTAAAACTTGAATTACGCATTTTATCTTCTCTGCGTTTATTGGAACAGCCAGAAAGATTTCGCCTTTGCAGTTCTAAGCTCCTGAGAGCGACACAGTCAAAGAAACTCAGAAGCCCTTTCAGAAACTGCCTGCACCTTCCTGACTAGCTCTCGTGAGCTTGGGGCATGACATTGCTGAATCAAATGCATGTTGGCCAGGGTGCATGAGAGATTTGACTTTCAGCTCACGTGGCCAAGGAGCTACATACTGTATTTAGCCTGATCACTTTTCGTGATTTGACATCCCAATTCCCTGGCTTAAAAATTCCCTCCAGCAATAATACAGTAGCACCTAGATGCTCCAGCCAAGATCCCCTAGACGCGGTACATATGCAAGGGAAGAAGCAGTCCCTGCCCCAGCAAGCTCACTGGTTAAAAGGACAGACAAAGTAGAATTATTATCCCCATTTTATGGATGGACAACTGAGGCAAGATGAAGTGACTTGTCTGAGGTCACCTAGGGAGGCTATGGTAGAGGTGGGACTTGAACACAGATTCCTGGGCCTAGATCTTACTTTAGTGCCCGGATCATTCTTGCTCTTGTCCCAGGCTGAGATAGCTATTTAAGGGCAGTCAGGCCTAGCCCTCAGTTGTGATTAATTAGCTGTTTCCCAGGTCTTGCATTTGAGGCCAGAAATCAGGTGCTAGCCTGCAGGCCAGATAAAAGGCCAGACAGCTGCTCAGTCAGAGTGAGACCTGCAGGAAATAAGTAGCAGTACTGCCTGCCCGCCCTAAACATTTGAAAAAAATCATGCGATTGGCTTAAAAATCGTGAGATTGTTTTAAAAAATCATAAATCGTGGGACCATTTTCTTTGCCTTTCGGGGTTCTGAGTCTTTCTGGAGCACCGGGGTCACATTTTCAAGCTTTTCTCTACAACCCGAAGAGTTGGAAACAAAATTAAAAAAAAAAAAAAAAAAAGACAGCTGAAATTCTCACCTAATCCCATAGGGTGACCAGATGCAAATGTGAAAAATCATGACAGGGGGTGGGGGGTAATAGGTGCTGTGACAGACCCAGACCAGTGGGGTACAGGAGTCTGGTAGAGGGCAAATATACTGGTCACTGGATGAGTAGTTTTCTGTTCCCTGAGTGACCAGAGCAGGGGCTGCACTAGAGTAATCAGGAACCTGCTAGAACCAGTTAAGGCAGGCAGGCTAATTAGGACACCTGGAGTCAATTAAGAAGAAGCTGCTAGAATCAATTAAGGCAGGCTAATCAGGGCACCTGGGCTTTAAAAGGGAGCTCACTTCAGTTTGTGGTGTGAGTGTGAGGAGCTGAGAGCAAGAGGCGCAAGGAGCTGAGAGGGCGAGGGTGTGCTGCTGGAGGACGGAGGAGTTATTGGAGGACAAGCGTTATCAGACACCAGGAGGAAGGTCCTGTGGTGAGAATAAGGAAGGTGTTTGGAGGAGGCCATGGGGAAGTAGCCCAGGGAGTTGTAGCTGTCATGCAGCTGTTACAGGAGGCACTAAAGACAGCTGCAGTCCACAGGGCCCTGGGCTGGAACCCGGATAGAGGGCGGGCCTGGGTTCCCCCCAAACCTCCCAATTGACCTGGACTGTGGGTTCTCCCAGAGGGGAAGGTCTCTGGGCTGTTCCCCCAACCCATATGGTGAATCTCTGAGGCAAGAAAATCCGCCAATAAGCGCAGGACCCACCAAGATAGAGGAGGAACTTTGTCACACTGACTATATTAAAAAAAAGCCCCAAATATCAGGACTGTCCCTGTAAAATCGGGACATCTGGTCACCCTATAATCACATGACTCCAGACGCTGGGGCTTTAAGAAACACACCAAATATTGCAAGGTTTGTGATAAAATTGTGAGTGTTGGCAACACTGCGGTAGGCTGCAAGGGGGGTTCCATGCTGGATACATGGAAGCCAGGGCTGGAGATCTTTGCTTTATGGAGAAGCAGCTTTTGGAAGGGCTGGTTTCTCTGTTTTCATTTGGACTGTTGTAAAAATCAAACACTCCCTGCAGAAAGGGACAGAAATTCTGCTTCTGTTGGAAGCTTTATTTGACCCTCAGGCTGGTCCCACCGGCTTACACCCCTAGTCTAGTTTATTCAGGTTTTCCTTCTTATTGATTATTTGTATTACCCTAGCACCCAGGAGCCTTAGTCATGGACCACCCTGTGCCCATCACCACAGTATCTGTGTGCTAACCCACATGAAAGCGTTGTCCTTCCTAGGCTGATTATTTTAGCTACTGTACCATGAAGAAGAAGCAGCTCGAGGATCTGGCCAGTCCTCATTTTTTTGGTCCCATTTTCTTCTCCACCCTACCGATGCTTCCTCCGTCAGGGTTTAGGGCCAGATTCTGATCTCATTGACCCCGGCTTGCTGCGGGAGTATTTCCCTTGAGAGCCCTGGAATTGACCCACGGTGATCCTGGTGTAATTGAGAGCAACGCTTGGCCCTTATATAGTTATTGGACTTGGTACCTGGGTGAAATTTAACAGCCTGCATTGGAGGTCAGACCAGCTACTCTGAGTTGAGTCCTTTCTGGCCTTAAGTGCTAAGAATCCACGAATCTATTATTTATTATGTGCATTTCTAATGTGCCCATCCCCTTAGGACCTGAGTGCAATGTGCGTATATTTGCAATATAAAAAACTCCCATGGGAAAACTACACTCCTGAGTCCCTTCTTTAGCCAGAGCTGCAGCTACTGAAAGTGGGAGCAAACCCAGGAGGCAGACACCATCCCGGGGGTATAGCTGGTGAGATGGGAGCTCAGGTACCGTGAGGCTGGGCAGAGTCTGAGTGCCTAGACAGACAGATTCCAAATCACCCTTTGGACAGAGCACCCTAAAGAGTTAGCCATGGTCAGATCCCCACCAGCAAATGAGTTCCGGTGTCTCGGGCCGTCCACTGAGCAGACTCGGCCCTCAGCGCTTCATCCCATTTCCATCCTGGGGGCCAACAGGCTATCGCTGTTGGCTGAGAGTCTTTCAAGAATAGCATCTGCAGTGATGCTAGATGGGATAAGGCCTTCAGTCCTTGCGCTTCAAAGCGTGAGCTGATCATCAGCGGGGGTCGGGAGAAAATGTTCCCTGTATGGTAGGACACTGCATTGCGGGAGGGGTTTGCTTTCTGCAGTGGATAGCAGACAGGATGGGCTGCTGGTAATTCCTGTGTTGATGCAATTCCTCCACATGCCTCCCATAGCCAGCATAAGGGGACCATCACACTCATAGACACGCCCTACGCAGTGTGATGGGCAGAGCAGCCGAATCCGTCCTGCAACTTCCCTGGAGACTTGTAAATTAGATCTGGGGGTGGGATCACAGCTGCAGGGCTGGCTGCACCTCTGACTCCTTCTCTGCCCCTCTGAGGGCACTTACCTCCCCAGGGTGGAATCACGCGATTGTCCCGCTGGCCCTGGGCTGTAGCACCCTGGGCTTATACAGCAAGAACAACTGGATCCAGTACCTATGGTTCTTCCCTTTGGTAGCTTGTGGCCAGAGGTGAAAACAACGACCCAGCACAGCCTTCTTGAAACCAAAGTATTGCTTGTTCCATCCCAGGAACAAAGCAGAACACAAGAGCAAAGAATTTTAAACCAACAAAAGATTCACCACCTGCCTTACTGAGCGTCTAACCAGCCTCTTGATGGCACTCCATCAAGTCAAACGTCCCCTAGGTCCTCAGTCTCTGGAATCTGGGTTCTCCCTTTGCCCTGGCCTGGGGGCCTGGCTTAAATCCAGCCCAAGGTCTTTGTCCTCTAGGCTCACATACTTGGGCCAGTTTGAGGATCTCCGCAGAGGGGTGGAGCCAGAGCATCAAAGTGAATGGCCCTTGTATTGCCCGTCCAGTGTTTGCTGGGAAGTGTGTATCTGGGTTGTCCTAACTATAAAGGGAAGGGTAACAGCTCTCCTGTGTACAGTACTATAAAATCCCTCCTGGCCAGAGACTCCAAAATCCTTTTACCTGTAAAGGGTTAAGAAGCTCAGGTAACCTGGCTGACACCTGACCCAAAGGACCAATAAGGGGACAAGATACTTTCAAATCTTTGGGTGGGGGGGAAGGCTTTTGTTTGTGCTCTTTGTTTTGAGGGTTGTTCGCTCTTGGGACTAAGAGGGACCAGACATCAATCCAGGCTCTCCACATCTTTCTGAACAAGTCTCTCATATTTCAAACTTGTAAGTAAACAGCCAGGCAAGGCATGTTAGTTTACCTTTGTTTTCTCAACTTGTAAATGTACCTTTTACTAGAGTGTTTATCTCTGTTTGCTGTACTTTGAACCTAAGGCTAGAGGAGGGTCCTCTGAGCTCTTTAAGTTTGATTACCCTGTAAAGTTATTTTCCATCCTGATTTTACAGAGATGATTTTTACCTTTTTCTTTAATTAAAAGCCTTTTTTAATAACCTGATTGATTTTTCCTTGTTTTTAGATCCAAGGGGGTTGGATCTTGATCCACCAGGAGTTGGTGGGAGGAAGGAGGGGGGGATGGTTAATTTCTCCTTGTTTTAAGATCCAAGGGGTTTGGATCTGTATTCACCAGGGAATTGGTGAAGAGTTTCTCAAGGCTTCCCAGGGAAGGGAATTAGCTTTGGGAATGGTGGCAGCGGACCAGATCTAAGCTGGTAGTTAAGCTTAGAAGTTTTCATGCAGGCCCCCACATTTGTACCCTAAAGTTCAGAGTGGGGAAGCAGCCTTGACATGGGTCCACCTCCCCGGGTGCATTTCCTGACTGTCCTGCCGTGCACACAGGAAACGTCCCAATAGCCCAGTCAAGACCAGCAGCCACTACCTTCCAACCCTTAGCCAAGCCTATAGGACTCTCAAGTTAGGACAGGCCGCTCCAAAGCCATCACGGGCAGGTTCGTTTTTTAAACACGCTGCTTCAGTAGTTCCTCTCTGGTGATTTTTTTTCCTCCTGTCTCCATAGCTCGCTGGCAAGTCATTGATCCCGGCATGAGCACGTTGTGCACTCGGGCAAGGACTCCAGTGCTGGCGGCGCTGGGCAGAGCTCATCCAGGGACCCACCCGGGACGTGAGCTAGTGAACCTTCGGCTCCGAAAGCTGAGCCCTGCGCAAACAGCCCTGGGTACAAACAGCCGGTGGCTTTCAGAGTCCGCTCTGATTGGTGCTGCTAGTTCGCAGGATTGTGAATCAGCTCAGGGCGAGATTGTGGGAGCTACTCGGATCTGGGGTCCAACCAGGCATGTCCCCGGCACTCCCCCGCCTCCAGCACATGGGTGGGGAATGAGGGATGAGCTGGAACCTCAGCTCTGCCCCTGCAATGCACCAGCCAGCTGAGCTGCTGGTATAGCCCAGCTGCCAACAACTACCCATCTGGAGCATCTCCTTGCTCCCCCGAGCCATGATTCTTCCCCTGGGATGCTCCAGGCGTGAGGCAGCAACGCGCCAGCTCTTGCTACATCCTGTGTCCTTGTGGCACCAACTAGCCTGGAGTTTTCTCTAGCAAGAATTTCTTAATGATGTCATGAGAAATCTCCACTTTTCCACCCATTTCCCCCCTCCCCCCAAAAAAGACAACAAGTCTGGTCCCTAAAGCGTCCAGGGCCTAACACCCGCTGCTGGTACCTTGTGCCCTCCTTGGCGAGCTCAGTCCAGCGGACAAGGACTGAGTGGGCCATGGAGACCGAGCTCCCCTCTGCCCTCTAAGGGTAAGGTCAGCTCCGGTGAACCGAAGCTAGGGGGCCGACGTGCCCCGGGGGCCAGCAATGCACTGCTCAGGGGCTGCGTGGGCCATCCCAAGGGGTTGGGAGAAGAAAATTGGCCAAAACAAAAGCAGATGGTTCATCTGTTCTGATACCCTGACTCCAGGAGTGGCCAATGCTGGATGCTGCTGAGGAAGGTATAAACTATCCATAATGCACCTGACTGAGCAATACTCCAGCATGGGGGGGGGGGGGAGAGCGGGAGGGAATGTTTCTGCCCCCAGCTGCTGCAGCAAATGCTGTGATTCTCAATAGCCCCGGCTGCGTGTGTTATCTTAGCTAACCTCACCGCTGGAGCTCTGGTCATGTCTCTTCCCTGCAACTCATCCAGCTATTTCTCACCTCTCGTTCAACCTGCCGGGTGTCTATTGGAGATCCAAAGGGGTCCGGGTAGTCTCCTCTCTGACTCCTAGAGGCGGCTGTGCTTTATAAACCCCTGGGATGCGATTCGACAGGCTCTGGCTGTGGCCACGAAGCTCTCATTCGGGTGAATAGATGGGACAGAGGGAGAGGAGATCGATGGGCTGTCTTGGGCTGCATTGCAAGAACCCACAGCGCCTGCAGCCTTTGCCGCCGCCTGTTCCTGTAGAAAGGAGCTGGGTGTGAACTGTAAGGCGCTGCAGGGCCGTCGGAATAGCTGCTCACGGGCTGTGTTGTCCGTTGCATAGGATCCTGGTGTGGAAGGCAGGAGCGCTAGATTTTATTCCCGTCTTTGCTGTTTACTCAGGGTGTGTAGCTGCTTCCTCCAGCGGGGCGCTGAGCCCTAGCCCTGGCGTGACAGTCATACATCCCGCTCCCCATGGCCGGCTGTGGGGCTGCGAACGTGCACCTCGAATCGCAGGCTGACCCTTGTGCGAGACAAAAGCAAGCTGGGCTCCAAAGCAGCAGGCCGGGCCGGTGCAGGGTGTGGCTCAGGTGCCTGCGGTGGTGGCAAGCTGGGGCCCCCAGTCAGATGTGGGCACTAACCAGTAGCACTTGGCCAGCCTCCTTAAATGATCCTCAGGAGGTGTGGGTACAAAGACGGACAGGCAAGTGCTGAACTGAGTGGGCCAGCAACCGGCATCTGTCAGCTGCGACCAGTGATTACATGGGAAGGCAGCACCCCTCTGGAGACTCCAGTGCCACCCTCCAGTGGCTTGAGCCGAGAGGCCCCAGATACCCGTGCTGATCCCAGCCTGGGCCAGCTCCGCCTCGCGAGGGGGTATAGGCAAACACCCGGCGCTGGAAGCATGGTGATTAATTGGAGCGGGCTCAGAGAAGGGCCATGAGAATGACTGGTGGGTTGGACAACAGGCCTTAAAGTGATCTTCTCCAGGAGCTCCATCTAGTTTATCAAAGGGGAGGTTTCCGGGGGGACTTGATCAGTACCAGACGTGATACTAAAAGGCCCTTCAATCGAGCAGACGGAGGTATAACACAATGGAATCGGAAGCTCAGCAAATTCAGACTGGAGATGAGGCATACATTTTTAACGGGGAGGCAATTAACCACTGGCCTCACTTACCAAGGGCTGTGGGGAGTTCTCCACCCCTGGTCATGTTTAAACCAAGATGGGACGTTCTTCTCAAAGAGTTCAAACAGGAATGAACCCCAGGGAGCCCCTGGGTGATGCTGGAGAGCAGACGACATTATCATAATAAGCAACAAAGCGTCTGTGGCACCTGTAGACTAACAGATGTATTGGAGCATAAGCTTTCGTGGGTGAATACCCACTATAGTCCTTTCTGGCCTTTTAATTGACGAATCTCTCCCCTTCTTAGCCAGGGCAGAGGGGGAGGAAGGGTGAGTGAAGAATGGGGCTGGATCGTGGGGGAGATGGAGGGGACCCTCCTTAAGAACTAAAACAAGCCTAAAAGGAAACAGCCAGTGAATCGCCACATATGCCTGCCAGGGAATGAATAGCCAAGCCTGGGATCTAAGTGCAAAACGATGCCACCGTGAATAGATCCTCCCCCCGCCACCATGCTCTGGTGCTTCCTTGTCTCCTCTGGAACTGACTGTCGCTCCCCGTTATAGAGGCGAGGTGGGTGAGGTGATCTCTTTTATTGGCCCGACTTCTGCTGGTGGGAGAGACGAGCTTTCAAGCTTACACGGAGCAGTTCTTCAGGACTGGGTAAGGCTCAGGGCTTGTCTACACCCAAACCACTGCCGTTCTCCACCTCCCTGCGAGGCGGTAGCTAGCCTGACAGAATTCTCCCGTCGACCTAGCACTGGCTACACCAAGGGCTGAGCTGGTTTAACTGTGTTACTCGGTGGTGGATTTTTCACCCCCCCGAACGACGTAGTTATAGCAACCTCATTTCCGAGGGTAAACCAGGCCTAAGATAGGGTTACCATACGTCTGGATTTTCCCGGACATGTCCGGCTTTTGGGGGCTCAAATCCCCATCCGGGGGGAAATCCCCAAAAGCCGGGCATGTCCGGGAAAATCGGGAGGGAGGGAGGGCTCGGC
>NW_020664439.1:45546304-45558190 GCF_002925995.2 Terrapene triunguis
GGGGAGCTGCCGCAGGTCTCAGGGAGGGCGCAAGGTGGAAGTTTCGCCTAGGGCGCGAAACATCCTTGCACCAGCCCTGCTCCCCCTTCTGCATTCCCCGCCCTGGCCTCCTCACACACAGCTCTGCTGGTGCCCCTCACTCCCGATCTGCAGCTCCCCTGCTTTTCCAGTCCTGCCTTTCCCTGCCGGCTCCTCAGCCCGCACCTCCTCTCTGCTCTAGCCCTGGCGTTCCCCTGGGCACAGACAGCCGAGAGAGAGCTCAGATTGCGTGGCCCTGCTTTCAAAACATCCGGCACCCAAGCATCTGCTGGGGACCAGATGGAGGCCACCGTGTCCTCAGTGACTCAGGGCTGTCGAAACCGAACCTCGCTCCATAGCTTTTTACACTAGCTGAGGCTCTGGCCCTCAGTTTTGAATGCAGCTCTGCCCAGAGGACAAGAAAGAACTGCTTTTAGAAATAACAGAAGCAGGGCTTGGCATTGGTTTGGGGGTTGGTTTGGTTTTTGTCCATCAGATCAATCCGGAATGTTATTACAAAAGATCTCGGTGCCTTGGATGTGAAAGAGCCGGGGGCTCACAGTGCCGGGATCCTGTGGCCGGGGAAAAGCAAGGATCTATTCCAAACGAACAAAGCGTGAAACCCACCTTCTTAGGGCAACAGTGTGGCTCCTGTGTGGGTGTTGCCCCACAGGACGCCCCCATGCGACTGAAAGAGAATTGCCCCAGTGTGGGGTCGGGGGACGGCTGCCGGACACAGCCCCCACACTCAGCCCTTGGTGGGAACAGCCGGATCGCTGTGCAGGCCAGTGAACTGTCCATAGGCAGCCGTGAGCGAGTTCCCTGAAGTCAGAACAGCACCTAGGAATCTGGGTTGGGGGGGTGGCCTTCGTCTTGGATGGTACTGGAGTGGGGACGCCAAGGGCTGCATCTCCATAATAAAGCACGCTGGGGCAAATTATCTGCTGCCCTCAGCCAGTGCTGATGTCAGCTGGGTAAAGTTTGGGTAGAGGCTGGTGGGGAACAGGAGAGCAGTGGATGTATGGGAGGGGAGGAGTCTCAGGGCAGGAAGGGGCGGGGCCAGGGAACCAGTTGTTTTTCCTAAGTATTTTTTCTTTGCCCTGCCAGGTGGGGGAGCTGCTGAGAGTCGAGCTGGAGCCTGGCCACCACCCCTGCTAAGATGCCTGCTTATGGGGCGCTGCAGCTCTGCCTCACAGCCAGCTCCTCCTGCCAGCTACCAGGGGACCAAACCTCCCCGTTGGGGCTCCGAAGGGAGCTCCAGGCCCTTGCTGAGGTCCCGCTTGGCACGTCTTAAAAGGCTCTGAGTATCTCTGCGAGCCCTGTCATTGAATTCCTGACAGCCGCGCGTGTCACGAGCTAGCAGCCAGCCTGACCAAGCAGGCTACCTGTGATGGGGCAAAGCGCCATAGGGCCAAAGGCTTTGAGGAGTGGTGAGGACACTGGTGTAGGCTGCAGGAGACGTGAGTTCCAGTCCCAGCTCAGCCACAGATTCCCTGACCAAGTCATTTAATTGCTCCACTGCCTCAGTTTCCCTTCTGAGATGCACCAACAGAGCTGGGGGTGTGCGCACTGCACTGCAATAGTGGAGGGAACTGTGGGTCTGGATTGAGCTGCTGGATAGCAAGGATTGGGGTGTTTTTTGGCACCGTATGGAGGCAGCTTTCCCACAATCTGCATCGTGCCTGTCTGGCCAGTGCAAATCGCTCTCATTCAGGTACCTTCACTTGCAAGCTGAATGGCCCGGATTAAACACCCCTCCAGCAGGCTGGGAGTCAGCGGGGTGGGCTGGATGCTGGACAAAGTCGGAAAGGCAGAGTGGTGTTTTGAATTCTCTTTTAATAGATTTCCCAGTCAGGGAGCTTCATCATCAAATTTTCAGCAGCCGCCTCGTGTTTGACGAAAGGACCTTTGCATTGCGGGTTGGCTGTCCAGAGTGGGATTAGCGTCCCAAGGCTCCTGCATCCAACCAGCGTGCAGAAATGCCAACAAACAGCCAAGGCCCGGCTTTCCGCCTCATGGCACCAACTCAGAATTAAGACACAAATGCCACTTAGCAGGGGCGGGCAGAGCTGTGCTGCCTGCAAACGTCTGTCTGAGCCCGGGCTCTTGAACAAGAAAAGTAACGCTTACGTTGGCTCAAATGAGAGGAGCCTGCGGTTCTGATGGATGGGGCGAGCAGGAGGGATAGAATGCAGAGGCAGGAACAGGATTCGGGGGGATGTGGGGCTCAGGGAAGCAGTCACATGGTCTAGGGGTGATGGGTGACAATGTAAGGAATTGGTTAGGCAGGATCCAGGGAGTAGGGTCTAGAAACAAGACAGAGCAATTAACTAAGCCTGGCTTTCTTTTTGTCTCTCTTTTTTTAGGGGAACCCTGATAGCTTCCAGCTGTGCTCAAGAAAAAAAATCTCGGTCCGGTTCTCAGTTACTCCATCCTTGCGCCTGGGACGGGAATGAGGAGGGTGGGATTGTGGTGCTCCGGGGCCATCCCCGATCTTGCCCAGCCCTGGGTGTAAGTTAGAGCAGCCCTGAGGCTGCTCTGACTTACGCTTTGCTTCCTATGGCCCCAGGGATGCAGTGAACAGCTGCAGTGCAATGCACTTCATCCATGTACCTTCACCACCCCAGGGTTGGCTCTCCCTGTACCCCAGTGCAGGAGGGCTCGCACAGAGCCCTTAAGCTAGCTCTACCCCAGGTGGGCAAGGATCCTCAGGAGGTTGCGTAGGCTCCTTTTAAGGCCCCTATACGCTGCCAGAGCACCAGGGCCAGCTCTGGCTTTTTTGCCGCCCCAGGCAAAAAAGCCTCCCGCCGTCCCGCCGTCCCCCCCACCCAGCGCGGCAGGGGAGGGCGCCGAGCCCAGCCTTGGGCCCGCTCTCCCCGACCAGCCGGAGCGCCAGGAGGAGGGCGGAGAGCCCGGCCGGGGCTCCGCTCTCCCCGGCGGCCAGAGCGCCGGGAGGAGGGCAGAGAGCCCGGCCGAGGCTCCGCTCTCGGGCCGGAGCGCTGCGCCGCGCCGCCCCCCTCCAGGTGCCGCCCCAAGCACATGCTTAGTGGGCTGGTGCCTGGAGCCGGCCCTGCAGAGCACAGTCCTGGGGCATGCGTGTAACTGAGACTCAGGCCTTCTGGCGTTGGTAGGGGCTGGGAAGGTTTGGAGAGATGGGCAAGGGAGGCGGGGCAGGCAGCGGGGTTAGCAGCTCAGAAATAAACCCCCCAGTCCATTGGTAGCTGTCGCTCCATTGGCTACAGCCTTCCTGCAGACTCCTGGCAGAGTCAATTAAGAGGCTTTTTTAAAAAAAGGAGTAGCTTCATTTTTCATGCCCTGAATCAAATCATGAGAACAAACGTGGCCCCACAAAGCTACCTCAAGTGCTAAACCAGGGACGGGCTAGTTACCCACCCCAGAGGAGACGGTAAGAAATCCGTTTTGCATGTGACGGCTTCTCTCGGGGGGGCCTGCAAGCCTGTGCTTCCGGATACCGTGCCAAGTGACAATCAGAGTACGTTATAGTCACAGGCCTTTCCCTGGAGAGAAGGATTAGGACGCTTGGTAGCTTAGTGCGAACGTGACCCTGGCTAATAGCTTGTGGTTATAAAACCTGGTGTGAACTGAATGTTGTTTGATAAGCGATCGCAGCGTAGGGGAGTTTCTGCACAGTGTCAAGGTGGAAGCAGCCCCCCGGAAATTCAGCAAAGAGGGGTGCTTAGCAGCTGGATTCCCCGGCTGTGTGGATGGGTTTGCAGCGGGGGATTGGGAGTGAAGGGGAAACCGGGGGTGTCTAGGGGCAGACGCAGCGACACCGAGAGCTGCAAAGGGAAGGAGGAAGGTCTTGAGAAGCTGGGTGTGGACGAGCAGGGGTTCTCTCTCCTAGTCAGCAGAGCCAAATCAGGCAAAGCCCCTAACTCTGAGCAATAGCCTGGCTTTGGAAGGGCCCCTGTTCTAGTGCAGGGGAGAGGGACCGCTGTGGTCCTGTCTGGCCACGAAAGGAAGTATCAGCTAGTGGTTAGAGCACTGGGCGAGGACCAGGACTCCTCGGGTCTCTTCTTGACTGTGTCATTGTCTCACTGTCACCTCATCTTTCCGTGCCTCAGTTTCCCCATCTGTGAAACAGGCATTACACTTGCCTCCCTCCCAGGGTGTGAGTCTCCGTTACGGAGAGAGAACAAAGGGCTTGGAGATCCTCGAATGTGAGGTGCGCCGTGCGAGGCACTGTTACTCAGCCCACGTCCAGACTGTAACTCGCCGTCCACGGTATGTGCCTCGGTGCTTGGGAACCCAGCCCGGCCCTCCGTGGGGAATAAATAGTCCCCTTTTGTTTAGAACGGGCACAATCCGCCATAGTTTAGCAGAATTAATCACAGGCACAGGCATTCTTTCCCCGCTAGTAGCAGCCTGAGTCATAAAGATGCCAAAGTGGCCACCCACTTATTGAATATATACAGCTAAGTGCTAGGCGAGCAGGACCTGCCGGGACCCACTCCCTCAGCTCGGTGAAGCGTGGCATAAAGGACTTTCTCCACTTGATGTAGTATCATTATGGGGGCACCAAAGACAAAGCTCTGGCCCAAAGATGTTACAGGGGAGGAATGAGCTGGCAGGCTCCATGAGATGGGCTTATAGGTCAGGCACTGGGTTAGGTGCCCTAGGTGCACTTCCTGACTCTGCCACAGACGTCCAGGGTAACCTTGGTCAAGTCACTTAGGGTCCAATCCTGCAACTTTTTTTCCTGCGAGTGGAGTGCTGGGCCCCTCCTGAAGTCAATGGGGGTTGGGAGTGCGGCTGCAGGATTGGGGCCTAGTCTCCTAGTTGCCGGCCTCAGACTTTACTGGGCCCTGGAGACTGAACCATCCCCCTTATGCTAAGGGCTGGTCTACGCTACAAAGCAAGGGGTGAAAAATTCACCCCCTGAGAGATGTAGCTAAGCCCACCTATGCCCCAATGCAGACAGCGTTAGGTCGCCTCTCAGGGAGGCGGCTGTTCTCCAGCGACACAAGACCCCCTCCCGTCACTGTAGTAAGTGTCTGCACGAGTGGGGAGGGTCCTGGGAAGCTGCACAGCTCTGGGGACACAGACACTATCAGACTCCAGGCCCATCGCTGCTGATGTCCCGCCCTGAATCCCTTGTTTGGACCCCGTGTCCTGCGGCCCGAGCCCTCTTCTTCCATTCTTTGTCACGTGTGTGGCTCCACCCCCCACTGGAGGGGGCGGGGCCTTTTGTTACTCTGCGGGGCTCCGCCTACTGGCCAAGCGCTCAGCTAGGCTGACGCCTTTCACTTGGGCCTGGTCTACACTACGACTTTAATTCGGATTTAGCTGCGTTAATCCGAATTAACCCTTCACCCGTCCACACTACAGAGCCAGTTAATTCGAATTAAAGGGCCCTTTAAATCGATTTCTGTACTCCACCTCGACGAACGGAGTAGCGTCAAAATCGATTTTGTTAATTCGAATTAGGGTTAGTGTGGCCGCACACCACCGAATTAATGTGATTAAAATAAATGGGGTAGTGTGGCCGCACACCACCGAATTAATGTGGTTAAAAACCGAATTAATGTGCTTAGTGTGGCCGCGCACAATCGAATTTATACAACCTGTTTCCCAAATTCGAATTATCTAAATTCGGATTAATCCTGTAGTGTAGACATACCCTTGAGCTGATGGCCAGTGGGTCTGAGTGTGAGTGTGGCGGGGGGAGTGTCAGGCAGCAGGTTGCCCCATCGTAGGGCTATAGCTCGCATTTCCCTGTGCAGAGCGGTCCGAGGAGGGGTTGCCAGAGAAACCGCTTCACACCCCAGCTGCCTTTAATTGTCACATCTACCCGTGGGAGCCCAGACAGTACCCTGCTAGCAGAGTGCCCCCGGGACAGACTCGGATCCCGGTGGTCCATCGGTGGCCCCTCTCTCAGGGAGCCAAAGGAGAGTCACAGCGAGCTGGTCTCAGCTGAGTGTCTCCTTACTCCAGTCAGGCTGCTAGGAGCCATGCTGAGCCAGTCTTTACTAGGACTGGCCTCCCTCTGGCTGAGCTGAGCCGGTCCTGCCTGGGAGCCGCTTCCTCTCGCTGCGTCAGTAGACGTCACCTTGAACTGGTCTCCGGCCCGCTGGGAGTCCCCGGAGAGAGGAAGGCTGGCCTGACAATCTGGCTCAACCACCCCTTTGCTCAGTTTCATCCCATTAGGTCTACTTATACCCTTCGGATCCCCTGCGCCTTCCCTCTCCCACCTGGGGGTTTACACCCTCCAGCTGGCCAGAGCTGTAATTCAGCTCCGCCGTTCTTTCACCGTGGTTTTTTGCTATTGACAGAAATGATCCTGTTTAGCACTACCCTTCCTCAAGCTCCTTCCCCGCCACGTGCTTCATAAAGCCCAGCGGCTGGGCCAGCAGACCATAGGGGTTTTATAGCCAACAGCATTAAGTATTTAATTGCTCAGTTGGGTGAGTAAATCAGGTTGTTTGTTTGCTGTACAATTAAAAATGAGCATTCTGGGCCTGGTATAAATGTGCGCTGGTCTAACTTTCCACTACAATTCTCGGGTCCACGAGGGGAGTTGATGGCTTGGGGGAGGGGTCTGGAAAACACTTTTTCTCCTAGCAAGCAATGTTCTTCCTTCTCTCTCTCAGGGTCCAAATGGCTCAATAACTTGCTTGTCTCTGGTTAATGGGACACAGCTGGGTAGTTTGTCTCAGGGCTCAGGGATTGTTTTACAACATGGATATTAACGGAGAAGTTTTCTTTGTTTGATTGATTGAATTTTTTTTCCATTTCAGTGAGAAGAATTTTTTTTTGTTTTTTTGTTCAGACCTTACCATCCCCCTGCGGAGTTTGCAACTCCCACTGCAAACCAGGGCTTCTGGGGTGAAAACCAAGAAGTGAAACTGACCTGAAATGACTATCGTCGTTTGCAGTGATGTTGTAGCCCTGCTGGTCCCAGGATATGAAAGAGACATGGTAGGTGAGGCCATTTCTTTTATTGGACCAACTTCTTGAGGTCTGGGGAAGGAAAAAGAGTTCTGTGGAGCTTGAAAGCTAGTATCTTCCGCCAATTTTATTGGTCCAATAAAAGTTTATCTCACCTACCCTGTCTCTCTAGAAATGACTAATCTGGGTCCTTGACCTGCCCGTGCTGAGTGAAATGAAGAAAGCCAGTGAACAGCATCAGTGCTGGGAAAGTACATTCCTTTTAAAAAGAAATTCTTTCAATCGTAATAATACACGGTATTAGCTGGAACACGCAGATACGGCAGAGCTGAGAAGAGTCTAGTTAGATAGTGAGTGACTGAAAGGCTGGTCTTATATGGGTCAGGCCTTGGACTGGGACTCAGGAGATCTGGCCTCAGTTCCTAGCTCTGCTACTGACTCGCCCTCTGACTTGGGCAAGTCACGTAATCTCTGTTCGCCTCAATTCCACATCGGTGAAATGGGGAAAACAATTTTTCTCTTCTCCCCGCACAATCTCCCACTGTGTATCTCGTCTGTTTAAATTATAAACTCTTTAGGGCACAGGCTGCCTCATGCTACCTGTCTGTGCAACACCCAGCACAATGGGGCCCTGGTCTCCACTGGGGCTTTTTCGTGCTACTATAATACACATAAAGAGATTTTTTTTAAACCTGATTTTATTACTTTAACCTCACACGGTGGCTGCATGGTTCCCTGCCAGCATAGCCTGCATTGCGCTGGCATGGGAAGATTGTAACACACACATACGAAGATTGTAACACACACACACAAAGATTGTGACACACACACACACTGTAGGACCCGTGCGCCACAAGGACAGCCTGGCTCTCACGCCAGTGTGCAGGCCCAAGGACTGTCCTGGGGTTGTGTAATATTGTGAAGTGGTGCAGTTGTTTCAGAAAAGACTCTCAGTAATTAAATCAATTGACTGTAGCACTCTCCACCAACCCTACCACTGTCTGCTAATAAGCTCAGCAGTGCTGTGAAGCCAGAACCAAAGCAGCCAGCTGGCTGGGCACATGCCAGCCACAACAAATCGCAAGAAGATGCGGTTCAGTTTGCAATGACGAGGCCAGTGCCCAGTAAATCTCCCTTCGCCTGCCCTGTCCAGTTTGCGGGGGCGGCCGAGTTAATGTGGTCAACGGGTGCCCTGCGTTCCCATTCTCACCGATGCACCCAAAGCCACTTGGGTTTGCAGCGAGCTGCCGACCCATGACTTAACACCTGACTCTCAGTGAAACATCTCACATAAGCATAGAAATGCAAGATGAAAACCACTATTCTGAAAGGCGTCCAGACGCACCGGCTGTTAGCAGAGCAGTTAGCAAAGCATTAGAACGCAGCAGGTGGCGCGTTTCAAGGGTTTAGCATGCGCTGCAGGCGATCCGTGGCTTCATGATATACAGGTGCTGGGGCCCTGAGCCAACCCTGTACGCGTGACCTTGGACAGGGAGCTTGCAACCAGCACCTTTTGCATCGCTGGTTTCTATCCAGTGAACGGTGCTGACATATTGCACCCTGCAGGAGGCAGTGCTGAGACCAAACTCTTGTGTCAGATCATTGGCTGTTTTCAGCAAAGTACGTAAGCGCCTGCTTAAAGTCCAAGTGGCTTCAATGGGACTGAAGCCTGTTCTTAAAGTTAAGCATGTGCTTAAACGCTCTTCTGGATCAGAGATGGTATTGCTGTTATGAAGTGGAAATGATCACATCAAAGCCCGTAAGCATGAGCAATACAAACTCATGAAATTCTCCCAACAAAAGGCGAAGCTACTTGGAATGAGAATCTGTTGGTGTTTTGTGCCTTGCAAATGGGCGATTTGGCATAAACGAAACATGCTCCGTTTTGCAGACGTCTTGCTATACATGGGACACTTTCCCGCAGGAGTTGAGCTTAAAGGGGCGTCGGAATCCAACACTGTCACCTTGAATAATAAATATTGTTTGTAGCAAAGTAACACTGGAGAGTCCCCAGTACTGACCCCACACCCGTGTGAAATGCAGCAGTGGGACATCAGCAGGACGTGCCGCTCAGCCAACCCCGGAAGCTCCCTCTTTGTCCATAGCGCTCTCCCTGCGTCCAGGGAGAAGCCAGGGTGGGTTCTCTGGCCCATGGTGCCGTCCACCCCGGAGCCATCTTGCCCTGAGTAGTCACTCAAAGGGGGAGATCCAGGAATGAGGCATCTCAGCCGTAGCCTGTCAGCGGCGTCTGCGTCAGCACTGTAAGAACGGCCGTACTGGGTCAGACCAATGGTCCATCCCGCCCAGTGTCCTGTCTTCCGACAGTGGCCGATGCCAGGTGCTTCCGAGGGAATGAACAGAACAGGTCAATTTCGAGCGATCCGTCCCCTGTCATCCAATCCCAACCACCTCCGTGAGCGGTAACCAGCCCCTTGAGAACGCTGGTGTCCAGGATAGCGACGGAGGTCTGATGAGACAAAGTCCTGGATCTTCTTTCCAAGGGAATATGTCCATACAGAGAGCCCTCTCCGCCCCCTTTAAAGCCGTCCAAAGGCAGAGTCAGCAGCTGGCTCTTGTGTTAACCACGCGATGCTGGGCATGGGGTGCAGACGGCAGAGCTTTTCGCTGCTACGTCTCTGGGTTGAATCTGGCCCCCTCTCAGCAGCTGCTAAAAGGGGTCGCCATCTGGTAGCTGCTCAGTGTGCAAAAGGGGCTGGTGGTGAGTCCTCTCATTAGTGCAAAAATGCCCATGTCCCCCCAAACAGCATGACCACCGGCACTAACTGTCCCGTCAGAGGCCAGGGATTGGGCCTGAAGACTGCACTCCCCTAAAGGCAGTCCTGGGGCAGACTTATCAGGGACTCTTGTTTATGATGGAGAGTAGTTTTAAAGGCACAAAGGGCAGCAAAGTGCCCAACTCCCAAGGGAAGCGCCTAACTCCTACCTGTGCCCTTGAAAATCTCCCTCCGTGTTCCCTATGTGTATTCGGTAGCATCCAAAGGCCCCAGTCAGGCCTCATTGTGCCAGGCGCTTCACAAACACTTAAGAAGGCTTGGTCCCTGCCCCAAAGAGTTTACGATCTGATTTAAGACAAACGCAACAAGTGGCTGCGAGTCAACAGGAGTGAGGGAGAGTGAGGGAATTGATGATGATGTTATTATGGTGGGAGGCACCAGGTGGCGCTGTTACATGTAGTTTTACAAGTTGCTTCCTTGGGGGGGAGTGCGAGCAGGGTTCACTGTTCAGTCTTTGAAGAAATGCTGCAGCTTTGCAGAGCCAGTTGCGGTGGGGGGGAGCAGTGGCAAGCAGCGTGGGAGTTTGCTGTCTGCCTTACTCTCTCTGACTAGATGACTCTTGAGGCACAGTCACTCCCTGGGACTGGGGCACTGGTGTTTTGGCTGAGATTCCTGACAGGGTTTTGCCTGAATGCTGTTTGTGACCACCTCTGTTCCAGGACTGGGGTCTAGAATGTAAACAAACAAGCTGTATTCCAAGAGTGCCACTGATTTCTCCTCCAATGGGAAGCCGACCTGCCAGGTCCTAGCATCAGCTCCCGCTCAGCAGAGGGACAACGGTAAGATCAGGCAGCTGCATAGGTTAGTTACATGCACAACTTGATAGTTGCTAGGCCTGGATTGCTACAGAGGAAGCTTGCTGTATTGCTGCCTGTGCCTGCTCTGTGGGTGCCCAGAGCTGTTGATCTCGTACCTTTCCCCAGCATGGAGTGCACTAAAACAGCAGCCCACAGATATGTGGGCAGATTCTCTCTCATAGGAATTGCCATCGTGGGTCAGATCCAAGGTCCAGACACCCAGTGTCCTGTCTCTGACAATGGCCAGTGCCAGATGCTTCATAGTAGCAGATGTGGGATAATCTGCCCCCCACATAGATCTTAGCCTGAAATCTAACAGAGCTTGGCTTAAGCCCTGAAGCACAAGGTTTCATATTCATTCCAAAATGTAGTTGTCATTAATATAACATGGGATATTTTTCATATCCATATAAAAGTCTGATCCCAGTTTTGAATCCTAAGGAGTTTTTGGCCTAACTGACTTCATGTGGCAGGGAGTTCCCTAGGCTAATTACACATTGTGTGGAAAAAATATTTACTTTTGTCAGTTTTGAATTTCCAACCTTTGTGTTTCATTGACAGGTTCCTCTTTCCTGTGTTGGAAGCCAGGGAGAAAAGAAACTCCTGGTCTCTCTTCTCTACCCTGGTCATTATTTCACACACTTTTATCAAGTCCCCTTTTATCCGTCTCCTCTCTAAGGGAATAATCCCAATCTTGTCAATCTCTCTTCTTTCTCTCACCCACACTAGTTTGACAGCAGTGTCATGGCTCTGGCTGTGACAGAGTTACTTCTGCACCAGCGTGAGAGGGGAATTGGGCCCAGGCAGTGTAACCAAAGCAAAACGGGTGGGAAATACAATGTGTTTGCTGGGAGATGCTAAATACAGAGCTGCAGAGTTGTGTTCAGCGCGACAGCTCTCTGGAGAGCTTTGCTATGTCAGGGAAGAACCGCAGCCTGCGCCAACAGAGGCTGCAGAGAGCAGGCTAGCAGAAATGATCATTGCTAGGAGCCTTAGGGGAAAGCAGAAAAGTACGGGCTGGTGCCGAAAGAGGAAGCTCATCCACTATTAAAATAGGGGTGAATGGGGATGTTGATTACAGAGAAGTGACTAAAGTGCAGTAATTTAATTCCAAAGGGGAGAGCAGAGCGTGTGATTCGGAGGGTAGGTTAACAACTGCTCTTTTATTGCTTTGTCATTAGGCAGAAGGAAGGCATGTTTGAAATCAAGACTCTGGTAATGCCGGCTCGAGGCGGGCCCAGTCCAGGTGGGTACAATGTATGCTGCTGCACCAGAACCCCAGCGCAATTCAATCCTGACACACAGCATCCGCTGCTAACCCGGCCCCCTGTTATCCCAACCCTGGGCTTCTCCATCTCCACCTACCC
>NW_020664439.1:45558200-45639780 GCF_002925995.2 Terrapene triunguis
CCCAACCCAGAGCCCCCTGCTATCCCAGCCCCCTGTTATCCCAACCCCAGGCTCCCCTCCACCCCAGCTCTGCCGGTGCCCCTCAACCCCAACCCACAGTCCCCTGCTATCCCAGCCCCAGGCTCCCCTCCACCCCAGCTCTGCCGGTGCCCCATAATCCCAACCCAGAGCCCCCTGCTATCCCAGCCCCAGGCTCCCCTCCAGCCCAGCTCTGACGATGCCCCTCAACCCCGACCCACAGCATCCCCTGCTAACCCACCCTGGGCTCCCCCATCTCAACCTACCCCACAGCCCCCAGCTAACCCACCCTGGGCTGCCCCATCTCCACCTACCCCATAGCCCCCAGCTAACCCACCCTGGACTCCACCATCTGCAGGGAGAAAAATTGTTCCCGTTAACCTCTGAGGACGGGACAAGAAGCAATGGGCTTAAATTGCAGCAAGGGCGGTTTAGGTTGGACATTAGGGAAAACTTCCTAACTGTCAGGGTGGTTAAGCACTGGAATAAACTGCCTAGGGAGGTTGTGGAATCTCCAGCACTGGGGATTTTTCAGAGCAGGTTGGACAAACCCCTGTCAGGGATGGTCTAGAGAATACTTAGCCCTGCCTCAGTGCAGGGGACTGGACTAGACGACCTCTCCCGGTCCCTTCCAGCCCTACGATTCTATCATTCTGTGACTGACTGGCACAGGCAGACCGCTGCAGGCTAATGGTACATGAGGCTGGGGACTGCAGCACGCCAAAGGAAGTGGAGCGTAAACTGAGCTTTACAAAAAGATGTTCACAAATTGAGCTCCCGGCGAGGGATCCCTGAGCACAGGAGCTGGCGTGACCTGACGTGGCCTAAGGGACAGAGCCAGACACCACAGGCCTGTTAGATTTGCCACAGCTGAGGGCAGAGTACCAGGAAGCGTTCGAAGGGATCCCGTGGGGAAGGAGCGGGCAGCGCTCGGATGAAGCACGCCTGAGCTCTCTGAATGCTCTGAGGGGGATGGAGTGGGGAGATGGAGGGCAGGAGGCACTCCGAGGGCAGGCATGGAGTCAGAAGGGATCTCACTCAGAAGCTGGCATCCCATTCACGCCTCCATGCAGCTGGGAGACGGCACCTCGAGGGGCGGTGGGGGGGAAGTTTGGGACTCTAGCAAAGGGCCCTGGATCTACAGGGAAAGCTGTTGCTGAGTGGTCCACCTGGCACTCTCAGGTGGGATGGGCCACAAGGGCTTTGGGGTAAGTGAAACCTCCCCATGGCCAAATTCCTGCCCTCACTCAGAGCGATCTGGGGTTGATACAAAGCCCCTGGGAGTCACAGTCAGCAGCATTGGGAGCAGTGCATCATGGGCAGCTATCCCAGCATGCAAGTGATGCAACGTGCTTTTCAAATGGGGGGGAGGGGGGAGTGTGACAGGGAGCGTGTTATGTGTATGTGGGGGGGGGAGAGAGAGTGGGGTTTTGGGGGGCTGAGAGCATGTCAGCATGCTGTCTTGTAAGTTCAGACAGCAGCAGATCCCCCCTCCCCTCCCCCTCTCTCTCTCTCACACACAGCATTCCACAGTAATGGTTGATTTGTCTCGGAGCAGATAAGCAGCCGGCTGTCAGAAATGGAGCCTTCAAAGGGCACTTCCGCATTCCTGCAGTGATTCAAAACAATGACAAGAGTGGCCACTTGACTTCAGGGGATTATGGGACGTTTCCGAAGGCTGATCAGAGCACAGTAATGCAACATCTCGTTCACACTGGCGCCGCAGTGCTCCAGTGGGGGCGCAGCAAATGTTATTCCTCTCGCCGAGGTGGAGTACCAGCAGCACTGTAGCCGCGGAGTCAGAGCGCTCTACGTGCCTTGCCAGTGTGGACGGGGAGTGAGCTAGTGCGCCCGGGGCTGCTTTATTGAGCTGTAACTCGCAAGTGTAACCAAGCCCCTAGATATCTCTAGCTGGCTGAGAGACAAGGCGGGTGAAGTAATCTCTTTTATTGGACCAGCTTCTGTCAGTGGAAGACACAAGCTTTCGAGCTTACACAGAGCTCTTCTTCAGGTGTGGGAAAGGTACTCAGTGTCCCAGCTAAATAGGAGGTGGAACAGATTGTTAAGCATAAGGAGTTAACATGTTGCAAGAGACCGTTCACAGTCAAGGGGCCCGTTTACACCCCTGCAGTGGTAGGACAAAGGAGGGTTAGTGGGTTACAAATTGTTGCAATGAGCCATAAATCCAGTTTCTTTACTGAGTCTGTGATTTTTAGCGTCTATCAGAGATAAGAATTTAAGCTCCCAAGCTCTCGTCTTTTGAAAGTGGCTAAGTTCTCCATCCTCATAGGAAACCTGTGCAGCATTGATCCTGGCCCCCTGTGTGGTGGCAGCTGCCTAGGAGAAAGGCTCCTTGTGTTACCTCCCTCCCCCACTTGCTCAGGGACCCTCCCGGGGTCCAGCGGCTCCCACGTTCCTTCCCACCATTTGCATGAGGAGAGGGAGTTAATGTGTCTGGGATCTGGCTGTTGAATCCAGTGAAATATCCATCAAATGCCAGCTTCTAGGCTAGTGTTTTTCCCTGACAGCGTTAGAATGGGACGTGGCTCTGGAGAGTTTTTCATCCGCACTTTGAATTTGGTTTGATGGCTGATGCCCCTCGTCAGCTGTAAAGTGCAGGAATTAGAGGAAACCAGGGCGACCCCAAGGTGGCCAGCAGTAGTTGCAGAGCTGGCACCATCCAGCCCAGGGGCCACCCCGAGAGCCGTTTCGATGCTGGGGATGACAGCGTGTCCATCCGTCTTTCACTTGTCTCAGCCTAATGGATGAGGAGGGACGCGAGTGGGACCTGAACACTGAACAACCTGCCTTTCTACTGCCTCGCCGGGGCAGAATGGGCGTTTGGGCTGGGACTCAGGTTCGCCCCAGGGGAGGTAGGGGCTGCTTCTCAGGCTCGGGCTCGGGTCTCTTGGCAGCTGCGGATGGGATGTGGGGGAATGAACGGATGGGACCAGTCCAGGCAGGTCCCAGGGGCTATGGTTCTTGGGCCCCTTGCAGTGGTGTTCAGATTCACTTAGATTATCCCGCCCCCTGGGGCGTGGACAGGAGTAAGGGTACTGAGGCTGGGGGCGGGTCTGGGGCCGGGAACAGAGCTGGGGGCAAGGCCGGGGTTGGGGCTGGGGCCGGAGCAGGGCTGGATGGCACTCCTGTCCCACCCCTGTGTGGGCTGGCTCAGGCCCAGCTGCGCTCCTCTAGAGCCGCGCACCCCACTGTTTGGGGACCTCTGATCTGGTGTAAAGTGCTGGCTCAACAGCTCTGGAAAGTGATGGCCTCTATCCACGGCACAAATCTGAATGGCAACTTTCCCAGCCCTCAACCAGCCCGCACTCAACTCAACCGCAGCTCCCACTTCCAGCTGAGACGTCGCCTGTCAGGCTGGCCAACGAGAGTTACAGCTCTCCAGGAAAAGGAGGGAAGTCGGACATGATCAAAAACAAGCAGTAAAAATTAAACCTCCTATAGGGGCAGTAAAGGATGTTCAGGTACCATGGTGACGAGTGTGTGATAGAGAGAGTATGGGGTTGGATGGATGGCCAGATGGATCTGTATGATAAGGATATATAGATCTATATGGGGATGGATGGATAGAGGGGCTGTATGGGGATGGATGGATAGATATATGCAAACCATTTTTTATTGTGCTTTGCAGTTCACATATAAATAGCATAGGCCCAGACTTCCTAAGCAGTCCTTTACGTCCCTATGTCCCATCCTAGCACTGAGGTCAGAGGCATTGGAACCACTATCTATTACGCAGCATAATCCCGTAGGGATGGGAGGTGTAGGGCCTTCTCCATTGTGGGTCCATGAGCTCTAACCCCTCTGCATATGCCAGGACGCACCACCCAGGCAAGGCTGCTGATGTTTTGGTTTCTGTGCGAGATTTATGTCGTCTGAGCAGGGGTTGTTTTATTTATTTGACCATCGGGGGCTGTGCTTTGGCAGTTTTTCTCTTTCATTTTCCCCACCTGCTCTGTTGTTTGTTTAGTTCCTGGCCCTCTGGATATGTGGTAAGTTTTTAGTTATCGGGTCCCAGCGGCCCTTAGGCGCAGAGTGCCTGTGGCAGTACAAATGCATGGTGTTTATGATTGCTCCCAGGATTGGGCATTGTGTTTTTAGGACCCCAGCTGCTTTTTGATCAAATGCAGAACTTTGTAGCTTCGGTCATCCCTCCGGTTTCAGAGCCTCCCGCGTTCTCGGGATGGGAGATTTACCAGGGGCAAGTGCCCGGCTGTTCAGATACTCTCTTCTCCATGCGAGCACCTGCAGAGTGTATCTAGGTGAGATCTGCCGTGCGGCTCTGAGAGCACAATTTCCCCTTTCAGTCGCTGTGGGGTTCCCACTTTGAAAAAACGAAACGCAGCCCTTTGTCACCATCTAGTGGAAAACCCCAGCCACAGAAACACACACAGTTTGGGGGTGAGGATTTTTTTCGCCTGTGGATGGCATTAATTTGTACCTGATGCCAGCCCTTGTCAGTGTGTTGAGGTAGATACAGAAAGCCCGCAACTGGAGGTGGTTTTGTTCTACAGAACCATTTTATCTTAGTTCAGTTTTTGGGCGTCCTGCCCTGGCCTCAAGATCCCGAATGGAGATTGCTCAGTACTTGAACTAATGTCTGAGAATGGTGCTAGGGGGAGCTGTGTTTCCTGGAGGTGCCTATCTTTCAGATCGGATGTCAAACCAAAGTCCTGATCATTGACAGAAGTTATAGATTGCCTGACGCTTCAGAGGTGGAAGGATGGACCAGTGGTCAGGATGCTGACTTGGGAGACCCAAGTTCAATTTCCTTCTCTGCCACCGATTTCCTGTGTGATTAGCCACTCTGGGCCTCAGTTCTCCCTCTGTAAAATGGGGATAACAGCACCACCCAACCTCGCAGGGGCGGTGTGAAAATAAATACATTACGGATTGAGAGGTTAGATGCTCCAGTGATGGGGGCGGGGCAATCCAAATAAGTACCTAAAACAGATTTGCTCTAAGAATCAGACTGCTTGTCCCACTCCTCTAGCCAAGTTCCAACTTAAGTCATTGTCTTGCATCCCTAAAATGTCAGTTGCATGCAGTATTCTTCACTTCCCATCTTAAACTGTTGCAGAGTTTGGGTCTGTATTTATATTGTGGTAATGTCCAGGAGGCCCATTTAAGAGAACGGGGCAATTATTGAGTGATCCTTCCCCTGTTGCCCAGCCCCAGTTTCCAGCAGTCAGAGGCTTAGGGACATCCACAACATGGGGTTGCATCCCTGACCATAATGCCTAATAGCCATTGATGCCCTATCCTCCATGAATTTATCTAATTCTTTTTTGAACCCAGTTATAGTTTTGGTCTTCACAGCATCCCCTGGCAGCGAGTTCCACAGGTTGACCATGCATGGTATGAAGAAGTATTTCCCTTTGTTTGTTTTAAACCTGACCCCTCGTTCTTGTGCTATGTGAAGGAGTAAATACTTCCTTATTCACTTTCTCCACACCAGTCACAATTGCATAGATTTCTATCATATCCCCCCTGGAGTTGTCACTTTTGCCAGCTGAACAGCCCCAGGCTTTTTAATCGCTCCTCATCTAGTCCTAACACAGGGACCATGTTGCATTAAATGGGTCTCTAGCTCTTGAGAAACAATGTAACATAATGGACTGAGCACTGGATTGGAAGCCAGGAGTTCCTGAGACTAACTGCCACTGCCTCCCTCTGTGGCCTTTGGTAAGTCACTTTGCTGCTCTGTGCCTCAGTTTCGCCATCTGTAGGTGGGATTATGTGGACTGACATTTGTGAGGTTATTATGACTATACTCAGGCAGTCATTGCCACTACAGTAGGATTCCAAAGAACACTTTTGCTACAGACCGTGACACCTGCTGTGGGGAAATAGCTTGTTTTGAAGAACGAACATTCAGCTGTCTCTGAAGTACATGAAACCCATGTCTGGCAGCCCTACGTGAGCTGAGGCAAGGAGAGAGAGACCACATGCGTCAACCTGCTGGTGCCTTGGCCAGATTGTTTAGAAATGAATTTGGAGATCAGATGACTTCTTCCTTGAGCATTAACTTCTGGGCAAACTCCTCCTAACCGTAATAGTGGTTGCTGGGCACCTCAGACAAGTCTGGGTCTGTTCTAAGCAGAATCCAGCATGATCCCATGCATGGGAAATTCCTCACTGGCCACAGTTCAGCTGCTTGGCTGACTCCGCCGCTTCCCTTCCCATGGGAGGGATGCAGCGCTCTGGAGGTAACTGAGCACCATGGGTAGCAGTTTGGTGCAGAGCTAAGCCAGTGCAGGGAGGGTGACAGTACAATGGGGTCTAACGCAGTGCTACTGCAGTGCCCTGGGGATAACATTCAGCAGAGCTAGAGTAATGGCTGCCCAGGGAATAATGCAGTAGCATGAAGCTAATTCGTTGTGCCATGGGGTGTAATGCAGTGCCCCAGTGGTACTGCAGCACCTTGGGGGTATTGCAGTGCAAGGAATGGAGGGCAGCGCGAGGGGTAATTCAGTACCATGCGGGCAGTGCAGTGCAGTACACCTGGGGCGATGCAGCGTCACAGAGGTGTTGCAGAGCCTTGAGCAGCGAGGCAGTGCAACAGAGTTAATGCAGTGACACTGGCGGGGATCAGTGAAAACATTCTTCCTTCCCATTTGAGTACTGCGCTCCGTCTCATTGCTGTGATTCACGAGCAGGCTGCGTGGAGACGGAAGACAATGTGTTGGTACCTGAAAACAGTCTGCTGCCCTCTCCCATTCAGAACACACTATGAATAACCGATCGAGTAAGAAATATACCAATCTGGTCCCTGCCAGCATCAAGCTCTGTCTGGCTGCCAAATTCTTTGCTGCTGCCTCTGGGAGAGCCACATCAAAAGACGCAGGCTTGCCTACGCTTAAAAGGTTTATCAGTGTAACTATATCAGTATAGCCATTCCAGCAAACCCTCATACGGGAGATCCAGTCTATAGTGGTAAAAAAAAGTCCTTTCGCCAGTATAGCTTATCCCAGTCCCCTGCGTGGAAATAAGCTGGCAAAACGACATTTTTGGTGCTATCACTGCACTTATGATAGAACTTTTATTAGCACAGTTGTGTCAGCAAAAAAATCACACCCCCAACTGACAGCTATGCCGCCAACCCTTTTGAGAGCAGCCCAGCCTTTAGTGATGGCAGGAGCACAGGTTGTAACTCCCACGAATGTAAAGGCAATTACAAAGTACAGCACCATGAGCCTCACTCTGATGCCATGCATTTTAAGAACAATGACTGGCACCATGGGACATCCTGGGCCCTGGCTCCAGCAATCGCAGCATGGTGAAGAGAAGCCATGGGGAACTTGAGAAATACTTCAGGGTTTCCAACACCTGTAACAGCAACAGAGATGTTTTCTCTAAAGAAAAAAAAAGCGTTTCAGTGGCAAAAGTTGGGGAGGATTGAAATGATCCTCTGCAGAGCTGAGAACCTAGACACCAGTGAGCTACTCAGGAGCCAGAAATGAAACTGATTAGAAACCCAAAATGAAACCAGGAATGAATGAAAAATGAATGGTTTCATTGCTCTAACTGCATGAAGTGCAGAAAAGTAAACAAACAGCATGGACTGTGAAAAGTGAATGAGTTATTACAGATGATTTGTGTGTGAACGGTCTCTAGCATTGTCACATACAGAGATAAGCACAGGATAAATATTGACAAGGCAGGGAAGGGGGGAAATGAATGCACACTTTTGATCATATTTGCTGTCTGGACTTTTAAAGGTATACAATGCTGGTAAAATGTGATTGAAGTTATCCTTAAGAGGGAGATGGGAAGGGGCAATTTTAGGAGCATAAATATAGCTTGGGAGCTGAGCGGTGAATATAAAGACCAGCAAGAAAGTTTGCTACTGGAACAACAATGGAAGGTTTTAAGATAGAGAGACACTAGGGTTGCCAACTCTGACTGAAGCTATTCCGGGAGATTTTTTTTTTTTGTCCCCATAATGTCATTTTCTTAAAATATCCTATTAAAATTTCCTGGATTGCTTTCAATAGTCACTGGGAGATGGATGCTGATTCCTGGAAACTCCAGGCCAATCCTGGAGGGTTGGCAACCCTAAGAGACACAGAGAACGGTCCAAACTCCCCATGGAATACTACTGTGTTGGAGGATCTGGTTACATCTTGGTAGTGGTCAATATGGTTAAAACACTGTCCAGCCTTGCAGTGAGATGGGACCAAACTGTGTTATCAGACGATGCTAAAATTTCCAACTTTGCAACCAGCTCCAGCAATGTGTTTTTGTAGTGTGGACAGGCCTATGCGCATAAGCACACGCTATCACCAGGAATTCCCTGTGTACCACGGAGCCAAAAACCTGGTAGTGTTGCCATATGAAACTCAGCTTGCCCAAGGTTAAAGGGTGAAATCCGTGAGTATGGACCGGATAGTGAGCTAATTCAGACACATGAAACCTGCTGTATGCAAATCCAGGTATGCCTTTCTCCACTTCTGCAACTATCTAGCTCAGCGGTACTCAGACTTCAGGAGCCAAAGGAGTGATCAACATTACCCAAAAGAGCCAGCCATGTGAATTTTTTCACTTACTATTTTATATGTATATAATGTACATATTATTCTCACAGCAAAATGACTGACCAAATATTATTATTTTATCAACTACAATTGGTTAATAACAAAGTAAAAGCATCCTGATTGGCTAATAAATCACACAGAGCCACATGAGACACATTAAAGAGCCACTTGAAGTTCACAAGCCTCAGTGTGAATATCACTGATCTAGTTGATTGATAGTGATTAGTCGGTATAGACAAGGGCAAATTATATTCAGCATTGTTTGTGGACTGGGGCGGCGAGTTGTATGGGCCCGTGGTGCCCTTGCTCCAGCAAATTCAGGGCCCCAGGGGCACAGCTCCACCAATGTTTGGGGCCGGGTCTCTCCCCCAGCCCTGCCTGCCGCCCCTGCGCGCCTCCCCTGGAGCATCCCCCGGCCCCGCATGCCACCCCTGCACATCTCCCCAAGCATCCCTGCCTCACCTGCGCCCTGGGCAGCAGGTGGCTGCCCCCGGCAGCTCCGCACTGCACTCCCTCGCCGGCCACTGCCGGCTAAGGGAGCGGCGCCGGCAGCAGGCTGACTGCTGTGCCTGTGGAGGGAGGTGGGAAGGAGGCGCAGCAGCATATCAGTCCCCGTCCCCCCCGGCAAGCAATTCCGAGGGGACTTATTCTGTCTGGACCTCCTGAGTAGCAGCCTGGGGCTTGGGTGAGTGTCGTGCTGGGGGGAGGGAGCTCGCTGCTGCCAGTGAGGAGAGGGCTGGGGGGAGTCCTCCTCTCTGGCCCCAGCCCCGGGGCAGCCTGCCTGCTGCACCCCTAAGTTTGAACTCAATCCTGGCCCAGCCCCTCCCCAGAGCCCTCACCCCCCCCAACCCCAACCCTCTGCCCCAGCCCTGAGCCCCCCCCCCTGTGAACCCTCATCCCCGGCCCCACCCCGCAGCCCTCACCCCCGCACCGCAACCCTCTGCCCTACCCTGAACCTGCTCCCACACTCCAAACCCCTCAGCTCCACAATAATCAACAGTGGATAAATTCTTAATAAAGTTACCCAGAAAAAAAGAAGAAAAGGGCAATTCATCAAGTGACGGCCTGAGTTCGACCCCCAGCTCGCAAACTGAAGTTATACAAAAGAAAGATGCGGCAAATCTAAAAGATAAGAGAAGGAGTTTTCATCAATCTTGGCTATCAAGATTTACATGGTTGGAGTCCAATAGCGAATTAGACAGAGCTTTTTGCTTTTGAGGGTTATTGATCCAAGAATGCTGGGTTGTTTCCGTATTCAAAAGAGTATTATACTAAAGTTGATATTCTTAGTTAAATACATTTTTCTTAGGATAGTGATGTTGTGCAATATAGGGAAACTGTTACTTTTCCAGTCCATTTTTACATTATTTTAAAAAATATATATCAGCTTACAAGGCAGGTGTGGGGGTGGGGGTGGGGGACGACTTGGACCCATTCTGGGCACCACCAAAAATCATACAAACCTGCCGCCACTGGTTGTGGGTAAAGTCTACTGGTATCTGAGTTTACCCACCACTTGCTAACATGATGCTGACCACAACTTGTCCGTGTCTGCACTGATGAGTCAGACCAGGCCAGCATCATGCCCCCTAACATAATAGTTAAAAAACATGGTTAAATACAATCTAGTTTCCTAGTAAAGACAAGCCTACGTTGAATTACAGTTTTGCCCTTTCCCCCAGCCTGTAAGTCCCCAGAAAGAATAAAATAATAGTGGCAAAGAAAAGTGTGAACTACTTTCCCCTTCATCTTAAGGGAATGTTAACTATGATTACATTAACTTGATCTGCAAAGCTTTTCTGCGTTTGTCAGCTCATGTGACTCATGGTTCATGAAGATCGACGCCTGCTTTATTATTTTTTGGTCAAAAAACCTGTTTTAATGATTTTTAAATTAAAAATAGAGGCTCTGATGCCCCATCCTGGATAAACCCCAGTGAGAGCGATTTAACTCCAGCCTCTTGCTGATTTAACTGATTAGCATGGTAAGCAGATGCAAAGAGCCTTCCCTTCTCTATCACACTCTCTACATACACGGTAGTTTGGTTAAAGTTGTTACATTGCAGCCTTCCAGTACAGAGTGGGAGGGGAATTAATGTCACAGACGCCGATTACAGTCAGTGACTAATATGTCCGAGGGGGTTGTGATGTCACTCTTTCACAGAAAATGAAGTTATAGGAGCTACTGACACAGCAGGTGTTTTAAGGGTATGTCTACACTTCGAGATGGGGGTGACATTTTATAACGTGAGCTCTTTGAGGCAGGGATTACTCTGTGTTTGAACAGTGCCTAACATAGTGGGGTCGGGACCTCGATTGGTCTCTAGACCCTATCATAATAAACATGATTGATAATGGTAGAGTTGTCAGCTAAAATGTGCTGGATTCGTACTGGTCGGGATGTGACATTTTGGACGGTTTGTACAAAATAGGGTCCAACAACAGCGAAGATCATTTACTGTGTCTAATGGAATCTGTCGTCTGCATATTTTCATGGCTCTTACATTTTGTGCCATTTAAACTCAGGACTGTCTCACTTGCCATTGGAAGTGAGCGGAACCCACGCTCTGGCCTGTGCTCCGCAGGTATGTCTACACTGCAAGTGAAGATGTGATTGTAGCAAGGGTAGGCATAGATTGTAACGCAGATGTGGTGGCACAGGCATCACCACGGACTAGCCTAACCGGGGTGCCGGGGTATGCATTCTGGTTGCTAACCCGTGCCACTCCAGCTACTCTATTGTTCCCCGAGCTAGATTAAAACTAGCACCGGTATGCCTAGCTGTGCTATCACCACACCTTCACGAGCACTGTTGACCTACCCCACAGAAGAGCGAGTGGAATGAGGTAGAAACAGAGTACAGAGGAGCAAGATGGGTAGAGATGGAAGGAAAAGAGATCATGATGAAAAGAGACTGGAAAAGAGAGGTGAAAAGTGGGTATTCTTAAACCCTCACAAACCAAAAGAAAGGGGAAAAACCTTATCCTAAGTAAACATTTGACCCTGAAAAGGGATCCATGCCTCAGGCGCTACAAAGTCTGCGAGGATCTTTGCTATTGACTTTACGTGTAAGGAACTCAGATACCATGGTGCTGGGCAGCAGGATAAAAGAGATCGTAGATCGGGGAAGAAACCACCCTCTCCAACCCATCACCAGCCCAAGTCCCCCTGGCATAATTCCATCTATCCCAGTCCTGTCCCCAGGGCTGGGTGGTCCCATGGCCAGACCCCCAGGGCTAGGCTGATCTCCAGCCCCAGGCGGGTCCCGGCTCCCGACCCCCAGCCAAGCCATGGGGTAATGTAACGACCCCTCTGACGCCCTCTCCCCTGAGGCCCCAGGTGCACGTGGTTTTCCTGGAGCCACGTGCTGCGCTGCTCCTTTACCAGCCCCCCCATCCGAACCCCATCGGAGCGCAGCCGCCTATTGGATACATTGCCCCTTCTCCCCAGCGGGCACGACCTCTCGCTGTAACGCGCGCTCCAATTGGTCAGTGGCAGCCCCGCGCCCATTGGTGCGTATTCCGCACTCGGAGACCGGTGATTGGGCGACTTTTGGGCGGGCGGGCGGAGCTAACCGCGACGCGGGCAGGGGTTGGTCCGGCGGGGCGAAGGGGGGCGGGACAAAGCATAAGCTGGGGGGAGGTTGGGGGGAGGGGCGGCGCTCTCACTCTTTCGCTTCAGTCCAGGGCACAGTCGAGTCGCTGCTCCCGGCGCTGCCTGTCGCACACGGACCCAACCGACCCGGACCGCGCGCCGGCCCGTGACGCCCCCGCCGCCATCATGGTGAAGATCGCCAAGGTGGGGCCCGCGGAGAGCGCGAGGCGGGGAGGGGCGCGCGCCTGCCGCGGCCAGGCCCCAGCCCGGGGAACGGAGGGCCCGAGGCGGAGCCTTCCAGGCCCCATCCTTGAGAGGGGAGAGCGGCGGCGGCCAGGCCCCCATCGGCTCGCGGTGCCGGGGGGCGGTTTCGCGGCTCCCTGAGGGGCGGTGGTTTCTAATCCCCCCACCCCCGAAGCCAGCAGGTTTCGCGCGGCCGCTCCCAGCCCCCGAGGCCGGGTGCCGCATCCCGGCTCCGCGACGGGCCGCAGGACTCGGGGCGGTTTCTAGGCCTCTTTCCGGCCGTGGGGGGGAGGGTTTCTAGGCTCCCCTCGGGGCTCGCGACGGAAGCTAGAGGGTCGGGGCGCGCGCGCGGAGGAGGGGGCGGGGCCGGCGGCTCGCGCTGCCGGCTGGGAAGGCCTCAGGCTGCGTGCGCCGCGTGGGGGGGGGGCGGCCACGTGGTGTCTCCGGAGCAGCAAGCACGCGGCGCGGGCCTGGCTGTCCCACATGGTGCAAGGCCCTTTGTCGAGTCCTCCCGGGGCTCGGGCGGGCAGGGGAAGCGCTTGAGCGCTTGGACTTTCCGCGGCCTGGTCGCAGCGCTGACGGCGCCTCCACGAGGCGGGTGGGGGCTCTTCGATCAGCCTGGCTCTGTGTGGGCGGGAGGAAAGTCAGGTTTTAGGCGTGTCTTTCCATAGGAGAGGGATGACCCCCCCCCCTTTCCCCATCGCTCTGCTTGATTAAAGGTCTGCACGTGTATTAACGTTACAGACTGAGCAGGTTCCGGAAGAGCTCCGCGTGGGACAGAAGTTGGTCCAATAAAAGACATTCCCTCACTCACCCTGTGTCTCAGGTTCACGCGCAGGCATTTTAGAGGATCTGAAAAACGTGTTGGTCACTGCCGGAGTCATGATGCAGTGGCACGATGCAGTGTGACAAGGACCAGCAGATTTCTAAATTTGATATGAAAGTAGTGGTGCCATGCAGTTGTATTAATTGTGTGTGGAAGCACAATTTGGAAACAGTTTGGCTAAAATGGGATTTGGCTTACTATTTTACGGCTTTGGTGTGTTTTACATTCTTTTATAGACATTTTTGTAAACTGGAAGATTAAAGGGGTGAACTTTAATGTATCTTCATATTTCACATCTCTTCTTTAAGAATCCGAAAAATCAAGCCAAACAGAAAAAAGTGGCTCCTCCTCCCCCAAAGGATGTAGAAGATAGTGAGGAGGAGGACTCCTCAGAGGAAGAGGACAGCAGTGAGGAAGAGGTGATCATTTTACATCTGGATTTTTTTTTTGCTCCATGTTACTTTGGGAACAAATTATTCATTTGGGAAACACAACCCAGAAGCCTTCGGTGAATGAAATAGGGGAATAAATGCAATAAGTGATATGAGAATACCGTAAGTGATGAGACAAGGAACTAGCATTAGCAAGTAGATTTTTTGAGTGTAGCTAAATAACTTTCAAATGTGGCACTGTAAAGGTTTGTCTGTTGCGGAAAGGCTGGCTTCTTGAACACTAAACTAATTGTATTCTCCTTTCTATTCCTCTCCCATAAAGATAGGGAAGAATACGCAAATTAGCTAACTGGGCATTTCATCAGAAACCAAGTAGTTCTGTCAAAAAGGGCACCTATTAATACTCAGCTCTTACCAAGGGTTCTTAATGGTGGTTTCTTTTTATACTTGGTAAACCCACCCCCTCCAGATGTCCTAGTTGTGGAGGCAGAGAGGGGCCAAAAACAGGTGTAGAGGTGGCAGAAGTTCATATGTAGTAGGGAGATTTCTTATATATGTAAACGAGGGACAGTCCTTTGGTTCCCGGTGAGCTAGTTTGGTCATGCAGCCTTTCTAGGCACTCCAGCAGAGAGGCTAGTTGGATGAATGGTTGTGGTGGGTTTAATTTGATCTAATTTAGGAGTTGTGTACACTCATTTGACTTGTCTGTTTCTCTAAGGTTGTTCCTCAGAAGAAAGTGGTAACACCAAAAGCAGCAGTTACACCTGGCAAAAAGGCTGCCACTCCAGCCAAGAAGGTAGTTGCCACTCCAGCCAAGAAGGTAGTTGCCACTCCAGCCAAGAAGGCAGTTGCCACTTCAGCCAAAGGAGCTAAGAATGGAAAAAATGCGAAGAAAAAAGACATGGAAGAGGAGGAGGAGGATGACGACAACAGTGAGGAGGATGAAGATGACTCTGGCAAGTCAAAATTCACTTTTCTGTTAAATGCTTTGCCATCATTGAACAAAATTACCTCAACCTGAATAGCTCCTATATGTCCATATCACAACCAGTGTGCAGTTCAGCACAACTGGCAGTTTTTCGTCCAATGAGGCACAGGGTTTGTATAGCAAAGGTAGGGAGTAGAGAGGTCAGCACTAAGTTAAAGTAGCAGAGCTGTTTGGGGGAAGCTTGCATGGGCTCCCTGTCGTGCATGGTTCAAGCCATTGATTAATTTAGCAACATCTCAGAGTACATTTCTTGAGCAAACCTGAATTAACAGTATAAATCAGGGGTGGGCAAACTTTTTGGCCCGAGAGCCACATCTGGGTGGGGAAATTGTATGCAGGGCCATAAATGTAGGGCTGGGGTAGGGGATTGAAGTGCGGTGTATGGGAAGGGGGTGCAGTGTGCAGGAGGGGGCAAGGTCTTGGGGTGCAGGAGGGGTTTGGGCTGTGGGCTCCGGCCCGGCACTGCTTACCTCGAGAGGCTCTGGGGTGGCAGCGATGCTAAGGCAGTCTCCCTGCCTTCCCTGGCCCTGCACCACTCCCGGATGTGGCCAGCATGCCTGGCAGTGGCTTGTGGGGTCGGGCAGGTGGCTCCACCGTGTGCCACCCTTGCCTGTGGGTACCACCCCTGAAGCTCCCATTGGCCGCAGTTCCCCATTTCCGGCCAGTGGGAGCTGTGGGGGGACAGTGCCTCCAGGCGAGGGCAGCATACGGAGCCCGCTGCTCCCGTCCCCAGGGGCCGCAGGAACGTGGTGCCGACCGCATCTGGGAGCAGCCCGGGGCTGGCAATCCCGCGGGCCGGATTGAAAGCCCTGACTGGCCGAATCCGGCCCGCAGGCTGTAGTTTGCCCTCCCCTGGTATAAATGCTCATTTATAGCATGCAGACTAGTGAGTGATAAACTCTTCTTACAGATGAGTCTGAGGAGGAAGTAGCAATGCCTGTGACGCCTGCAGTCAAAAAGCCTGTACTGGCAAAACCTGTGGCAGTATCTGCAAAACATGAATCTGACGATGAGGATGACGACGATGAGGAAGATGATGATGAGGAAGACGATGGTGTGTAGGCTACACTGGTTATGGGAAGGCTTAGAGTATATAATTTTGATCATTATAAAACGCACAAGTTTTTAGTTGGCTTGAACCCACAGAGGCTGACATGGCACTAATAATGTACTGAGCTCTTTGTATTATTGAAACTAGTTTGCTTGCCTATTTCACATACGGCAGATCTGATTTTATAAGGTCATTGATGCGTACAAATAAAACTAAGGAGTGTGTTGGAGTTTAACAATTATTTCCTATTGCTGCTTTCTGTGGGCGCTTGTTATTACCATCAGTAGTGTCCAGTAGGTAGTAATATTAGAGTAGCACTTTAGGATACGTCTACACTGCAATAAAACGTCCACGGCTGGTCTGTGTCAGCTGACTCGGGCCTGCCACAGGTGTTTCACTGCAGTGTAGACATAGGCTAAGAGACCTCAGTCATGTCCAGGATCCAGTTGTGTTAAGCACTGTAAAACACACATTGAGTCCCTGCCCCAAAGAGCTTGCCAACTGAAATGGACAAGACGAAAGAGTGAGAAGCATGGCCCATTTTACCAGAGGGGAAATGAGGGTGGTGGAGATTCCTTGCTCAGTTGCACAGAAATTGAACCATTCCCAAGAAAGATTGTTTGCTTTGATGTTTCAGACTCTGAAGTTGAGGCAATGGACACAACCCCAGCAAAAGGAAAGAAAGCTACTCCAGTGAAAGCTGTTCCAATGAAAGCAAAGGCAGACTCTGAGGATGATGATGAGGACGACGACGATGAAGATGAGGACGATGATGAGGATGACGACGATGATGATGAAGAGGAAGGTGAGCTGAATGTTCTATTCTTGTGTAAATCCCTGCTGCTTAGTAATACACAGAACTCATCTATAGCAGCAGTAGGTAAGAAGTGTGTCCAACCCTGTCTTCCAAAGCTGGAACTGATGAACACTCACTGAAATGATGTGAGGAAAATCACAATGAAAGTTTCTCAAGATAGTCAAGTACTGATCCAGCATGACGGAGGGTGGGGGTGTCACTGGATGCCTTGCTTATTTTTATTCTAAGATCCTTCTAATGTATTTTCCTGTACCACAGAATCTGTGAAGGAAGTTCCTGGAAAACGAAAGAAGGAAATGCCCAAGCAAAAAAGTGTTCCAGAAGCCAAGAAAAAGAAAACTGAAGGTATGTAGTGTGGTGCAGCCTGAAATGTGAGTGCAGCTAAAGTCAAGGCTTCCCTTACTGCAGTGCTCCAGAGAGAATGTTCAAAATTTCTTCATTTAATGTGGGAAGGTACTAGCTGGGGAACTTGCAGTATGGGGTTTGAATCTTTGGCTTTTATATGGTGCTACCAGCACAAATGATGAATACTAGGGACTTAATACTGAAGTCTGATGTGACTTTGATATAAACTGATGTGCCGTACTCCTAAATTGCTTCCAATTTGGTCATCCTTTAATTTGCCTAATTGAATTTCACTTTTTCTTAAAGAAACTGCTTCAGCTTTCTCTCTGTTCATGGGAAACTTGAATGCCAGCAAGGACTATGAGGAACTGAAGACTGCTATCAAGGAGTTCTTTGGCAAAAAAGACCTTCCAGTTCTGCAAGTCAGAATTGGTGGTTCCAAGTAAGCTCTTCACTATAATTCTGCTGCCACTTTCTCTTCATATTAAGCTGTAAACTACTGGCACAATTAGGAGGCATAACTGGGACAAACAAAATGTTTAAGTGAACACTGGATAGTATGTGGAACTGTTTAGACCAAGTTCAGCCTTATGCTATTCTGAACAAGGTGAAGCACTTCCTCTCAGGACTGGTAACTGCTTCAGGCAGCATGTCCATACCAAAGAGGAAGGCTGCAGGGTTCATTTTATGTAATTTACGTACAGCCCTTTTTTGGGCAGCTGAGTCTAAGCTATTCTACTTTCTAAAGAGCTATTTTTTGAGTGTCTTGGGGGCAATTTGGTTTCATTTTTCTGAAAATATTTAGTGCTGAACAGCTAATTCTTACTCGTTCTGTGACTTGGGTAAGTGTGTCCATTTGGCAGATGTTGAAAGAGGTTAAGTGACCCTCCTGGGGAGGCACAGGAAACCTGTCATGATTTGAATTCAGGACTGCTTTAAAGACATAAACCAGCATACCTTGTAGCTGAGATGCAACTCGTCTTGATGCATTTGGATCTCTAAATTTGAGTTCCAGTCTGAAAACTTGCTGTCTTAGCAATATGATAGATTCCTTGTTGAGGAGCACAGCTCTTCTGACTACCCTATGGGCTGGTCCACACTAACCCCCCAGTTCGAACTAAGAATAACGTAGCTGAAGTCGAAGTATCTTAGTTCGAACTACAAGGTACTTACCGCGGGTCCACACGCGGCAGGCAGGCTCCCCCGTCGACTCCGCATACTCCTCTCGTGGAGCAGGAGTACCGGTGTCGACGGCGAGCACTTCCAGGATCGATTTATCGCGTCTTGTCTAGACGCGATAAATCGATCCCAGAAGATCGATTGCTTACCGCCGGACCCGGAGGTAAGTATAGACCTACCCTTAGTTGTGTAAGGTTTATATTTTAATGGCTTCCACTGTAAAGCTGCTTCAATCGTTAACTCTTTTTTTTTTTTTGAAGACAGCTCTTAGGGTATGTGTACACTGCACTCTAAGGCTTTGTCTACACTGGACTTTCGTCGGCAACGCTTCTGTTGTTCAGTGGTGGGGAAAAAAACACACCCAACCCCACCCCATCCCCAATGATAAAAGTTTTGCCGGCCAAAAGTACCGATGTGAACAGCTACGGCCGCTCGTTGGGGGTGGGAGTTTTTTTTTTGGTCGGGAGAACTGTCTCCTGCCAACAAACAGCGGCTATGCTGCGTGCCTTTTAGCGACACAGCTGTGTCACTAAAAGGTGAGTAGTGTAGACATAACCTAAGTCCAGCCCTGATTCAGTTTTGAGCCCAAGTCCCCTTTCCATCCACACACACATCAGTCTGACTCGTATCAGCAAGCAAGCAGGACTTCGATCCTAGGGGGGCCCCACTGTGATTCCTGTCTAAGCCCTTGTCATTTTGCAGTGTGGATGCAGCTCTAAGCTGCAGGCCCAAGTCAAGAGATCTGTGCAGTGCAGGGTGGGTGTATTAGCATGGCTGTGAGACCTGAGTCCGGCAATCGTAGGCTCAGGTTTATAGTGCAGTGTGGATGCTCAAGCGTGGGTTTGGAAACATCAGCTCCATAAGCTTGGGTTGCACAGACCATGGTTTATAATTCAGTGTAGACATATCCTTATTGACCACACTTCCACAATGTGTTCTGACACTAACGCCAAAGTTCAGTGTAGATATTAAAGTCTTCCTTCTTTCAGGCGGTTTGGCTATGTAGATTTCTCATCAGCTGAGGATCTGGATAAATCCCTGGAATTTAATGGAAAGAAATTCATGGGTTTGGAAATCAAACTGGAGAAAGCAAGGAGTAAAGAAATCATTAAAGAAACAAAGAAAGGTATGAAAAAGAACGAAAGTTAGTTATCTGCTAGATTTCCAGGTAATGCATCTTGTCATGTTAAGCAAGCCAGTGACTGACTGACTCTGCTACTGGCCTGTTCGGTTTGATGATTGTAGGAATACCTGCAGAAATGGTTAATGTATTAATGATCTGGATTGTGTTTGGGGGAATGTTCATATTACCAGCATGTGGTAAAGATATTTCTACTTTTGGATGTAAAGCCCTTAATGTGTAAAATTATAACTGTTCCTGGCACAAATATAAAATATCAACTTGACTTGTGTTTTGGTGATATAATTGAATTACTTTGGTTTTCCTGGTGCTGGCATTTTGTTCAATGTGGTACAGTGTACTAGAGAATCTTAATTTTTTTGTCTTTCTGTAGAGAGAGATGCTAGAACACTCTTTGTTAAGAATCTGCCTTACCGTATAACTCAGGATGAATTGAGAGAAGTATTTGAAGAAGCGCTAGAAATCAGGCTAGTGGCTGGCAAGGACGGGAGCAGTAAAGGGTATGTAGTTGTGATAGTTTAGGTTTTTTTCCCAGGCATGCGTTGCCTTTTTAATGTAGACTGATGTCTTTTTGCTAATTAGAAAAGTGAAATTAAATACTTGTCCTGAAAGCATTATTTGGGTTTTAGCTTTTTGTGCTTATTCAACACTCCTCAAAGAAACAGCTTGTTCATCTGCTGTCTTTACTGTTTTAGGATTGCCTATGTAGAGTTTAAAACAGAAGCTGAGGCAGACAAGGCACTAGAGGAGAAGCAGGGCACTGAAATCGAGGGACGTGCCATCATCTTAGACTACACAGGAGAGAAGAGCCATCAAGAGACACAAAAAGGTATTTATACAGCACTATGATGTGCTAAAGGTACCTGATAGCCAATCCACAGATCAGCTTTACCAAGACAGGGGATAGGTAGGCTGTGATGCGATCACAAGCAAATCAGAGCGGTTCACAGGGAATCCTTTGTATTTCTTCCTCTTTTCTTTCTACTTTCAATCCCATACGCTTCATGCCATCTTATATAGTTATAAAATATCACAATGGCTACCATTCTAATTTGCATATTAGTGGGAAAGAGGTCCATCAGTTCAGACTTGAGTCAACCTGCCCCTATCATGCTGGGCCTTGTGAAACAAGTACCTTCATTCTCTAGACCTTGACCTAAAGAGAGAGAGAGAGTGTTCATTGGTGAATATTCTTGGATTTGAGGATTTGTTTTGAAGGCTGTTAATCCAGCAGCACCTGGCACAAAGGAGCACTTAAACCATTCTTAAATCCTTCTGGAGTTTTAAGTTACACAGCAATTCTCCAGTTCTGAACAATCTAACTAGTCCAGGTACCAATTACCCTGACATACAATACACTAGATGCCAATTAAGCCTATGAAGGTTATTAGTTTGTGCTTGGGAGTCTACCTTGTGCACGGTGACCTGAAGCAGATACCGTAGTGGAGCAAAGATCCATAATCCTGAAAATACCCCATTCCCTCTTGCTCCTAAAAGCTCTGTTGGTTTAGTTCGGAAAAGTCTGTAAATGTGCAGTTCTAAGTTGTCTTTCTCTTTCCTGATAGGTGGAGAGTCAAAGACCCTAATTGTGAACAACCTCTCCTACAATGCAACAGAAGAATCTCTTCAAGAACTGTTTGAAAAAGCCTCTGCTATCAGGATGCCACAGAATAACCAGGGCAAGCCTAAAGGGTGTGTAAGAGGAGTTGTATTTCCTTCTTCTTCCCACCCCCCCACCCCCAAAAAAAAACCTAATGAAACCTTAAGTGATCCAGCCCTGTAGTAAAGATTTGAATATTGGCAGCATGACTTGTTTCATGCTATTTAGGACCCATATGGGAACAAGTCTCCAGTCTGATCTGAATCTTTCTCTCCACCTAGATATGCGTTCATCGAATTTTCCACAGTTGAAGATGCTAAGGAAGCTTTGAATTCCTGTAACAACACAGAAATTGAAGGCAGAACAATCCGACTGGAATTCAGCGCACCAGCCGGACAGAAAGGCAGTGGTAACTCCAGAGGAGGATTTAGTCGTAAGTGCCCTGGGCTTTATCCTGACCTACAGAGGTTTTGAGACTTTGATTCAGCTATAATTCATGTACACTTAATTCTGTTCCCCAAAAATCATTTGACGTGGACAAATGGTGTGGAAAAGACCTGCTTCTCAGATGCTAGGAACAGTGAACAGCAGCAAGAGTTAAGTTTAAGAGGTGGATATGATGACTGAGATACTGATGAAATAATCTCAAAATTCCTTTGGATAGTAAAGTACTGATCAAGCTGTGTTAGTTATGATTATGCCGTCATGACTGAACTTGTTTTTTGTGAGCATTTCTGTTGTCTAACAGGACAAGTTTTTTCCAAGGTCAGAAACAAGGGCGGGGGAATGTCTTGGCATAAGTTGCTAATATCTTTCCCTCTTTTAAAATCTTGAAACAAAAACACCTTAGCTGTTTGCATGTCAGTCACTTCAATGTTTTTGGCCTTTCTATTTTTGTAGTTGTGGCCCAGGAAAGCAACCTTATAATGTTGGTGTAGATAATGGTTTTTATCTGACATCTCAAATTAGTCCACAATGTTCAACTGGCTAATGTCTCCTTTGTTAACATAAAAGGGCTTGATGTATGCGTGGCTGGGAACCTGGCTCACGTATCTTACTTAAGGCAGAAACTTTACAAAAGTGGTTGATCTGAAAATGGATTCTCTTTGTTTAGAACAAACCAAAACGCTGTTTGTCAAAGGCCTTTCTGAGGACACCACAGAGGAGACGTTGAGGGATTCGTTTGAGGGTTCTGTCAATGCCAGAATAGTCATGGACAGAGACACTGGCTCATCCAAAGGGTATGTTAAATTCTAATCTGGAGATGGTATAATTCACTTCCTGCTGGAAGAGGTCTAGATTAATCAATTGAAATCCTAACTGACCTCAAATTGGCGTTAATAACATTGGCAACTAGTTGCTAAGAGGAAACAGGCGTACAATCTTGGATATTCTATTACACCTGTGAACAGTAAAGGTGTAACAGCCTCCCTTCTCAATGAGCTCCTTCCTGCCGTAAAATCAGTGGCAGCCTATGGATTCGCACGAGAAGAAAATTAAGTGCTCAGTGCTGGCATATTCACCTTCTGGCTTTAGATGAGTGATTAGCCAAGGCTGTGGGACACTGGATGTGTGTTCTTGTGTAACAAGCTGTGCTTAGTCCCGTGAATGGCCATGAAAAATGGTGGTGTAGATCTTCTGCTCTGACTGCCAGTGGGCCAATATTAATAGTGCAGACAGATCCTCCATGATGAGGTTTTATACTCTGCTGCTCCCTCCTCGCCCAGTAGCTCATACAGTTTATTAAATTGAGCCTCTTATGGGATATTTAAATGTTACAGCTTTGATCGCTGGGCTGACATTAGACACACAGGAATTTGGACTGAAGGTGTTGTGAAGAAGCAGCATAGTATGGAACTTGCAGCAAGAGTGCTAAAAGTAAAGGAGGCAATGAGCAGGTTACACAAATAATGCACATTTAAAGTTGGCATGGTGTTAACAAGCTAGAACTTTGAAAGACTAAAGCTTATAGGATGGTGGGAAGCCAAATACAGTGGAAACACCACCCCTTCTCCTCCCTCTCCCCCCGCGTGTTCTCTTTTTAAATGCATACGTTACGGTGTAGCTCTTCAGTATGTGTGGTATTCTGGTGAAGGGTGGAACTGCTGCGTGGCTCACTTCAGTGGAAGGTGAACTCTTGTCTTTTCACTACCTTGCATAGATTTGGGTTTGTGGACTTCAACTGCCCAGAAGATGCTAAAGCAGCTAAAGAAGCTATGGAGGATGGAGAGATCGATGGAAACAAAGTGACCCTTGACTATGCCAAGCCCAAGGGTGATGGTCAGCGTGGTGGTGGATTTGGCGGTGGATTTGGCGGACGCGGAGGAAGAGGAGGACGGGGTGGCAGAGGTGGATTCGGTGGACGGGGTGGCGGCAGAGGATTTGGAGGTACGAAGAAAGTATAACCAAAGCTTAGCATATTATCGATTTCGGTCTTTGATTTATCTAAAATGTTGCCTGACTAATCCCAGGCCAGGCACATACTTTCAGATTCTCAGAGGTGGCACATTAGAATACTGATGTGCTGTCCATGTACTAACTTCTGAGTCAGGCTAAACGCAACGTTGGTTCCTAATCTCTTCAATTTCCTTCCAGGTAGAGGAGGTGGCTTCCGGGGAGGCAGAGGAGGAGGAGGAGAACACAAGCCACAAGGGAAGAAGATAAAATTTGATGACTAAGCGTTCCCTTTTCCTTCCTTCCCCTGCTATCTGAAAGGACTCTGGGGTTTTTATTCTGTCACCTTGTTTTGACACGGAGCCTTCTGAGGACATTCCAAGATGCAAAGCAGTACTGTGAGCCACTTGGGAAAAGTAACTATCATTTCAAAGAGAGCGGCAGCTTGACTGCCTGGCTATTCAAGTGAACTTTTTAAAGAAATGAGTGCTAGATGTGGGAGTTTCCCCTTGTCTGTGAGTTGTCTTGAATTTATAACGTTTTACCCCATGTACAAAAATATTTTTTTCCCTATAAATTTCCGTAGGTTTTTTGCTGTAAAAATGCAGACCGTTTTATCATTTTTGTGCTTCGGCACCCTGTCTCAGACAGATTAAAGGGCCTGAACTGGTGCATGTCTTCCTGCCATTCTTCATCAAGTGCTGATGAGTGAGCAATCTGGGACAGGAAAGCAAGCACGCTCTAGATTAGAGCCCTGCGTGGGACTAGTGTAGGATTCCTGCAGCGGGACTGGGATCCTGCAGGACCCGCTGTCATCATAACAAGAGTTAAAAAATAATCCCATGCAGGGCTCTACTCTGGATGGACATTTGAACCTGTTTATATGTAGCAGTACTAGTTTGTCTAAGATCTCTGCTGTGCCACCTCTTGTTATTCAAAGAGTGCGCACTCTAACTCACCATAAAACGGCTGTTCCAAATCCCATTCCTGTGCTCGCAAGCCTCCAAAATTGCGAGTTGCTGTTTGGAAAGCATATAGCAGCTCCGTATATAGGATCACTCTGATGGCAGGATGGACAGGTCTAAGATTTAAAAACTACTGCCTGTGAAAGAGGGTGGAGGGAAATACGATATTAAGGCTTGGGCAATCATTTAAGGAAAAATAAAAAAAAAGCCCCCTACATTCCTGATGTGAAAGGGCCCAGCGGTGTTAAATGCCCAGATCACTTGCTTTAGCTCTGTGCCCCATATGTTGTAGTCAGAGTTACAGAATCTAAACTCATAAATGAAAGTTTCTAGCCCTCTTGGTTAGGAAGAAAACCTAAATATATACTGATGGAACTTTGTCTTCCCAAAACATTAACCAGCTTCATTGCTTTAGTTCTAACTAATGCCTTATATGCATGTCTGTTTTATTGCTACCTGATGTATATGGGGCTGGGAATTAGGACTTCCTGCCTGGAGGGAAATGTGGAGGAAAGGAAGAAAGGAAACCCGTGTCTGCTCCCATGACTCAAGTAAACATTTCACTAAACAAAGCTTGACCAGCTAGACAGAGCACATCAATTACACAAATCCGACTGTTCCAAGTTTACATGTCATGTAGTAATTAAGCTAACTGTCTAATGGAATATATCAAAACAGACAAGTCAGGGAGAATTTTGAGGTTTCCTGAAAGATGCTATTCTCTAAAGTAACAAAACTCCAAGAAGTATGAGCCTGCCACTTCTGTCAGTAAGTCTAATTCCTGCTGTAGACGCTTATTCGAACATATGTCATGGATCTCTTACCTTCTCCAGATGGTGTGCATAACAAGTCATCCTTTATATTCCTTTGAATGCCAAGCTGATAGAGCTGAACTGTGTCTGCCTGACACTAGACAGTGGTGAAATGACTGATGTAATTTTGTAGTATGGCAGTGTGTAGAGGCCCCATCAGGGATTGTGGAGCCATTGTATTGGGCACAGGATGGAGTAAAACTACAGCTATTCCAAAGTGTTTAACATCTGCATAGATAGAGACAGGCTGGGAGAAGGAAATCCCCATCTAGAGCTGGAGGCCTAGTGCATAAGCATTTTGCCCATTGTAACAGCAAGTCTGACACATTTCCATATGAACACTAAAAGGCATCGTATTTCAGTGGTGTGAGCACATGAGTATTGGAATCTGATTTTCCTCTTGTCAACTGTAGTTACACCTACATTTCCTATGTAGCCTGGGATATCACTTAGCCTGTGTGGATTTTCTCTCCTAGAAAACTAACAGCTGCCTCTTAGTAATGTCAGATTACTTGGTACAGTGCTTTTTTTTTTTTAAAGTGATGTATTTCCACACTTTTGTCTTTAAAGGCATGTAAGTACCAGCTCTTAACTCTCCCACAAAAGATAACTAGATGTGTTACACATGTATCTCAAGAGAGCAATGGAGACTAAATGCAGCATAGATTCTTTGCCCTATAAGTTGGGTAGAACCTCACTTACCACAATAATCTGCTGTATTCTACACAATCAAAGGTTTAAAAAGTGGCTTCTATGTGTGTGTTTGGGGACCTCCTATTCTGTGCAGCACTGCGCACCTAAAACCCGCTGCAAGGCATCTTCCTTCTGGGACAGCTTGCAATGCCTAGACGTTCTAGTTACTTGAAAGCTCTTTGTGAGGCTCATCACTAGTATCTGTACATCTGTTCGTGAACTTATTCCTAGTGATGCTGGGAAGTGTTTACATGGGGGAAACTGAGGCACAGACACGCCCTGAAGAGAAGCAGGCCTTTTGTCACTACACCAGATGGAAGACTTAGGAGGAGCCAGGAGCAAAATCCCCATGAACTCCAGTGTGTTGATGTCAGAACTGCTGTTTAATAGGAGAGGCTGTTTCAGTATTAAAATGAATTATATAATGTGCTACTGTAAAAATATTCAACTACACTAGGTAAAGGCTGTCTTGATGTGTCAAATCTTCAACTTGCTGGCCTAGAATGGGTTCCTTGTTACAGGTGTAAGTACCCAAGAATGCTTCCTTTCTACAGCCTCGGTGCAGCTGAGCACAGCAATTCCCACTGCAATTGCATCTTGGGATATGGCTCTGAATGAGAGCTACGTGGTGTAGGGTGACATACAAGCAGTTTAGAGGTCCTTCCTTCCTGTCTTCATTTGAGAGTGTATGGCACAAAGTCCTTTGAGTGACAGGTGAAAACTTGCTGTGGTGGGGTGATCCAGGAGCTTGCACGCCAGCCATATAAAAGGGCAGAGCATTTCCAGGGGCAGATCTATGCTATACACTGGTCACTACGTCACTCAGGGATGTGAAAAATACAGAGGGATAGCTCAGTGGTTTGAGCATTGGCCTGCTAAACCCAGGGTTGTGAGTTCAATCTTTGAGGGGACCACTTAGGGATCTGGGGCAAAATCAGTACTTGGTCCTGCTAGTGAAGGCAGGGGGCTGGATTCAATGACCTTTCAAGGTCCCTTCCAGTTCTAGGAGATAGGTATATCTCCATATATTATTGACCCTCATCGTGTCCCTGCCTAGACAGTGTTATGTGCTGACGTTTGCTCCTACTTCTCGTGGAGGTAGTTATTAAGCTGATGGGAGACTACTTCACCAGACATGCGCAGCTGCACTGATGTGAATTTCTAGTGTAGAGTGTCTCTAAGATCTTCCCCTCCCTGGAGTCGGCAGCTTCGAGGGGCCAGGGGTTGTGCACAAGCCAAGCTGTTGGAGCAAAGGGCCTTACTGAACACTTGTGCCTAACGTTACATCTGTACCCCCTGCACAAAGGGTGCATCTTGGAACGTGGAACAGATGACAGCCTGTCTCTTCAGCCTTGCAGCTGTCCAGCCCAGGAATACATCCCTTTCCCTTTATGAGATGAGTGACTGCAACACATGGATCTGTACAACCACGGTCAAGGCAGCGGCTGCTAAACTTCTGTATCCTGCAAAGGGACAATGGTGGTAGAAACTTCCCCTAGTAACTAAGCTCTAAAATGTAAAACAAAAGCACATGAGAAATTCCCAGACTATGATCTTAGTGCCATTCGGAACATATGATGTGGGGGTTTTACACCGTGGCTTGAGTTGATCTCTAACTTTTTAGAGTGAGGTTTTACGTGCTCAAGGAGAATCTCTTCTATACATAATCTGGAGTGCTATGCATGTCCTTGGGGAGGCGGGGGAAACTGTCGTACTGTTAGATCAGGGGTAGGCAACCTATGGCACGTGTGCCAAAGACGGCCCGTGAGTTGATTTTCAGTGGCACTCACGCTGCCCGGATCCTGGCCACCGGTCTGGAGGGCTCTGCATTTTAATTTAATTTTAAATGATTCTTCAACATTTTAAAAACCTTATTTACTTTACATACAACAATAGTTTAGTTATATATTCTAGACTTATAGAAAGAGACCTTCTAAAAACGTTAAAATGTATGACTGGCACGCGAAACCTTAAATTGGAGTGAATAAATGAAGACTCGGCACAGCACTTCTGAAAAGTTGCCAGTCCCATTCGCTGGTAGCTTAGAATGGAGCTAAGATGTCTCTTCACTTAAACTGCATCTCAGGTGTGACGGTTAGTGCGGGATCATGGCAACTATGGCAAAAGTGTCCGCCTTTCATAAAGACATTCTCTAGAACACTGGAGTACCTCCTGGCCCGGCTGTCACTGCTAAAAGTACTGCCCTTGAAATGTACTAGAGGAGCATGGCAGGTCATTCCTTGCCTGCTGCTCCGCGGCTTAAAGCCGCTGCATCCTTTCTTGCTTGTACCCCCTTGCGAGGCAATGCCTCTGCGAGTGAGTGGGGGCACGGGCTGGGAGTTATCCTGCATTTATTCCTACTAGCTAACGTCACGATCCCTACTAATAAGCGTTATGGGACCTTATACAAGAGGAGCTGCAGATGGTCACATGGAAGCTCCCTCTCCTTTGTTGCGTGTGGTGCCCATAGGTCCCAATTAAAATGGGGCTCATTGGACGGGGTGCTGTGCAAACACAGCAAAAGGCAAAACCTGCCCCAAAGACTTTAGTTCCTTTCCAAAGCCCAACCGGGGCCTTATGAAGTGCTCGCTTATTTTTCCTGTCTTCTACCTCACCGGTGCACAGAACAGTTCACAAAATTAAAGCAGACAGGTTGTAACTGCTCCTTGTCCTAGAAGGAAAGCCGAGACTAGAAAGCACAGGAGTCATGGCAGTCGTCTAACCAGTACTCCCCAGCCCTGCTAGGCGGATTTGGTGAATATGGTTTAATTTGGGCTTCAGCCATTTTAGAAGATGTGTGGCTGCTTAGAAGCAATACCAGCAAATGGTTGAAAAAGCTCTGCTGCTATTCTCTGTAAGAGCACTAGATGGCAGCATTTGCTTTTAGCAAGGCAGGAAAAAGATGCTTAGGGGATTTTTGGCACATGTGAGATTAGCTTTGAGGGGTGGAGAGAAATCACTTGTTTTATTGCGGGAGGTGGAAGGGGTTGAAAAATCCATTCCCATTAAAATACCAGCAAGATTGCCAACCCCAAATGCTCAGAAATCATGTCAATGTCTCTTAAAATCACCAGATTGTTTTAAAATCATGAGATTAAACAAATGAATTTTAGATTCTGTTTAAGAACATAAGAATGGCCATACTGGGTCAGACCAATGGTCCATCTAGCTCTTCCAACAGTGGCCAATGCCAGATGCTTCAGAGCAGGCAATCATTGAGTGATCCATCTCCTTTCTTTGCCTTCTTGAAAGCCTTTAAGGGGCTATATTTTCCAGCTTTTTTGGGCAACCCGGACACTTACTATTTTGATTAAATGAAAGCTGAAATTCTCAGGTACTTATCGAACTCCGGGAGCTGATGCTTTAAAAAACCCACCAAACGGTATGAGCCAAGAAACAGAATCACGAGAGCTAGGAAACGTTGGACATTGTCAGAGCAAACGGCATGAAGGAACCAGCTCAGGATACAGGCCTCTGCTATGTTTGTCCAGTTAAGGGGCTGAGTTTAAAACACTGCTACAAGCAATAGGATGCGTCTGGGCACTTGGGTAGGGTGGAGGCTTGGCAGAACAGGGTTTGAAAACAGTGCTGTACCTAAGAATCGACAGACTAAGCAGGGCCAGCCCACAACATTTTGGCACCTGAGGCGGGGAGCTCAAATGACGCCCCCATGTCCCCTCGCTTGGGTCAAAACTTTGAAAGGTCTCAATTCTGCCTTCTTCCTGTTCTACTCCTCTCACAGTACTGCTCTGCTACCTACCCCAATAAAGAAGAACTAACAACTTAAAATACCTTGTTCAAAAATGTTAAAAAGAACAGGAGTACTTGTGGCACCTTAGAGACTAACAAATTTATTTGAGCATAAGCTTTCGTGGGCTACAGCCTACTTCTTCAGATGCATAGAATTTGTGCACATATATTCCAGAACAGCCTTTGGAGTTGATCCTGCTGAAATGTATCTTGAAAGGGCTTTCAGTTCATCACCTAAATCACTCGCATCAATATAGCGCATGTCATCATGTGTCAACACTGTCTCTAGTGCCCTGCATTGCTGGTGTAGGTCTTCTTCAGGTATGGTGAGGAGTCTTGGATTATCATACAACATCCTAAATATACTGCTGTGTTCCTTGAGCTGCATGAAATGTTCTTCAACCGACTGTATTGCACAATCTAGCACCTGGTTAAAGAATTCAACTTTGAATTGTTGTTTGGGGTCTCATGGGATTATCCTGTGCCGTGTAATCAAAATGTCTTCTTCTTCGGTGACTCTTGTATGGGTGGGGAAATAGCTTCAGCGTGAAGTTCCTCTGCCAACTTCTGTGCACTCTTCAGAATGTTTTGAAATCCCTCATCTGACCGGTAAGACTGTAGGTATGACTTTACTTTGTCCCATTGTTCCATTGCTCCAGATATTTCAAGGTCAACACCTTGGAGTCTCTTCCTTACAACATTTATTTCAAACAGTTTGTCATGCCACAACACTAAGACACACAGAAATTTGAAGTTGTATATGTTTCTAGTGATTCCATTTCCGTCTGCCACTGTTCTCCCATGAACAGTTCCTGTCATAGCATTATCCTCCATAATGGCAACTATGGCATCATCTCTCTTCCCAATTTAGTGTTTGATAGGCGTTATTGCCTCCACTCGACTTTCCCATTGTGTGGCACTCAGTGGTTTCAGTGTCAGAGAGGATGTTCCCAGATGTTGCTTCAAAATTTGCCATCGATGAGTTGATGCAGAGAAAAATACATAGATGCTTTGAATTACATTAAAAAATTCAGCAGCCTCACTAGAAGCTGATGCTGCATCACTGACCACCAAGGTCAATGAATGAGAACTGCATGGGACAAAAAAAACTCGAGGGTTTAACTCTCAGATCCGTGTTTGCACTCCTCTGTTCTTTCCTCTCATGTTGGCACCATTATCGTAGCCCTGACCTCTCATGTCAGCTATCGCAATTTCTGTATCTTCCAGTTTTTTAAGAAGCACATTTGTCATACCCGCTCCTGTAGTATCATCAATGTCAATACATTCTAGAAAATGCTCTCTGACAGTCACCATTGCAGGGACATTTTCACTAGGTTCTGTTGTTGTTACAAAACGCACCATTAAAGTCATTTGTTCTGTATGGCTGATGTCAGGTGTGCACTCCAGAATAACAGAGTAATATCTTGCTGACTTCAGATTTGCCACAATCTTCTCTTTGACTTTTGTTGCCAGTAACTGTATGATCTCATTTTGAATTGTTTTTCCAAGGTAGTGGTGTGTGTACGTTTCTTGGGTGGTGATTCTTCTTAGATGCTCCTGGAGTACAGCATCAAACTCAGCCATGAGCTCCACAATTTTAAGGACGTTCCATTGTTTGGCACATACAGCTGATCTGAAGTGCCACGCCGTGCTAGGTTTTGGGTAGCAAGCATTCTCACAATGGCAATGAGCCTTTTCAGAATATTTTGCCAGTAAAGAGACTCTGATGCAATCTTCTCTGGCTGCGGATCATCTATGGTGGCCTTTAACCTTAGTCTCATCTCAAGCTCCTTCCACCTATGGAATGCTCTCTGGTGATTTGCTGCTTTCTCATGGTATGCCAGATTTTTCCAGTCCTTTGTTCCTGTAGAACCCCAATGTGGCTGGAACATTAGACTGGGAGAGTTTGCAACAAAAACAGTATGCAGCATTCTGGGTTTTTGAGTACATAAGCCATGGCCTCTCCACTTTGTCACTATTGGGGATTTCACGCCAGTAATGTGTTGGATGGAAAGTTCTATTTTCATTGTCTATGGGGAACATAAAGTTTTTCACTTGCTGTGGCCCGTGCAGTACAAGGAAGTCCCTCAGGCTACTGCTCAAGTGGGTCCACAGTCCTGGATCATCTAGACTTAAGGAACTAAACTCAGCAGCAGCTGTTTCTTGCACCTCCACCACATTCTTCTCTGATCTACACTGTTCTTCAGGAATGTGCATGGTTACATCCATTTGAGATGGAGATATGGATGCTGCAGTAGTTGCCAGGTCACCTGCACTCTGACTAACTGGGAGATCAGGCATCTCCTCACCACTCCCATCCTCACTGGAGCCGGAGGACTCACCGTGAACATTTGTGTCTATGTATCTCAGGAGAGCTCCTTCCCGCTTAGATAGAAAAGCTTCCTTTGCTTTCTTTTTCTGAATGCTGCCCCAGAGGGGCCTTTTCTTCTTTCACTCATGACGGCTGTTCTGTGCCCGGTATAGTGGCTCTCAACACTCAATTGAAAGGGACAAATAAGCAGGCTGGTAGCAGGGCCTGAGTGAGGGAAGATATCAGTGTCTTAAGGGCCTAATTGGCTCCTACTACTTCAGTTGACTGCCTGTTCTCCTCAAGTGGGTTCAGGGAAGCAGCAGGAGACAGGGAGCTCCCTGAGAAGCTGGTGTGAATCAGTCCAGGCTCCTGGGGGTGCTGGAGAGGTACATAAGAGGCTCCTCCTCCTTCTCTCTCTCTCTCTCCCTGCAGCTCCTGCTGCTTTCTGTTATTCACTCTCACCTTTTCTCCTGCCTGCCTGTTATGTCTCTTGTGCCCTCCTTCCTCCAGCACAGCACTCCACCATCTCTGTGCATCTAGAGCAGAGAGAATACATATGCACCAGCAGCAAACACAATTTTCTACACTCTGGGGCCTAGTGGCGCCCCCCCACAGTCTGACACCTGAGGCGGCTGCCTCAGTTCGCCTCATGGTAAGGCCAGCCCTGCATAAGGTTGAGTCTATGCTACAGCTGCACTTCTCTGGCGCTGCAGCTGTGCTGCGGTAGCGCCACGATATAACCGCTCCCTACATCGATGGAAGGGGGGGAGTTTCGCCAACGTAATTAATACATCTCTCTGAGAGGTGGGATGTAGGTGGACAGGCGAATTCTTCCATCTATGTAGCCACGGCTGCACCAGGAGCTGGGTCAACCCCAACTATGGCACTCAGGATGAGAAATTTTTCACAGTCCTCAGCGACTGCGCTAGGGCGAGCGAATTTTTAAGCGTAGCCCAGGCCTACCTAATTCAAAGGGGTTAGCATGGGGCCTTGACACTGCTGGAATGGCATCAAGGGAGCCTCACGGCAATGGAGTACCAGGTTCATAGTATTTAACGATCCTGTCTCAAACAGGTATGGCTCTGTCCACAGCGACATTGTTCTAGTATGTTTAAACATGAATCCCAGAGTGGGCGCGGTGGCCAGGTGAGAGGAGATTTCTAAACCTGCATCCACGCTGAGGGGTGGAGTGTGGGATTGTGTGAGAGCTGCTGACTCCAGAAAGGCCAGTGCCTCCTCGGGGAGCGGAGCTCAAGGATGAAATAAGGGGTGTGGCTAAGGACCGGGATGTGTTCTGTTCTCTGGGCCACCGTAGACTGGCTGCGTGATTGTGGACTAGTGAATTAACAGCCTTGGCCCTCAAGACAATGTGAACAAAGGAGACGATGTGACCACTGCTGTTATGGCCAAGTATGTTGTTTTACACACCCGGTGGCATCTCTGGGCCTCAGTTCTTCATTAGTAAAATGGGGATAACTTTGGGCTGGGGACTGTCTCTCACTGTGTGTGCAGCACCCAGCACAATGGGAACCAGATCTACTGTAATCGAACTAACGATACACACGCATGCCAGTTTGGGGCTCGACTAGGTTGTTCCTGGTGCAGCGACTGCTCCTCACCAGCCTGAGGTTTTGGCTCATAGATTTTAGCAACAGAAGGGACCATGCTGGGTCTCCAGTCTGGCCTCCTGTGTAACAGGCCAGAGAACCTCACTGCCTAATTTCTGCAGCAAGCCCATACCGTGTCTGAGCGAGCATAGAAAGAGACGCCACCGCAGCCCTACACTCACTACTACATAAGTGGCATTTAAGGCGGGTCTCTCTCCTGCTCCTTTCAGCTCCTGGCTCCTGCTTTATAACGGCTGCTCGCTGCGCCGGGGCCGTGCAGGCTGAAGTCCAGCGCAGGGTGGGGATTCTGCATTCTAACCACCTGCCTCGTCCCTGCCTTCCAAGGACACCCAACCACTGAGCTTTCACAGCTGCCTTTGCAGGCGGGAAATGGCCTTAAGGCGTGATGTGCTCAAACCAGGAGGGCCCTGCCAGGCTTGAGCCAAAGAGCAGCTGTACCTGGCTAAACTGCCCACATCACGGTGGGGTCCGAGCTGCCCTGGATCCCAGAGCGCATCAGGGAGCTGAATCCGCTGCAATATAGACACCGATTAATAGTTCTCCTTAACGGAATGTTCCTGATCACCTGAGTGCAGCGAATGGGCAGCGTAGCCATGTTGGGCCCAGGATATTAGAGAGACAAGAGCTTTTACTGGCCCAATTTCGGCTGGTGAGAGAGACAGTCCCTGGGGAGAGGGGGGTCCTGAGAGCTCAGTCAGGGCCCCATGGGCTGCAGGGCCGAGCCCGGAGCTCCTCCCCAATTCCGCCCCTTCCCCCGTGGCCCCACCCCATTCCACCCATGGCCCTGCCCCCTTTCCACCCCCCACACTCTGCCTCTTTCCCCCAAGACCCTGCCCCCTGCTCGCTCCGTCTCTGCCCCCTTCCCACCCTGAGACCACAAAAGCTCTGTGCCCCCACTGCAGTTCAGAGCCATGGCAGGGAATGAGAGCTCCTCCAGTCCTGGGGCAGTGGCAGGGGGGAAGATTTTTTTGGGGGGGGCCCAAATCTGCCACTGCCCCTCCCCTACTCCAGCGGCACGAGGTTTGGGGAGGCCTCCTCTGGCCTCCATTACTCGCTGTGTACGTCCATCAGGGTTTGTGGCTTATGTATGATCCCTGGTAATAAAGATGCTGCAGTGGGCCCATGCTCTGCGATTCGCCTGATGCCTGAGCCAAACGAGAGGCCAGTATCTGATGCTTCTGAAAAACGCCAAAAGAAACCACAGAGGAAAATCCAGAGTGTGCTTAACCGATTATGCCCTTCTGCTCAGGGCACAGGTGACCTTTGTACAGCTGGGAGCATGGGGGTGCCCCAGCCTTCGTCAGTGTAATTAGATGGCACAGCAACCTTTTACGATACCAGTCGGGTGCCAGGTATACCATGGCTCCGAAGCACGTACTGCTGGGCCTGTCTGGCTCACTGGGGCCCCTCTGCCCTGGCTGCTTGCCCCGTCGCTGTTCCCCATAAGTCCCACGCAGACCTGGTCCCAGCTGCGGGTCTGACATCACACCCTGCTCCACCGCAGGTCCTGGGCTTCTGCTGCAACCTACTCTACGCGATTCCCTCGAGGTTTCTTCCTGCTGCTTGCCACACCAGGGCTGCTTCCCAGAAGTGCCCCGTCCCGTCCTGGCTCGGGGTCTTTTCATGGAGTTTCTGCCCCCTCCTCCTACCTGGCCAGCAAGGAGCCGGGTCAATAGGACTCATAGTCTCCTGCTTGGCAGATCCGTCCGTTAGTCCGCTGAGCCACTCCCCCAGGGTGATGCTAGCAGCTGCTCTTCTGCATCTGTGCAGGTTTTAGGTAGTGGGGGGGCCCACACCCTTGTTCTGGAGGCAGATATCGATGTTCCTGGCTGGGAGGCCAGGTCCTTGGGCAGACACTTGGCTTAGCTCTGCTGCTGTGATCCACCGGGGGGTTGCAACCCAACTGGGGCTGCCTCCAGCTCGGCCCTGCTTCTTTGAGGCGCAGCCGCTGGGGAGGTGCCAGGAAAGCACAGGCCCAAACCCTGTCTCCTAGGAGATAAAGTCTCTCCCCTCTTTCCAAGGCCTCTTTCCTGCCACGCCCCAGTTGCATGGAAGAAGCTGGCTGCTGCCTTGCCGTAAGGGGCTGCCCTAGAGATTCCTGGGCTACACTCAGGGCTCTGGCCCCTCAGCAGCAGGAATGACCTGGCATGAGGGGGAGAATAGGATGGGGCAGGGACAGCAACGGCCAACAAGACGGGCCTTGGCAGGGAGGGCGTGTCCACCAAACAGCCTGGCTCTGGGGCCAGCCAAGGAGAATAAGGAGCGCTTTGCCCCGCTAGGTTGTGGGTTCGAGTTGATACTGCCTGCTATTGCCAGGTGAGGGCTGCTTGGCTTATGAGCACTGAGGGGATGGGCACTCAGGCAGGCGTCCATCCTATAGCACAAGAGCCACCTTTGCCCTTGGCACCAATTTGCTACCTTGTGCCTGGGCTTGGTCAAGGGCTGAATGGCCAATGGGGACTAAACGCTTCACAGCTGGGCACATGGGTCAGGGGTGGGCCATGGGCCCAGCTGAGTGTCGCTCGCTTCAGCGGGGTGCCCCGAGCAGGGGTTAATCACCGGCCTCCGTGCCCCTTTCACCAGTTTCACTGCAATAAAGGCGATTTCAAGGTGAAACCAGGTTTTCATTCATTTCTGCTGGAAACCCTGGGAGAAAACCAGCACCTCCAACCGTTTTGCCTCTTACAGGTGTGGTTTGCCCCCCTCTCCATCCCCCACAGTGCCGGGGGATTGGCAAGCACGCGCCAAGGCCGAATTCCTTCAGGACAGCTCCCTGGTGCCAGCTGGTGGGGCACGTAGCGCTGAGTGCTTCCCTGCTGGCGCCGGGCCTCACACCGCGAGGACTGGGCTGGGACACTGTGACGCAGCTAGAGGTGAATGTCACACAGCCTGCAGTGCACCAAGTTCAACATGGGCTTGTCCTCTTTGTTTGCTGGAGAACGGAAAAGGTGCCAGCGGCAGGTCTGGAGAACAAAGATCTCGCATGAGCCCTGCACGAGATACAGCAGGGCCCCTGACCTCCACACTGCGCCTCCAGATCACCCCGAGGGCCCCTTTCAGCTGAGGCTGCCAAGTGATGTGGCCACGTGTCCCTCAGGAACCAGAGTGACACCCCCCCCAAAGCTCCTTTCACACAGCCCTGGCCTGATGTGTGCTCACAGCACCCACGCCCTGCACTAGCTACCCATCCCTTTCCAGGCACTGCTCCAAGGGCTTGCTCATGGTGACAGAGCCAGAATACTCTTGAGACCGATTGTGGTTATAATCTCAGTACAAGGCTCAAATAACGTCTGCTAGAGGCAAATCTGACGGCAAAGGAACGTTTTTATTTGTCTTGCTTCTTTGTGTTCCCGTTTAATAAAAGAAAACCCCCGTCAATTCCTAATGGATGCCTCACGCGCCGCGTTCCAGCGTGGCACACGGCTCGGGGTACATTGAGGGCTGAGCAGCAGAGGCGGAAACTGGGGTGCTGATGAACTTGTGTATGAGGCACTGGAAATGCCCTGGGCCCTCAGAATTGCTGCATGTGTTGTTTGCAGGTTTCCAGCGGCAGGGCCAAACAGTGGTGCTGGAACAATTTTTACAATGGGGCTGCTGAAAGCCAGTGGTCCCCAAATTTTTACCTCGCACCGCCCCTTACCCCTGGCTGTGCCCCCTCTCCCCCGAGCTGGCTCCGGGATGGCGGGGGGCGGGGGAGGCAACGCAGACAGGGGTAAGGGAGCTGAGCCTGGAACCACAACTGGGGGCGGGAGCAGAGCCCCAGGTGTGGGTCCTGAAGCCGGGACCCCCCCCAAAACACTGGAGGTTCTGCAGCACCCCCTGCACCCGTAGTTCCTGCGCCTATGGGGCCAAACAGTGATGCGCTTGATGCATTTCAAGAGCTAGCAAAGCAGATGAGAGCCGCAGGCTCGAGGAGCTGATACCAGCGTATCGATACAGACTGGAGAGGCGCTGGCTGGTTGGTGCAGGGGTGAGCCGTGAGCTATGCTGGAGGGAGGATTCTGGGTCAGGCAAGTCTTTGGGACGGGTAAATAATTAACAGCTTCCACATATACTGCAGTCGCCTCATTGCCCCTGGAGCCGAACTGGCCTTCAGCGGCAGGATCACGCCCTTCAGAGCTTTCAGTGGGTTCCTGCCTGCGGGTGATTCTACAGCTCTCCAAGAGATGGCTGGCCTGAGCTTTGGTTAGGCGCACCCTGTGTGGAGAAGGCTTTCATTACACAGATGGGGCTTAGTGAGGTGTCCCGGAGCATCCCTGATGCTATGTTCTGGGAGGTTTTTGCCCACTGCGGGTTAGGTTGGGGCAGGTCCCCTGCTCAGCATCATGGCGTCTTTGCTCCCCTACATTTCCGTCAGTCACAATTCCTCTGTCTTTGGTGCCTTCGCCAGTGCTCTGAAATGTGCCACTCTCTGTCCTCTCCATAACGCCCCTCGCTTAGCCCCGACCCACTCCCTAGCTATGGCCCTGGTGCCCTCTTTCCCTTTCCCGCTCCGTGGGTGAGAAAAATGTCGTGCTCGCGCCACTCAGCTCGTACCCAACATGATCGTGGCTTGAGCTCAGTTTAGGGGCAATCCCGCAGGAATGCCCCTCCTCCACATCCCTAAGGATCTAATTGCTGCTGTTGGGTTCGTACTTGGTAGCCATATAACACAACTATCCCTTTTTAAATCTTAATCAATGAGAGGCCTGCTCTACAATGCACACTGACGCTGGGAGGAGGGTCAGTATCAGGAGGTCCTTTTTCCAACTGAGCAAACTGAGGCACACTGCAGGGAAGTGACTTGACCAAGGTCACCCACTTAAAGCAGTGGCAAAGATAGGAAGAGCAGCCAGGCATCCTGACACCCAGGTGCCGGCTCTAACCAGTAGGCCATACTGCCATGCCTCAGCCAGTCAGTTCCATTGCGCTTGTTTTCACAAGGGCTTTACATAAACAGCGGAGGTGCAAAGCCCTTGTACAACTCAGAAAGGAGGGTGAGTTCACCCGCGCAGCCGCGCAAGCAGCTGTCTGGTTGCACGAGGAACGCTGTGTAATGCACATGCCTGCCTGGCAGCGTGGAACACAGTTCAGGGGTCTAGCGAGGGCCGAACAGCAGGGGCGGTAACTCGAGTGGTGGGGAATGTGTGTATGGGGCAATGCACCAAGCCCTACCACCATGAGCATCATTAAACTATTACGCCATGAGCCAAACAGTCCAGCAATTTGGTTGCACTTGCCTCTGGGGAAGTGGCCTGTTCTGTGATCACCCACCGGACATGAAGGGGCGGCTGCCTTGACAAACCATGATGGGGCCAAGGAAACTGACCCAGCTGCTGACCCATGCAGGAGTTGAGAAATTCATAGGCGCTCGGGCAGGTGCCTTGCTGTGTCTCAGGCCAGGCGAGCTAGCAAAAAGCCCCAAGTGGTCAGACAGCTACAATCTCGGGCTGTTGAGCTAAGGCATCCAAAGAGCATTGCCCCTGGCAGAGGGAAAGAATTCACAGAGAAATGCTACCCCCCTTCCCCCGCCACGCCCCACAGCAAATGGCTGCACCAGCACACAGCTGGGGGGGCCAGCAGGAGATAAGACCACATGCTGGTCACATGGCTGGGGCTGTGTTGGTAACACGGGGCTTGGTAAGTGCCAGGGAGAGAGAGCACAAAATGCACAGGCCCAATGCCCCTTTCCCAGCACTTTGCCCTGCTCAAGGGACAAGCCTGGCACCACTAGGTGGCGCTAGTGTGGCAGCCAGAAAGCTGCTCCCAGTGATGGTGCGTGTACTCCCTGGTCCCCCTGCCCCGAATCCCAGCCTAGCAGCTTGTGCACTAGCCGGGGTGTGGTTCAGGGCCCTCTGGCCTGGGCCAGTCTCTCGCTCTAGAAATCAACAGTGAGAGGTGCAGAGTGTGAGCCGTGGTTCTCAAACTATGGGTTGGGACCCCCAAGTGGGTCACGACCCAGGTCACCGGGGCCAGCATTAGACTTGCTGGGACGCGGGGCTGAAGCTGACGTCCGAGCTCCCCCCACCCGGGGGCGGCAGGGATCGGGCTCCGCCGTCCCCTCCCGGGGGGGGGGGGTGTCATGTAGGAACTGTTGTCAGAATGGGGTCGCGGCACAATGAAGTTTGAGAACCCCTGCTTCAGGTGGCCGTTGTGGCGTAGATCCTAGCTACTGCGTCCCTGAATCGCTGCACATCTGCAGCAGAGGCTGGAGAGGGGCAGCCATCAGGGAGTGGGGCTATCTGGGGCTGAGCCAAAACACTGTGATGCCAAGATCCTAGGTCAAATCAGAGGCCATAGATCAAATCTTCAGGCCACCAAGTCAAAGGTCAACGCTAGGCCAAATGATCTTTCCATTGAGACACATCCATGGTCCACCGCGGATCCCGCAGCCGCCCCAGCTGCTAGGAATTACTCAAGGTCATGTTTTAAAAAAATCTTTATTAAGAAACTAAAAGTCCTCAAACCTACCATATTTGTCTGTACAGCTCCCACCACGGCAAAAAGCAGCCTTGAGATGTTCACGTACCCAGTCAATACTCTCCTTACACATGCACGTGCTATATCGCTGTCTACGGTATACCCTATAAATAGACATACAGCGCTACTGGACATACATTACCCAGACACGTATAGTGAGAGTGCCCCTGTGTACGTTCGTTCAGAAAAGGAGGCCTCTGGATTCTGCAGGGAGAAGCAGAGAGGGTGGGAGCGACACTGCAGTTCCCGTCAGACACGCAGTGCGTTTGCACACGGGACGGGGACGGTGTGGGAGTGGAACTTGCACGGTTTTGTTGGCGGAGGGGGGGGGGTTGTCCATTTCCAGCCCCTTTCCTTTTCCACCCTCCCCTGCCACCAAAAAAAACCACCTTAAATAAAAGTTCACAGTAACTAAGTAAAACACAAACTTTTCCGGACCTGAACCCTAGCAGACTGTCTGCCTGGCCGCCTGGTTCTGAACTCAACAGCGCTAGATTTCCCGCGTGCCGTCCCCCCGCTTCCAAATGTGCAAGGCGTTTGAGCAGAAGGTGGGCACAGGCCAAGGGTAAGTGGCGAGACCTGGCACAAGGTTGGCGTTTTTGGCTAGCTTTCCCCCTTTCTTGTTTGTTTTCTAATGTGGGGAATGCACAGCCTTGGCGAGAATGAAACCGGCACGTTTCCAGGACACATTCAAAAGGTGCTGCACAGGGGGACCGTTGAGGTAGTAGGAGTGCTTTCCTTTCAATGGCTGGCACCAAGGAGAGAGGGGTGGCTGTGTGTGCGCCCACCCGTGTCTCGGTGCACACCACCGTATGTACCGTTGTGTCTATGCAGCAACGTGCTGTGCTCACTCCGGCGGCTTTGCTCTGGCCCATGTATGTGCATGAACACGCCAGTGTGCACATGACTGTGTGGCTGGGCATGTCCACGCCTGTGAACCGGGCCTGCGCATGTGTGGAGAGATGCATCTCACCGTGGGGCTGTGCATGGACATGTCTGTGCACCCGTGTCTGCAGGTATGCAGCTGTGTCTTTGCAGGTGTAACGGGTGGGAGTGCATGGTCATGTGTATTCCTGCACCATGGATGTTGCTTTTTCTGGGGCCATGCTGCCTGCTGGAGTGTTACCGGTGGTCCTTTCAAGGCAGCTTTTCCTGGCACTGGGGTTAACCCCAATGTTGACTTCTAACTAGAACAGAATGTCCCATTCCCTCTCTCCACTGAGGGCCAGGGGTGGGGGCTGTAGACCTCCAGCCCTGACTCCAGCCTGCCCTCTGCTCAGGTGGGAGAGAAGCCTAGCACCCGTTGCTGTGGTGACACGGCTGCTGCTAGGCCCAACCCAGCCACGAAATGGCCTCCCGCCCCTGGCTACAGAGTTTCTCCCGGAGCGGTGCCATTGTCAGGCAGCTGGCAGTGTCCTCAGAGAAGTCTCTGGGCCACAGTCGCTGGCACAGGGAGGGAAATGAAAATCCCGTGGAACTAGCACCACAAAGCTTGTGGGTGGCACCACGACCAGCTGGGGGGAGGGTGGTGTCTCCCAGGGCTGGGGCCAGGATGGTCCTGGAGTCTCCAGGAATTGAAGATTATGTGAGGTGATGAAACCTTCAGGAATACAGCCAACCAAAATTGGCAACCCATAGGGGGAGGGGAGAGAATCGCTGGTAGATGACTCCAGGCCGTGCCGCTTTTGGCTGGAGAGACAACGGAGTGACCAGCAGGCACTGGCATTAGAAGGGTACTTGTCCAAGGCGGTTGATGAGCCATAGGCAAATGAAGCCATTAGAATGGAGGTGCTACAGCCTATTGATCTAGGGCAGCGTGTGACTGCTCTGGGGAGGCTGCACTGGCCAGACCGAATTGAGATTCACCATGTGCTTGTTTTGAAATTTGCAATCCCTCCTCCCCTTCCCCCTAGGAGAGAGAAATCCCTGAGGAATTCACACCAGGCACATTCCTCTGTTCAGGGGCTCCCAGGCAAGAGGAGGAGAGAATGAGACAGCGACACTGCGGAGCAGGGCATGTGCCAGTCAGTCAGAGTCGTAGGACAGGAAGAGACCTCGAGAGGTCATCTAGTCCAGTCCCCTGCACTCAGGGCAGGACTAAGTATTATCTAGACCATCCCTCACAGGTGTTTGTCTAACCTGCTCTTAAAAATCCCCAAATCTTCTCTGGACTTTCCCCAATTTGTCCACATCTTTCCTGAAATGTAGCACCCAGAAGTTTTCCCCAAGATGATCCCTGTTCTCTCTCTCTTTTTCTTTTCTCTCATCCTCCTTTTTCTTTTTCAGTGACCCCCCAACCCAGTTGGGGATAAAAAACGCAGTACAGTACAAAAATACCCCATTAGAAACCTTCCCTCCCCCCAACCACAGTCTCTCTCCTCTCGTCGCCGGAAGGGAAGGCTCTGGAGTAGTCCCAGAATAGTTTGTTGCCTTCATCTGGTTCTAGGTTCTTTCCCCTCGCCCCCCAGGACAAAGTTCTAGATGCTCCAGCCCTTCCTGCCACAGATCCTCAGGGAAGCCAGACGCTAAAGGACGTTGAGCTTTCTGGAGCAGGTTAAGTTACTGTGGACCAGGTTCCACATCTGGAGCAGCTCCAGGGGCAACAGTTTGTGAACCACCATCATGCTCCGGTAGAAACACGGCTCCTTGTTCATCTTGCTGTTCTTGTTCTTCACAATGCCGAACGTCTTGAAGCCCTCGTGTCTGACTGGCGCCACCTTGAGGACCTCCAGGCACATCCCCAGGAAGACGTCATCGATGGGGTACAGCTCCAAGGTCTCCGAGGCCTTGTGGAGCTTTATGGCCAGGGGCCCATCCATGAGGAAACCTCCACCACCCGCGTAGGGTGGGTAGTTGTTCTTGTTGTAAAGGGCGCTGGGGATGTAGTACTTGTTCTCTTTCCTCCGGATCGGCCTGGCCTTGTACAGGACATCCCCCACAAACAGGTCTTCTTCCTTCTTGTTGTCCAGGAACTCCAGGATGTTGTTGGGGCTGACGAAGACGTCGTCATCCCCCTTGAAGATGAAGCGAACGCTGTCGCAGTAGATGTTGAGCCACTTTAGGAAATGGACCTCCTTGAGGGTGAGGTTGAAGAAACTGTCCAGGAAATCCCATTGTAGGATATCCCCATAGATGTGGTTCTCATAATCCAGCAGCTTCTGGTAGTTGGCCCTCTCTTCTTCTTTGGAGGCTGTGCCCAGCAGAAAGAGAGTCTTGATCTTTTTCCCATCCACCTCTTTCTCCTGGCCCCAGGTCCTTCGGATGGCCTCCCGCCGGTCGTGCTGCGTGATGATGGACTTGACCACAATCAGCAGGTAAATGTCACCCCTGCACTTCTCCGGGTGGTTGATCAGCATGGGGAAGTACCTACAGTGCCGGTAAAGCAGGAACTGCCGAAAGTTGGGTTCCAGCCCCTTGAACCAGTCCAACTTGCTGATGTTCTGGTTGGCCGTGCAATTGATAGTGGTGACGTCCCAGGATTTCACCTGGTTCTCAGTGACTCCCTCCGCCTCCAGGTGGGTCTTCTCCTTCTTGCTCTTCCAGAAGTTTCCGGTCTTGGAGAAGATGCCATCTCTCTTCTGAGCTTTCACGGGCTCTTGGTGCAATTCTTTCTGCTGCTGGCCCTGCATGAAATGGCTAGGAGTCATCCCCCTCTGCAGCACCGTCACCATGATCACCAGCACAAAGGACAGGCAGACACTTTTGTAGATTGTCTTCTTCCTAAAGAGACAAGATGTATGGTTAAGGCAAAGATGCAGTCAGCTAGGGTAGAATCTCAGGGGTCAGCCCACTCTGTGCGAGAATCTTTTATTCTTACGATCAGAGAGACACTGCAATGCAAATGCCAGACAATGGTTATTACATAAGAGAAGGAAACTGAGCGCGACAAACAGAGAGACCATAAGAATGGACATATTGGGTCAGGCCAATAGTCCATCTAGCCCAGTATCCTGTCTTCCGACAGTGGGCAATGCCGGGTACCCCAGAGGGAATGAACAGAACAGGTAATCATCAAGTGATCCATCCCCTGTCGCCCATTCCCAGCTTCTGGCAATCAGAGGCTAGGGACACCATCCTACCCATCCTGGCTAATAGCCATTGATGGACCTATCCTCCATGAACTTATCTAGGATAGGTTAAGGGAGAGGGAGGAAAGGCAGCCCCACTCCAGGGTACGTGTAAAGCCAATTGAAGTTTTTTGTCTATTCATTTAAGAAGTTTTAGCCGGTTTACAAATTCTCACCATGTAAATATCAGACACAAAACGACAATCATTAAAACAGTGAGGGCAGAAAGTTTTCTTGCTGAAATATAGGGTTTCATCAAAACTGAATTTTTTTGCAGTGTCAGTTCTAGTGAAAATTTTCTATTTTTTTTCCACCATAAATATTAAAATCAATGTTCACTTCCAAGTGCCTTAAAATGTCATTTTGTTTCACATTTTTGGTTTTTTGGGGTGGGGGGCGAGAAGTGGGCTGTAGCCCACGAAAGCTTATGCTCTAATACATTTGTTAGTCTCTAAGGTGCCACAAGTACTCCTGTTCTTTTTGCAAATCAGAACGATATTTTATGTCGAACTGTCAATTTGAAAGATCGGATTCCATTTCCACTTAAAATGTTGTTTAGGTCTTTTTTAAACTGAAGGGGGAAAAGGAACCAACCCCACCCTCGCCTCCATATTTTGCCCTCACCCCTATAATTTTAAGTTGAAATGAAATGAAAATTGTAATTTCATTTTAAGATGGCAATTTGAACAAAAATATCCGTTTTGAAACAGTTCTGAACTCCCTTTGGGGAAAGAAGGGGAACTTTTCAACCTAAAAACGTGAACCAACATTTTTCATGGGAAAAATGTGGGTTTTATGCCCAGGTCTAGGTACATATGATTTACTTTCACATTCATATGGAGGGTAGGAAGATGCTCTAGGTCATTATTTGAATGGCTCTCACCAACATTTGTTTTCAAACTTTTGGGGCAAATTTTTCTCAGTCTTCAACATTTGCACTCTCAAAACACTGCATGTTAAACCCCTCCCGCCTTCACATGCTCCTTGTAATTTCTCCCTGACATAGCAACTAGGGTGACCAGATCACAACAGTAAAATATCGGGACACATTGGGGTGCCATCAGCCCTGCCCACAGTCCGCCCCCACTCCTTCCAGGCTCCGCCCCCACTCTGCCCCAGGTCCCGCCCCCTCCCCGCTCGGGGCCCCCCCCTCCGCGCCCTTCCTCATCCCCAGGCCTACCGCTGGCTCTTCACCCCCCACACTAGCTCGCCCACCACTCGCCTCTATGGCGCCGACTTCCCCTCTGCCTGGTGGATGCTCGCCTGCCCCCCCCGCCTCTTCCCGCCCCTGCACCGCCCTCGCCCCGCCCCCATTCCACCCCCTTCCCCAAGTCCCCACCCCTGCCCTGCCTCTTCTCCGCCTCCTCCCCTGAGCGCACTGTGTCCCCGCTCCTCCCACTCCCTCGGGGGAAAGACCTAAGCGCTGCCAACCCCAACTATACATACAATATGATGGGGACTAATTTAGCTACAACTAATCAGGAAAGAGATCTTGGAGTCATCGTGGATAGCTCTCTGAAGACGTCAACGCAGTGTGCAGCGGCAGTCAAAAAACAAACAGGATGTTAGGAATCATTAAAAAAGGGATAGAGAATGAGACAGAGAATATCTTATTGCCCTTATATAAATCCATGGTACGCCCACAGCTTGAATACTACGTACAGATGTGGTCTCCTCATCTCAAAAAAGATATACTGGCATTAGAAAAAGTTCAGAAAAGGACAACTAAAATGATTAGGGGTTTGGAACGGGTCCCATATGTGGAGATATTAAAGAGGCTAGGACTTTTCAGCTTGGAAAAGAGGAGACTAAGGCAGGATATGATAGAGGTATATAAAATCATGAGTGTGTGGAGAAAGTGAATAAGGAAAAGTTATTTACTTGTTCCCATAATATAAGAATGAGGGGCCACGAAATGAAATTAATGGGCAGCAGGTTTAAAACAAATAAAAGGAAGTTCTTCTTCACACAGCACATAGTCAACCTGTGGAACTCCTTGCCTGAGGAGGTTGTGAAGGCTAGGACTATCACAGGGTTTAAAAGAGAACTAGATAAATTCATGGAGGTTGTCCATTCATGGCTATTAGCCAGGATGGGTAAGGAATGGTGTCCCTCGCCTCTGTCTGTCAGAGGGTGGCAGGAGAGAGAGCACTTAATCATTACCTGTTAGGTTCACTCCCTCTGGGGCACCTGGCATTGGCCACTGTCGGTAGACAGGATACTGGGCTGCATGGACCTTTGGTCTGACCCAGTACGGCCATTCTTATGTTGTCTGTGCTGAGAACAGGACCCAACTGCGGTTATTTGCATTGCTCCGTAGCTCCCAAACCAGCTCCGGCCCTGCTGTTCCTGCTCTCACATCTTCTCCAATTTCCTCCGGCCCCACAGTCCCGTGCGTGTCAGGGCTTCTCCCCCAGCCAATGACAGGACCCCATCACCTTCTCCAAAAACAAGGCAGTTTGTGAGATGCCGAGCAGAGCTGGCAGTGGCGCAGGCTCGCCTGGTGGATGGGGGCAGGGAATGGATGTGGCATCGGGGCGGTTGATTTCATCGAGCTTGACGCACAGGCAGCGTGCTGTGCTGATGGGATCCCCTGGGAAGCAGCTGCTGCTCTGGAAAGCGTTTCCCAGAGACGGCGCATCCTATACGGCCGGTAACCTCGCCCAGAGCCCCGTCCGGGTCACACGAGCTCCCGTTCTGTAGCCCGCCTTTCCCCCCCTCCGCCCAATGCAGGCTAATTCTTCCCAAGAGAAGATCAGTGAGATCCGCTGTGCTACCCCTCACCCCATTCCACCCCCTCTAACACCTTCCCTCTTCCCACACCGAGGTTTCTCCCCTGCTCTCCATCTCTCCCCTTTTCCCTCCCCCTCCTTGGCTGCCTCCTGCTCACCTCCTCCATGTCCCTCCAAAAGCTGACCTCCCCACCTCCCCCCGGCCTCCCAGTTGCTGCCCCATCTCCCTTCTCATCATGGGTGACGGGTATAATAGGCCAGGGGAGGCTGCTGCAGCCGCCAGACCCCGCGGGTTATGGGGCTTGGGGGCAAAGATTTTGCTTTATTATGCCCCATGCATGTTCTGGGGCGGCTGAGGAGGCAGTATGTGCTATTCAGCTTCCTGGGTTCCTCAGTAAGCTCCCTCGACTCCAAGGAGGGAGGGGTGGGGTTGGGGCTTCAGCCAGCCCGGGGCTCCTCCGGGCAAGGTAGTTGCGGGGGAGGGGTGGGGTTGGGGCTTCAGCCAGCCCGGGGCTCCTCCGGGCAGGTGTGTGTGAGGAGGGGAGGTGTCGCGGGGCTTCAGCCAGCCCAGGGCTCCTCTGGCCGGGGGGAGGGGAGGGGCGCTCGGGGCTTCTCCAGGTGGGGGGCTTGTGGCTGCGGGGGGGGGGGGGGGGGAGAGGGAGTCTCGGGGCTCTGGCTGCTGGGGGGCAGGCGGAAGGGGTGAAATTGGGGGCTAGGCTCCCCAAAGGGGGGCTCCACCCGCCACCCACGTTTCTCCTCACTAAGTTCATCTAACACACCATCTACAGCTGCTGCCTCACGGCCCTCTCATCCAGCGTCAGCCTGGACCTCCCCTCCCTAAGTCCAGCTTCCATCCTCTCCACCCCACTGAGACTGTTCCCACTTGGTCTCCAGCAGCCTCGGCCATCCTCCGTCCTCGTCCCCTCTCTGCCAATCACATCCTCCTCCTCGACATCGGTTCTTCTCTTGGCCTTTCAAATACCATCCTCTGCGGTCCTCCTCCCTCCTCTGCCTCTGGTCACTGCACCAGACGCTCTTTTGGCAGACCCTTTCCCACCTTCTGTGGGGGTCCCATGGGGCTCTATCCAAGACCAGGTCTCTTCCTGGCCTGTCAACCTGACATCACTGCTCCCCACTCCTTCAAATCCCTGCCCTGCTTGTCCTTGCTTTCAGGGTTCTTGCCTCTCTCTGCGCTAATGCAATATTGCATTTCTGGAATGCTACAAAGGTTCTGCTTGAGGCCCACAATATCCCAATCTGCTTCTCCATCGCTCTTGCATTATGGCATTACAACCCTCATGAACTCGGCTTGGCAGAATTGGTTTGTCTGAGCTGAGACTAGGCAGGTTACTGCTGAAGGCGAAGGCGAACATGGCTGCCACGTTTGAAGAAAATGGATCAAATTCATTCCGGGTAACAGATCGTTTTAAAAACGGGCCCCGGGCTGGAAATGCTGGTTTGGTTCTAGGCCCTTGGGGTCCCACTAGCTCTGAAGCTGGTTGCGACTCCCTGGCAATTTGGCACATCGTTAAAATCTCCTTGGAAACTCACGCGCCACCCATGTTTGAAGAACATCATTATAGCCCAAACTATTAGCCATTGTATCTAACTGAAAGCGGTTACTAGCGGGTCGCACACTTGGTAGCTGGTGTAGGCCAAGTTCACTGCACAGACCAGGGGCTCCTTGCGTCCTGCACCCCACAAGCTGCCTCTGTACCACCCTCTCAGCCCCTCTTTGTCAGGGACAACTCCCCCCTCCCCTGTGTGCCCCCCATTCCATCCTCCCCTATACCAGCACCCTCCAAAATCCACACAGACACGCTTTTGTGTGCCCTTCATTCCGCCTCCCCCCATGCCAAGATCCCCCATTCTCTTCTCCACAGCAGGCGTGTTTGTGCCCCACCTCTCTATGGCTGTGCTAATCAGATGGCAGGGGGCTCACGTGTTTCACGTTTTTCCCCTTTCGTTTTTTTCTGATTTCCCCCCAAAATCAATAGGATTCTGGCCTGGGATGCCTAGAACATTCCCTGACATTTTGGAATGGATCGGGTGCGCCGTTCGAAAGTTATCATGTTACAAATGGGCTTAAACTGCAGCAAGGGAGGTCTAGGTTGGACATTAGGAAAAAGTTCCTAACTGTCAGGGTGGTTAAACACTGGAATAAATTGCCTAGGGAGGTTGTGGAATCTCCATCTCTGGAGATATTTAAGAGTAGGTTAGATAAATGTCTATCAGGGATGGTCTAGACAGTATTTGGTCCTGCCATGCGGGCAGGGGACTGGACTCGATGACCTCTCGAGGTCCCTTCCAGTCCTAGAATCTATGAATCTATGAATCTATGAAACAGAGAAGAGCCACCCAGCGGCCTGTGTGGCCTTCGCAAACCCAGCCCATGAGCAGTTTGCCGTCTGGTGGCTGGCTGCAGCATAGGGAAAACCTAGGTATCCGGCTAGGCTGTAACCTGGAACAAGGGGGCTTCGTTAGCTCAAGCAGTAGAAGCCTGTGGTTTGGGACACAAAGTTTTCCAGGGTTCCACTGCGCTCTTTGATTTTCACAATGGATTTTGTTGCAGGGTCGCCAGTGAGGGCATTTCCTGAAAGTTGCAGGGGGAAATACGGCAGCAATAAGGAAATACTTTGACTACTCCGTAGTAGCTCCGGAGTTACGATCACAAGCAAGCTATCTCATAAGCGGTAGCTATGGGATTTCGAACGTACTAACCACAGCAGTGTCTGATTCGTGGCCCGTATCAAGCAGGAAAAGCATTGCCGTGATTATTTCACGGTACGTGAGAATTCTTCTGGAAAATTTCAAAGTCATTGGTCAAAGGAGGGGCCTGTTCCTGGGTAGGGCCTATTTTGTATGTAATTATTGGCTGGTTGAGGGAAATTCAGTATCGCTACCCTCAAAGTGTTCAAAGATTGCAAGATCTGCCACCCCCCACTGGAATCGATACGGGGTATCATCAAACAACCACAACCCATACTTGATGGGGATCCTATTCTGAAAGAAATCTTCCCTGAACCCCCAATTCTGCCCTTCAAGCAACCCCCCAGTCTCTCCAGGCTCAGCAGCAGCTAGTTCCCCACAGACCAGGACACACTAACTCAAAGTGGCACCAGACCCTGCCAGAACAACAGATGCAAAGCCTGCAGACCTATCTCCACTGCTGCCATGATGAATACTCCCCCAGAACACACCTGTCTAGATCCATGGGTCCTACACGTGCCTATCACAACATGTGATGTACCTCATCCAGTGCACTCAATCCTCCAATAATAACTATGCGAGTGAAACCAGACAAATCACCACGCTCTCGAATCAACTCACACAGGAAAATGGTAAAAAACAAAAACCCCCCAACACCTGTGAGCGAACAGCGGCAGTAGTTCTGTTGGCCGGACATAGCACGGTCCACACTGGTGCTTAGGTCAGTGTAACTTATGTCGCTCAGAGGGGTGGCTTATTCACACCCCGGAGTGACATAACTTGTACTGATGTAGGCTGTAGTGTGTGTAGATAGCCTGTGTGGCTCGAAAGCTTGTCTCTCTCACCAACAGAAGTTGGTCCAATAAAAGATCTTACTTCTCCCAGCTTGTCTTTCTGATATCTTGGGACCAACATGGCTTCAATACACGGCATACAAAAATCACGTATCAGGCCTCTCAAAATCGCAAGATTGGCTTAAAAATCATGAGCTTTTTTAAAAATCAATTTTGGGTACCTTTTCTTGGCCTTCCGGTTTGAGCCTCTAGGGAGCACTCAGGTCCCAGTTCCAAGCTTTTCTCCACAGCCATGGGCTAGAAATGTACTTTTTAAATTAAAGCTGCAATTCACATGTCATCACTTATCTCCAGGAGCTGGGGCTTTCCGTAAAACATCCAATATCGCTATGGGATAAAATCACGAGAGGTGGCAACACTGGCTGTGACACTCCATGGGAATAACCTGAATTTCGTTAACATTTTTGCTGTGCGAATGTCTTTGTTTTTATAAATTATATAGGGTTACTGCAGAGATTAGATGCTCTATAAGGCCTCTGGATTCCCATCGCTCAGTGCAGAGATCATGCTTTCTATAATGTCCCTTGACTCTCTTTGCCCAGTAGAAATTGGACGACGCTCCATCTTCCTCTGCACGTTAGGTATGATCTGCAGAGTTCCCAATTTTCTTGTGCTTCCTCCTACCCTCAATAAACTTTATGAAATGCTTGTCAGGCCAGACAGATTTTATAAGGGACCTGTCACTATATCAAACGATAATGCCAGGTTTTGTAAATAATTCTTCTTTATGTTTTTTTTTTTTAAATTAAATGGCACTTAACTGTTGCAAAACCTGAAGATTTACAATCAAATTGTTTTTTAACTAATGAAAACCCCAAAGCTGGTCATTTATAAGCATCTATAACTTCGTTCTATCTATTAATAATGTAAAAAACCTCGCAGTAGCTCTGGTTACAGCTAAGAGTATGAAAATAAACAGTTATGGGAAGGTGGATAGATATTGTATGTGATATTTTATATGTATACATTTATCTGAGACTGTATGAACTGTGAGGATATTGGAATATTTATCTACCTCTGAATAAAGACTGGGAGTGGCTGGGTCACTAGTAAAAGTAATTTTCCCTCTGTTGATATTCACCCCTTCTTGTCAACTGTTGGGAATGGGCCACATCCACCTTGATTGAATTGGCCTCGTTAGCACTGACCCCCCCACTTAGTAAGGCAACTCCCATCTTTTCATGTGCTGTATATTTATACCTGTCTACTGTATTTTCCACTCCAGGCATCTGAAGAAGTGGGCTGTAGCCCACAAAAGCTTATGCCCAAATAAATTTGTTAGTCTCTAAGGTGCCTCAAGGACTCCTCGTTGTTAGAGCCAAAGGAGTTACAAGTGTGAAACTTACCTAGGTGAGAGGCAAAACAGACCGACTGGGGGCAGACCCTCAGCTGGTATGAACTGCTGTGAGTGTATCCATACCAGTCTGTCCAGACCAAGGATCCAATCCTGCAGGCCTTAGCCAGGCAAAACTGTCAGTGAACTCAATGGGCATTAGACTGAGCAGGGAGTGCAGCATTAGGCCCCTAGACTGGGAGCTCCTTCCACCCACCTCACCGCAGGGTAGAAATAATCACTAGCGATTGGAGCTAGGTCTGAAGCAAACCTTGGTTTTGAACTTTCCTGAACCCGGGGTTCCAGACTCATGCCACAGTCCTTTCCCTGCAGAGATCACCCAGAATTTTCTACCATCTGCTTTTATGGGGAGGGACGGGCACGTAAAGGAAACAATAGTCTCCGTGTTAACTTCTGCTGGCCGCAAATAACACCGAAGTGCACTCCCTTAAACTCTCCCCTGCTCATTGATGTGTCCTCTACGTCCTTTTGCAAGCTGGCCCACAAACTACGAGAATCTGCGCAGGCGACAAGTATCAGGGGGTAGCCGTGTTAGTCTGTATCCACAAAAACAACGAGGAGTCCGGTGGCACCTTAAAGACTAACAGATTTATTTGGGCATAAGCTTTCGTGGGTAAAAAACCCACTTCTTCAGGTGCATGGAGTGAAAATTACAGAGAGAGGCATAAATATATATTGGCACATGGAAAAGGGTGTTATCTTACAAGTGGAGAACCAATTTTGAAGACCAATTTAGACAGGGTGGATGTGGTCCACTGCCAATAATTGATGAGGTGGTGTCAATACCAAGGGTGGGGAAATTGTTTTTGTAGTGAGCAAGCCACTCCCAGTCCCTATTCAAGCCCCAATTGATGGTGTTGTTTGTAAATGAATTGTAGCTCAGCAGTTTCTCTTTGAAATCTGTTTTTGAAGTTGTTTTGTTGCAGGATGGCTACTTTTAAATCTGTTATTGAGTGTCCAGGAAGATTGAAGTGTTCTCCTACTGGCTTTTGTATGTTACCATTCCTGATGTTTGATTTGTGTCCATTTATCTTTTTATGTAGAGACTGTCCGGTTTGGCCAATGTACATGGCAGAGGGGCATTGCTGGCACATGATGGCACGTATCACATTAGTAGATATGCAAGTGAATGAGCCTCTGATGGTGTGGCTGGGTCATATGATGGTGTCCCTAGAGTAGATATGTGGGGCAGAGAAGGCAACGTGGTTTGTTGGGGATTGGTTCCTGGGTTAGTGTTTCTGTGGTGTGATGTGTAGTTGATGGTAAGTATTTGCTTCAGGTTGGGGGGCTGTCTGTAAGCGAGGATTGGGCCTGAAATGGTGGGGCGTTCAGCTGTATAGAATGCAACGCCATCCACAGCCTCAGAAACAACTCTGACATTATAATCAAAAGGGCTGACAAAGGAGGTGCTGCAGACATCATGAACAGGTCGGATTATGAACTGGAGGCTGCCAGACAACTCTCCAACACCACATTCTACAGGCCACTATCCTCTGATCCCACTGAGGAGTACCAAAAGAAACTACGCCATCTGCTCAAGAAACTCCCTGCTACAGCACGGGAACAAATCTACACAGACACACCTCTAAAGCCCCAACCAGGGGTACTCTATCTGCTACCCAAGATCCATAAACCTGGAAACCCTGGACGCCACATCATCTCAGGCATTGGCACTCTTACAGCAGGATTATCTGCTTATTTGGACTCTCTCCTCAGACCCTATGTTACCGGCAATCATCGCTATCTTCGAGACACCACTGACTTCCTGAGGAAACTACAATGCATTGGTGATCTTTCTGAAAACACCATCCTGGCCACCATGGATGTAGAAGCTCTTTACACCAATATTCCACACGAGGATGAACTATAAGCTGTCAGGAACAGTATCCCTGATGTAGCCACGGCACATCTGGTGGCTGAACTTTGTGACTTTGTCCTCACCCACAACCATTTCAGATTTGGGGACAACCTATACCTTCAAGTCAGTGGCACTGCTATGGGTACCCGCATGGCCCCACAGTATGCCAACATTTTTATGGCTGACTTAGAGCAACGCTTCCTCAGCTTTCATCCCCAACGCCCCTCCTCCACTTACGCTACATTGATGACATCTTCATCGTCTGGACCCACGGGAAGGAGGCTCTTGAAGAATTCCACCTGGATTTCAACAATTTCCACCCCACCATCAACCTCAGCCTGGACCAGTCCATACAAGAGATCCACTTCCGGGACACTTCAGTGCAAATAAGTGATGGTCACATAAACACCACCCTATACCAGAAACCTACTGACCGCTGTACTTACCTACATGCCTCCAGCTTCCATCCAGGACACATCACACGATCCATTGTCTACAGCCAAGCCTTAAGATACAACCGCATTTGCTCCAATCCCTCAGACAGAGACAAACACCTACAAGATCTCTATCAAGCATTCTTAAAACTACAATATCTACCTGGGGAAGTGAGGAAACAGATTGACAGAGCGAGACGGATACCCAGAAATCACCTACTACAGGACAGGCCCAACAAGGAAAATAACAGAACACCACTGTCCATCACGTACAGCCTCCAGCTAAAACCTCTCCAGCGCATTATCAACGATCTACAGCCTATCCTGGAAAATGATCCCCCATTCTCACAAGCCTTGAGAGGCAGGCCAATCCTCAGTTACAGACAGCCCCCCAACCTGAAGCAAATACTCACCAGCAACTACACAAACACTAACCCAAGAACCAACCCCTGCAACAAACCCCATTGCCTTCTCTGTCCCCAAATCTACTCTAGTGACACCATCATAGGACCCAACCACACCAGCCACACCATCAGAGGCTCATTCACTTGCACATTTACTAATGTGATATATGCCATCATGTGCCAGCAATGCCCCTCTGCCATGTACATTGGTCAAACCGGACAGTCTCTATGTAAAAGGATAAATGGACACAAATCAGACATCAGGAATGGTAACATACAAAAGCCAGTAGGAGAACACTTCAATCTTCCTGGACACTCAATAACAGATTTAAAAGTAACCGTCCTTCAACAAAACAACTTCAAAAACAGACTTCAAAGAGAAACTGCTGAGCTACAATTCATTTGCAAATTTAACACCATCAATTGGGGCTTGAATAGGGACTGGGAGTGGCTGGCTCACTACAAAAGCAATTTCCCTTCCCTTAGTATCGCCACCTCCACATCAATTATTGGCAGTGGACCACATCCACCCTGACTAAATTGGCCTTCAACATTGGTTCTCCACTTGTAAGGCAACTCCCTTCTCCATGTGCCAATATATATTTATGCCTCTCTCTGTAATTTATACTCCATGCATCTGAAGAAGTGAGTTTTTTACCCACGAAAGCTTATGCCCAAATAAATCTGTTAGCCTTTAAGATGCCACCGGACTCCGGGTTGTTTTTGTGCAGGCGAAACTCACACACTGAGGGAGGGAGAGGGAGAGCAGGAAAAGCTGCTGAGGCCGGATTCTGATCTCACTCACACCCCAGTAATTCAGGAGTAGCTTGGCTGAAGTCAATGGAGCCACACCAGTAGGAAACCCACCTGAGATCAAACTCTTCCCCAGGAAGGGGTGCTTTACATTGGCCAAACTCAGCTCTCACTTGCCTCTTCTTTGGTCTCCCCCAGCTTGTAGGACACACCTTTGGGTGAGTCATGCCACCTCGGCATCTAGTCCAAGCCTTTATTAGTCTAATTACCTAATTAAGAATAAACAGTTCCCATTATGGATGCTGGCCCTGTATGGAATGGAAACTCTCCCTCCCCCTGCAGTGAGTCCATCCATAAAAATCAAGTGTCTGGGGAGACAGGCAGGCTTTCCATTGCCATGAAACCCCCCTTTGACTGGACTGGAATCTCTCTCTTTTTTAATTCCTCGTTTAGAGTCAGTTATCAAGCGGGCTCTGCCCCGGAGAACACAAGGATCTCCCAGCCAATCACACCTGGGGACTGGGGAGCTCATGGGATCAGATCTAGAACCCAAGGGTTCCGGACTAGAAGTTCGAGTTCCCATTGGCTCCTGGCCCGGCAGGTGAGGGTATTTCACGCCCTTTCCTCTCCGCGGAAGCCAGGAGGGGCAATGACTTGCCGACAGGCCCCGTGATGGCCAGCCGGTTAGTGGGAACCCGGGGCTCTCTGCTGACATGGGTTAAATGAAGGGAGCGAGATTTGACGCTGGAAAAAAAAGAAGTCAGGAAAACCAAGTCCTAGTGGGGCCCCCGCACCGGCACCTCCCCGGCTCCACGGCCGGAGCTGCTGGAATAACCAATTCATTGCCACTGTTGCGGGGCGGGTTGATCCCATCCCCCCCCCCCCAACTCCTCGAATGGGCAGCAGCGCCCTGCATTGAGGAGCCGCGCCCCGGTCCCATAGGAATGCCGGTACCGTTTGCAACGAAGGAGGAAAAAAATCTCAGCAACCGAGCGCTGTGCTGATCTGGGGGGAGGGGGGAGATGTGCCCCCCCCCACTCCCTCCAGAGGGAACGGATCGGATCGCTTGGGTGCTGAGGCGCCGCTGGAAGCCAGGTGGGGGCTGGCTGGGTTTGGACACTGCCCCCCCCCCCGCCGGATGCGGGGGGGGACGACACACAGGGGCACCGATCAGCCAAACACCCCCCAACCCGAGCCCAGCTTTGGTCCCGAAGAGGGAGCAGCACCAGCGGCTCCGCCAGGGCTTTGCTCTCGGGGCCGAGCCGCGCCGAGCCGCGCCGCGCCGGGGATGCAGGCGAGGGAGAAGCACGCGAGCCCCCGGGGGATCGGACAGGCGAGCAGCACATGCCGAGTCCCCCCAGCCTGGCTCCCCATTTTCACCCCGCCCCCTTTGCAGCCACTCATGGCATGGCCGCGCTCCCCGCTGTACCTGCGGGGGAGGGGGGGGGGCGCAGGAACCCCCCCGAGGGGCACCCCCCAACTCGGTACCCGGAGCTCCCCCCCGGCCGGACGCGCTTCGCCCCGAGCCGCTCCGGGGGCAGGGGGAGGCAGAGCCCAGATCGGCCCAGCGCAGCAGAGAGAAAAGTGGGGGGCGCTGCTCTGCCCCCCATCTCCCTCCCAGCCCGGCGGGAGAGCAGCAGAAAGCCCAGGCGCACTCACCACTGGAACATGCTGGGAGCGGAGGCTGCTCTCCTGAGAGGCTCCCTCCTTCCTCGTCCTGGGGCTACACTGCTGTGGGAGCTCACAGGGCTGGCTTGGCTTGGCTTGGCTTTGCCCTCCTCCCTGCCTGCCGCTTGCACACAGAGGCCTCTCTGCTCACTGGCCTCCTGCTCAGCAGCCTCTTTCCTCCCCTCAACTCACTGAGGTGGAGCCTGGGCTGCAGGTATTTTAACTCTTCAGCTGCTGGGCTGGCAGGACTGCTGCCCCCGGGGCCAAGGCCGCCAACGGGCTCTGCCCCCTGTCCCAGCGAAAGCCTGGGCAGCGCCCTGTCAAAGGGCGATGGGCCAGGATTCATTGGTGGTTATCGCTCAGTCGCTGGGAACGAGCTCCCCACACCAGGCCCTCCTGCCATTTTGCTTTCCTGGCCGCCGACGCCCGCTGGGCGCCGGGAGACTTACGGCTGGGGCCCATCGTCCCCAAGTGGATCACTTCCTGGGAGGCACTCCCATCAGAACAAACGCCCCAATAATTCTTCCAGCCACCTAGCGCTGTCTACACTGGGGCTTAGGTGGGCTTAACTACATCTCTGGGAGGGGGTGGATTTTCCACACCCCTGGAGTGACTTTCTAGTGTAGACCAGCCCTTAGAGACGTTGTGCAGAAAGAAAGGGCCAGATTTAGACACCGCCTGGATGCAAAGATCTAGGGAAGAGGTCTGAGTCAACGATAACGCCCAGCTTCTGGGCCTGAGTGATGGTGGCATTGTCTATGGATCCTAAAATGTATCATGCATAGACTTAAAATCTTCCCGGTGTGTCCAGTTTCCTGACACGGCGACTGTATCAGAAATAGATTCAGACTGGGAATGACTAACACGCTGTCAAAACAGCGAAATCTCACAAACCTGGGTGACTGGGTAACAAAACGGCAGATGAAATTCAGTGCTGAGAAGTGCAAATTAACGCACCTTGGGGGAAAAAGTCCGAGCTATACATACACAATGCTGGGGTCTAAATTAGCTATTACCACCCACAAAAGAGTTTTTTGGAATCACCGTGGAGAGGTCTCTGAACATTTCTGCTCAATCCACAGCTGTGGTCAAAAAGGCTAAACGTTAGAAACTGTTAGGAAAGGGATAGAAAATAAGACAGAAAATATCATAATGCCACTATATAAATTCATGGTACAGCCAACACCTTGAATACTGCATGCAGTTCTGGTCATCCCATCTCAAAAAAAGAGATATTAGAACTGGAAAAGGTACAGAAAAAGGCAACCAAATTGACTAGGAGTCTGGAACAGCTTCCATATGAGGAAAGTTTAAAAAGACTGGGCCCGTTCAGCTTAGAAAAGAGATGACTCAGGGGGGATATGCTAGAGGTCTATAAAAGCACGAACGGTGTGAAAATAGTGAATAGTGAAGTGTTATTTACCCTTTCACACAATACAAAACCCTGGGGTCACCTGATGCAATTAGACTGAGTACAAACAAGACAAAGTGCTTTTTCACGCAAAGCACAACTAACCTGTGGAACTCGTTGCCATGGGACATAGTGATGATCAAAAGTATAACTGGGAGTTCATGGAGGATAGGTCCATCAATGGCTATTAGCCAAGATGGTCAGGGATGGAACCCCATGCTCGGGGCCACCCTAAACCTCTGACTGCCAGAAGCCAGGAGTGGAAGACAGTGATGGATCACTCCAAAACTGCCCTGTTCTGTACAGTCCCCCTTGAAGCTGTGGTATGGGCCACTGTCAGAGACAGGATACTGGGCTAGATGGACCATGGTCTGATCCAGTATTGCAGCTCCTGTGTTCTTCTGTTATTATCTGTAAGGGAAAAGATCTATTGTATTTTCCTCCCAGGGTGGGGTTCAACCACTGAATCGGTCTGACTGTCACCTATACAGTTGCCTTATCTACACTAGTGTTTCTACGGTTGCCATCACCCAATGAAGCAAAACCAATCGTGAGACTAACTTTACACTAGCATAGCCACAGCTATTATGTGCATTCTCTCCCTGTGTGTGTATATCTAATCTGATCTGTCTCCAACCTCACACCAGGAAACACTGCCTCAGAGCTGAACTGAAATCCAAGCTTTGGCAAAGTTTTACTGTGCAATAAGCAAATATGTGAGCAAGAAACTGACTCGGGTTTCATTTCCAAGTTCATACGTAATGGTCTAACAAAGCAAGCCCCTAAGTAACTATAAAACAACGGCAGTGATCAGAGAAAGGTAATTTGCCTGGAACGCTGTGTGCGTACATGTGAGCGTCTGAGTCCTGATCTACAATACAAACGTATGTAGATAGAACTATGTCACTCGGGGTGTGGAAAAGCCACACTTAACCCCCGGTGTAGTCAGCGCAATGGTGACGGGAGGGCTTCTGCCATGGACGTAGCTACTGCGTCTCAGGAAGGTGGAGTCCCACCGGAGAAGCTCTCCCGTCAGCGTAGACGACATCTTCAATAAGTGCTACAGCGGAGCTGTAAGTACAGACAAGCCCTGAGAACAGGGGTGCTGGAACAATGTATATAGTGGGGGTGCTGAGAGCCATATTGAACCAAACTGTAAAGCCTGTATCTAATGGAAACCACTTCAAGCCAGGGGGTGCAGCAGCACCCCTAGATCCAGCACCTATGCCTGAGAGTGCAGATGTTACTGACCTCTACACAAAAGATCTGGGGGGGTTTCTTTTCTACACCTTCACGATTTCCATTCAAGCTTGCCTGGCCAAAAAAAGACTCATTGAATTCAAGTGAGAGAGAGAGTGTGTGACAGAGAGACAAAGAGAGATGGTGGAGAGAAGGGGCTAGAGCAGTGGTTGACTAGAAAGTGTGTCTAATAACATACTCTGTTCTATATCGGTGCTTACCTGAAATCCATGGAAGTTAGGTGTCTAATCCAGTCACGTGACTACCCGCTGTCCCGTGTGCTCCCTCATCCTCTCCCCAGGGAGAGACCCATGTGCAGTGGAGTGCCTTGTTTGGGGATTTTGGGTTGTTGCACATGTGGTTTTGTGTAGGGTTACCAGATAGCAACTGAAAAAACAGGACAGGGGGTGGGGAGTAATAGGCGCCTATATAAGAAAAACTCCCAAAAAACGGGACTGTCCCTTTAAAAATAGGACATCTGGTCACCCTAGTTTTGTGGCATAACTTTTCACACTATTCGAAGGCAGGGGCTTTTGCTGTTCATTCCTTCATTTTGTTTCCAGGAGAAAGGCCGCTGCTGGGACGTTACCTGAATGTCCCCTTTAGAGCAACCTCTGGGTTCCGAACTTCCACACAGCAAAGCAGAAACATTACCCACATCTCTCCCACCGTCAGGCAGTCCCACTGCACCTCATTAGCAGGAGAGAGATTGCTGTGTGGATTCAATTTAAGGCTGGTTTGAAAGCCCTGTCCCTTGAGAACAACGTTTCCCAAACGTGGGTCCCGACCCACCTGGTTGTGGGGAGGTTCTAGATGGGTCACGGGGCCCTAGGGGAACATACACTTCTGGCAGCCTGGTGCAGAGGGGAGACCGGGAGGAATGTTACAGGGTGTTGTTATTTGAGCCAGACCTGTTCTCTCTCCCTGCTTCAGAGCAAACTCCGGATTATCACTTTAATACCACACTTAGATTTAGCAGAAGTCTCATTGTAATACGGGGAAAGGGCTTGGACTGGTGTGGCCTGTAACCACATTTTGTGGGTGAATGCAACGTGTTACAAAACTGCACATAAATAACTGCCTGGCCGAATCAGACCAGTGGCCTAGCAAGTCCTGTCGCCTTTTCTCCGAGACCGGTCAGGACTCCTTACACGTTTTTCATTCCATCTAATGTAACTGGGGGTGTCCTCGCTGTCCATATGAACGTTTAACTCAATTTGAGCCCCACTCAACTCAGTGACCTCCAGTGGCAGTGAGTTCCACAAGCTAATTGTGCACCGTCATCAAGGTCGATAAAAAGCCACATGTGCTGCAGTTCAACCCCCAAGGAACTGAAGTAGCAAACCAGTGGCCTGGGACTGAACAGCACCTTCCTCTTGCTTTAGTCCAGATCTCCCGAAGGCTGCACTCTAGTCTAAACAGTGAGCCAGCCCAGACCAGTGGCGCTCCGGAATCTCCCCCGAAATCTAACCCCCTGAAACTCTAGGTGTATAATGGAACAAGTGGCTCCACCTTAACCATAGCAACGGGCACTCGCCTCTGGCAGGCGAGGTACAGTGTGTGCTCAGCACACCACAGCCAGCCCCTGCTCCCCACCCACAGTGTGCACACCACACCCCGGCCAGCCATTCCTGCATGGCAACAGCAGGGCCATTGTTCACAAGACCTGCAGGTCAGTACCCAACAGGAGGCAGAGGCGCCCCCCCAGCTGATGCCCTGGGAGTGCCCCCGACTCCATCAAGGCACCTGCCACTCCAGTCATGCACCCCCCCATCCCACCTCCTACAGGGAGTGGATCCCTCCCGGCCCCGGCCCCCAGAGCAGAGCCCCAGGAGCAGGGGAGTCCCCAGATGCGACAGTGATGTGTTGATTTCCCTTCAATGTGTGTGGGAATGGGACTTCCGTTCCAGGGGGACCAGCCCCAAACAGCACGCGCAGCAAGGAGACCCTCGCAATCCATTAGCACAGTCATTCTCCTCTCCTGGCTCTGCCCAGGGGCCATGATTAACACACCCGGCGGCTCTAGGCAGCTGCCCGAGGGGATCAGGATAGAGAGAAAGGAGGAAGTGGAACCTGACCAACTTGAAATGCCAGGCGAGACTCTGCTCCCCCTCTCGGTGCCTGGAGCGCTAGAGAGCCCAGCCCCTCTCAGCTGTGGGCGCTCAGCTATTAAACTGATTCTGGGCTCAATTTTAGCCAGACAGCTGGGAAACAGCCACGCCACCTCTAGGAGCTGGGGCACTCGCTGCAAGGCCAGTGCTATTCAGTGGTCCTTAGCTACAGTGCTCTGTCCCTGCTCCTGCTTGAGAGAGGCAGTGGGGATGGGGGGTCACGACACTGTCAGGAAATGCCCCTGTTCTTGCCTGTGCCCAGCACGAGAAGGGGGAGGGACTTCGTGCCCACTTTGTACCACCTTTATTCTGGGGCAGTTCAACCCCCGGCGCAGGGTACAGCAAACTGAAGGCTGCTCTAGATTGCACCCTCTGCCTATGGCCTGTGCGAGGCAGGAGGGCAGACTAGATAATCGCGATGAAAGGCGATGAATCGATGGCCTTACCGTGCCTGCTCCGTTGTGCTCACGTCGCCCTGCCGGACCAGGAGCGAATCAGGCGTGTCCTTCCGGCCTCGCAGTGCGGCGCTGACATCTGATCGTCATCATAATACCTAGCACAGGAACACACCATCTAGCTGTGAAGCAGCCAAGTCACGGCCTGATTGTGTTCGCCAGAGGGACGATCAGACATCTGTGGGAGCCGCTACACATGATCTAAAATGTCTGACAGGATTCAAACCCGAGTGAGTGCCCCAAACATGATCCATAATTAGTCCCCTAAATCAAACCACCCCGACTCTTCAGAGGCGCTGAATTTTTGTTTTTGACAAAAAAACTGTCTTTTTAGCAGAATGGAACATTTTTGATTCTGCCAAAAATTTCCCACCACAGCATTTTCTAAAGGACATTATGGGGTTTTTTGTTTGTTTGTTTCTTTCAATTCATTTTTGCAATGAAAAGTTTCATTTTTTTTGTTTTGAAAGCCAAAACAAAAATTATTTTAAATGTTGAGTATTTCCCCCCTTTCTCCGCTTGATTACTTCCTCCTCCGTCCCTCACTGGAAAGGGGGGAAAGGCAGTAAGAAATACAAATGAGGAAAAAAAATCTTTTCCCATCACTTTTTCTCCATGTTGTAAAACTTTCTCCCCCTTTCCAGCAGAATAAAAAGAAAGAACATTTTAAAAAATGGGAAGAGAGGGAAAAAATCCCCCCCCCCACCTGGAAATCAGAATCTGAAATTTTTGATTTTTCAAAAAAATAAAAGAAAATAACAATTTCCACCTTACAATTTAAAAAGATCGTTTTGATTTGACTGTTTTTCATAGAAAAGTTAAGTATTTTGGTGAAAAATTTCAAACAAAACCATCTCTGAGAGGGATTTCAAAGTGAACTGTCTAAAACACTTATTAAATAGTTTTTCTGCCAACTCACGAAGTACAGATAGATACACGATGGGGTTAGAGCCGCAGTTTTCAAACCTTTTTTGAGCCGAGCCCCCCGCCCCCCCAACCCAGACAGGTGGCCCACTGAGGTGAGTCGGGGGTGGAGGCAGGGCAGGCTCTAATGTTTTTGCCGCCCCAAGCAGCGCGCCAAATTGCCACTGCGGACAGCGGGGGCAGTCCGTGTGCCGTTAGGGAGGCACGCGCGTTTCCGCGGCGGCGGCGGGAATTCGGCCGCGGGCAGCTGAACATTGCTTGCAGATTGCCACCCCAAGCACCTGCTTGGAATGCTGGTGCCTGGAGCCAGCCCTGGGTAGAGGTGGCACTCCCTCCCTAAGCCCCACTGCACGGGGCTGGCCTGAGCCCCAGGGCATTGCCAGCCACCTGGTATCTCTCATCCCCTCCCCCCGAACGTTCCTCCATGCCCCACAGTTTGAAAACCTCTGGGTTAGATGTACTGGAAAGGATTTGGGTTGACCTGCAGTGTGCTCTCATATGCAACACTCTGATCCCATGTTTATAGAACCTTTGCCTCTAGGTAAGAAAGACTGCAGGTGTTATAATGATAGGGGCAGAGTTAAGGTTGTTTTGGTAGTGTGTTTGCATAGGAGTATGATAGATAGAAATGATTGAAGATTAGGCTTTCTCTAAGTTGTTGCTGGGTTGCTTTGTCATGTATTTGCCATAACTTTGGATTTTCTACTTTTTTAATATTTGGGTAAATGGTTTTTGTCCTTGAACAACCTTAACTGTTACACAGCGTAGTGTTTTTGTGTGGGCCAATATACTCACACCGCTATATAAACTCTTCACTGAGGCCAGGCTATCCTTTGATGCATGCAACATTTAACACACAAACAAATCTGATGCGCTTAGGCATGTCTGACACTAAAATAACACTGCAGAGTTATCTAGTGAGTTATTGTTACCCATCTTGTATAAAAGGCTGTTTAAGTGGAAGTAATTGACGAACACTTCCCTGCAGTACATGAAGATTTCCAGGTGTCTGTCACAGGGCCGGCTCCAGGCACCAGCAAACCAAGCACCTGCTTGGGGTGGCACATTTTCAGGGGCAGCATTCCGGCCATCCTTTTTTTTTTTTTTCTCTGCTTGAGGTGGCAAAAGCCTAGAGCCGGCCCTGGCAGCAGCAGCACGTCCTGCACGGGGGGGCACCCTGGGGCCGCTGCGGTTCGCGTCAGGGAGCAGCGCCTGCACCTTATGGCTGGGCGGGCTCCGAGCGTGGGACACTTGGGCTGGGGGCCACCCTGCGGGGCGCACGGAGCCGCCTGCAGGTGCCGCAGGGTGGCTGCCCCCCAGCGCCGCAGCCGGGGCTGGGCGAAGCAGCCCGAGCCACCCAGGGACTGTGACAGGGTGGCCAGGAGCAGCAGCAGCACCAGCAGCGGGGCCATAGAGGGGACCGGTGCCTGGGGCATTGCCGTGAGGGGCCCACGTCCCGCTCTCTGGAGCTCCGCTCCCTCTGGGGCTGCCCTGCCACGGCTCCTCAGCCCTCTGCCGGGCAGTCCCCTGGCTCTGCCCTCCTGGGTCCCAGCTGATCCTGGAGGCGAGAACCCCGGCTGGAGGGACCCTGGGCTGAGGCACGGCCCGGGAGCCCTGCTGCTTACCCCAACCCTGCCAGCGCCAGACCGGCTGGAGGCAAGGGGGAGCGGGCAGAGTCAGCACTGGTGGGGGGGAGCCCAGGGCTCAGGCGGCAGGGGGTGCGGATTGGGGGGGAAGAGCCCAGGGCTGGGGCGGCGGGGGGGGCGGGTGGGGTGGGGGGGGGGCCCGGGGCGGGGGGGGGGGGCAGCCAATAATTTTTTTGCTTGGGGTGGCAAAAAACCTAGAGCCGGCCCTGGTCTGTCATGCGAAGCTGGGTCACTTCAAACCAACATCTGAGTTGCTGTGTGGCCCCAGATCTGCATTAGTATATGAGCCTAGTAGCCCATCCATAGCCCTTGCCCTAATTGATTTCCCCAATTATGTCGGGGTTGGTTATGATAGGAGCTTTGGACTCGTAGGACCCAGGTCACATGGAGCCAGGGGGATCAGTGAGTCTGAGGCTGGGCAGAAGGCGGCAGGGTCAGGCAGAGCTCACTACTGCTGCCTGGCTGGGTGGAAGGAGGCCCTGGACCAGCGTCCACCCCCCGCCCCTTCACCTAGGGGAGTAAATGAAAGGCCACTTCCATGCAAGTGGCTAACATTGCGGCCTACGGAGGGGGGCCAACAAGCAGGTCTTTTGGGGTGGTCTGGCCCACCCCAAAGCAAGGACATGGGCCCCTTTCTGCAGCAGAGGTGGCTGGGCTTTGCCCTCGCTCTCACTCCCATCCTGGCCCAGCTCACTGCCCTTTGGCCCTCCCAGAGTCCTCTCTGCCATGCGCCAGGGCCCTCTTCACTGATCCTCTCTGTCCTCTTTCTTCCCAAAGGGCAGATTGCTCAAGCCAAGCCCTAGAGGGGCGAGATCACACCCACAGAGAGCGAAACCAAAGCAAGCCCCCCTCCTCCATCCGAATTCCAAGAACCCTTAGAGGAGCCTGATCAGGAAATTCCCCCCTGGCCTGTTCAACCAGCAAAGGGCACAGAAATTCAGGGGAAGCGTTCTCAGGCCTATGTGCAAACCACACTTATCTGCAAGCTTGGAGGAGATGCTATTAGCATGTCCTGATTGTGCCCCTATGCATGGGCAGGTGGGATAATGCTCCTTCAGCTGCATGGAGCTCTGAGCTCATACATAGTCGCACCTGATTTCTCCCCCGGGGGCAGGTGAATGAATGGACCTTATGCAAGAGGGAGCTGTAGCAGGCATTCCTGGCCTGTGAGTCACTCAGTAAATACTTGTTCCTGAGCAATCAAAGAATGGGAAAGACCCCCCTGAATATCTAGGGGCCGCTGAGCCATGATGAGGGGAGATTAGAACAACAGGCCACCTGTATGTCGGGGGGATTGACTACATAGTTCTAGGGAGGGGCCCCCACACAGTAGCAGCAATGCAAGTGGGGTGACAGATCTCCGGACTGTCACAAACTGGACAGGAGCTTGCAGTGCAATGTCACTGCAAAAAAATACATCTCAGCATGCGAGGGACTGGGAGAGACACCCTGGGTCAGCGCAGTCGTGGTGAGAGCTGTAATACTCTCCTGCAGACAGAAAAATCTAGAGGAAATATAGAGCCGTGAACTCAAATGAGATAAGGATGGGAGGAGAAAATCCCCATGGAAAGACTGAGGGAGCTATCTGGATAGAGACTGGTCAGGATCACGATGTCTGCCTCTAAATGCGTTCAGGGTAACAATGAGCTGGCTAGTGGGTACATTACTGCTGCCCTCTGCTGGGTAGAATCAGAACAGTTCAGCTGTGTGTCATAGGCCCCGCACTGCTAACAACTAATGGAGATTCTCCTTTCGCCTGAGTGGTAGGGTTCACATTTAGGAGGTACTCAGGAGGCAGGCTGATGGGAGAGAAGGGAATGCATTCTTGGAATGGCATGAGCAATCAGCTCAGCCAGACTGGGGCTTCTGGAAACATCTAATTCACACCGGGCATGCTCAGAGGCTGAACAGCCACTGGCATAGCCACACCTAAGGTGGCCACCTCATGCATTCCCAGCAAACAGGACATTCCAGTATTTCTGGGATTGGTGTGGGCCCACCCCCCGCCGGCATGACCCCCATTCCCAGCCGCGTGACTGCGCATGCATGACTGTACTAGTAACATGAGTCCTGGCTGTACAGCAGGGGGGCTGGGCTTGTAGAGCATGGGGTGGGGCTGGGGATCTGAGTTCGAATACTGATGTCCCCAAGAAATTCTGAGCATTCATGGCCTGCAGTAGAACGACAACCATAAAGTTTCGACACAGCCACCGTGTCCTAGGAAGAAGCTTGCTCGGAAGGTGGGAGCCCAAGCAGCCCTGGACTGAAGCCTAGACATGGAGATTCAAGGTGAGGCATCACAGACAGGGTGGCAATTAACCCCTCTCACTGCAGCGCAGGGAATTCATCACCTGAAAGCAAGAACTCGGGCTGGAGGAAGCTCAGAGAGGAGCAAGAAAAATCACACTGGCTGGCTTGGGGGCATGACGGAAGAGAGGAATTGTTTAGGGTGCTTGAACGCGATACAATGAGGACTAAGGGGATGAACTGACGCCAAGGAAAATTTAGGCTGGGTTTCTGGACGAAGCTGCTAATGGTGAGCACAGTCAGATGTATAAAGTATATAAATATCTCATAGAGCTGGAAGGGACCCTGAAAAGTCATTGAGTTGAGTCCAGTTCCCTGCGTTCACTAGCAGGACCAAGTACTGATTTTGCCCTAGAACCCCTAAGTGGCCCCCTCAAGGATTGAACTCATAACCCTGGGTTTGGCAGGTCACTGCTCAAACCACTGAGCTATCCCTCCCACCCTTGTTCTAGATCTAACTAGATGGTACATTGCACTGTAAGGAGAAGGTCTGCACAGGCTGGCAGATGGCACCTGAGAGTGATGGAAGAGACAGGATTAGTCACAGTCAGAGCAAGTGGGCTTCAGAAGAACCAACCACAGGAGTCGGTACGGGTGCTCCCAGCACGGCCGAGGTTTGAAAGTGGGTCAGAAAGGGCCATGGCAAAAACGACTGTACGGTCACCCGCGCTGCCTGGCAAAGCCAACGAGAAGGAGTAGTTCCCTGGCTGGGGCATGAAGCAGGCAGTTCTGTTAATCGTTTTGAGCATATAGACGGGTTAACATCAGCCCCCGCATTTAGCATCACTCGTCCCCTTTGGATCAGACTCAGCCGAGAGTCCAAGGACCAAAAGGGCCCACGGAAGTGCCCCCTCCCCCCCCGCCCATTGAGAGATGGCCCTCCCAGGTCTGGGCTGAGGCTCCGGGGTGGGGCGGCGTGTGGGCGAGGTTTGCCCTGCTGCTGCCCAGGCTGAGACTGACGTCCCAGGGATGTCAATCCAGCACCTTTCCCTCCCACCACAGCACTGGAAGGAGCGGCCGGGTTTGCAAGTGAAAATCGTGACCCCGATAGCCAAGGGGGGGCAGGGCCGACATCACCTGGGCTTTAGGCCTCCCAGCTGCAGCCGCACGAGCAGAACCCCCGGACCTGACAAAGGAGTGGGGCTGCAAACCCAGTGCAAAGGCTGGGACCAAAGCCGTGGGGTGCTGTCTGAGGGGAAGGGCATTGGGGAGCGGGGAGCTCCGCTTGACTTCGTCTCTCCTGAAGCACTTACATCCAGGGGTTTGGCTTGTCCTGTGCAGATCCCAGGGCGGGATGAGGAGGGGGAACGGGAGTCTCCTCCCCAGCCCCAGCAGATCCCAGACAGAATGGCCACCCTAGAGCTCACCAAACATTTGGGGGGATGGGGAGAGGTGCCCCAGCTACACGCCGTGGCTGGCTTGGGGATTGCACACGGTGCCTTTCCGGCAGCAGGTGTAGGGCGCATTATACCGCAGGAGCAGGCCTGCAACTGCCCTGCACAGCCATCCAAGCTCCGTCACACGGCTGGCGCTCTTCCCCAAACCCACTCCGTGCTCTGGACAGGAGCACTTGGGCCGGGCGGGACTGAACCTGGAATGTGGCCACCACCGGCCTCGCCTCTTCAGAACTGGTTGGAGTGGTTCCTCCTTCCCTCACTATTCAAAGCCGGGGCGGTAAGTTTCCATGCAGGAATGTGGCCACCACCAGCTTCCGCAGAAACAGAATTCTTCTAAATCACTTATTTAACCTCTTCCTCTGCTGGTCACCAGCACGACCCCTTGGCCTTGGGGCCAGAGCTCGCTCTCAGGACAAGGCAGATGATGGACATGCCAGAGTGGAACAGCATTTCAATAGGTTCGCTTTCTCATGTAGCTCAAGCCAGCTCCTTCCACTTGGGCAAAGGAGCTATTGGCAGTACAGGACCTATGACACGCGGGTGAGCAGTTCTGATTCCATCCAGTAGAGGGAGGTAATGGTGTACACACACACATACATACGCGCGCTCTCTCCGGTCTAACATGCTCTGGTACATGCAAGCATTTTCCAGCGTTAATGACCATTTTAAACTCCATTTATGTTTTCATTCATTAAAAAATGTTGATCTGGTGCTCCGGGATTCTTATCCACTGCCTCGCATCCTGTGGCACATAAGAGCTCAGAATTGGGCCACCCTTATTACTGGGCCTAATTATGTCTTGCTTAATTTAAGACTCGCTCTCCTTTCTAACATGGCTGGTGTTTTATGGGCACGCTTCCAATACTTCATACGCTCTCGCATACACCCGGATGTCCCTATTTATTTAGCTAGTGCAAAGACTCGCATATCTGGAATTTAGACTTACTTTAATGTGTCTTGGACCGTCTGCAACCAGCGGCAATGAAAAGGCCTAAGAACGCCCCCTTGTATCAGCTTTATAGTTCTTAGTCTGGGCACCTTGTCAGCTGGTGCCCGGTCTGTGATGGCAGCGCCATGGTCATAGGTCCATGCTAAAAGCACAAGCAGAATGAATCTCTACAACTTTGTGCCATTAGGACAACACCTCACACTGCCCATCAGCTTCAAGCCTGTATCAGTTTCTTACAAGCCTCAATGTAACGGAGATTCTCGATTCAAACCCTGGCCTGGGAATCGGCCGATTTGGGTTCTATTCCCAACTCTGCCTCTGATTTGCCGTGTGACCTTGGGCAAATCACTTCCCCGCTCGGTGACTCAGTTTCCCCATTTGCAAAATGGGGCTAGTGGTGCTCATCTTCCATTGCAAAGCACGTTGAGCTCCATGGGTGACAAGCCCTAGCTAAGTGCTCAGCAGCATGATTACTAGCTCAGGTTTGACTGTTACTAGGGGGCTCAGATGCCTTGGAATAACATAAGACCATAAGAACGACCATACTTGGTCAGGCCAAAGGTCCATCTAGCCCAGTATCCTGTCTACCGACAGTGGCCAATGCCAGGTGCCCCAGAGGGAATGAACAGAACAGGTCATCGTCAAGTGATCCATCCCCTGTCGCTCATTCCCAGCTTCTGGCAAACAGAGGCTAGGGACACCATCCCTGCCCATCCTCCATGAATTTATCTAGTTCTTTTTTGAACCCTGTTATAGTCTTGCCCTTCACAACATCCTCTGACAAGGAGTTCCACAGGTTGACTGTGCCTTGTGTGAAGAAATACTTCTTTGTGTTTGTTTTAAACCTGCTGCCCATTAATTTCATTTGGTGACCCCTAGTTCTTGTGTTATGAGGAAGAGTAAATAACACTTCCTTATTTACTTTCTCTACACCAGTCATGATTTTATAGATCTCTATCATATCCTCCCTTAGTCATCTCTTTTCCAAGCTGAAAAGTCCCAGTCTTATTAATCTCTCCTCATACGGCAGCTGTTCCATACCCATAACCATTTTTGTTGCCCTTTTCTGAACCTTTTCCAATTCCAATGTAATCTTTTTTGAGATGGGGGGGACCACATCTGCACGCAGTATTCCAGATGTGGGCGTACCATGGATTTATATAGAGGCAATACGATATTTTCTGTCTTCTTATCTATCCCTTTCTTAATGATTCCCAACATTCTGTTCGCTTTTTTGACTGCCGCTGCACATTGAGTGGATGTTTTCAGAGAACTCTCCACAATGACGCCAAGATCTCTCTCTTGAGTGGTAACAGCTAATTTAGACCCCATCATTTTATATGTATTGTTGGGATTATGTTTTCCAATGTGCATTACTTTGCATTTATCAACGTTGAATTTCATCGGCCATTTTGTTGCCCACTCATCTGGTTTTGTTAGATCTTTTTGTAGTTCTTCGCAGTCTGCTTTGGACTTAACTATCGTGAGTAGTTTTGTATCATCTGCAAAACGTCCTCCTGGAAATTGGGTTAGACATCACCCTTGAGCAGGTTCTTCCATGACAGTCAAGAAAATACAGACATCTTTACTGAAACATTTTTCTATCTGCCAATCATTAACAACTCCATCAAACGGAACCAAAACACGAGAGCCTTTTACATATTAACAGCCCCAGTGCCGGCGCCTTTTCCTGCCAGTCCCTTCAGTCTTTGGCAAGGAATTAGCTCAGGTCGCAAGGTGTTGAGAGATGCATTTTTCTGAGTTTGGGGTGTTTGCGTTCAAACCCAGCTCCTACGCGGAATTCCTCGAGCTGCATTAGGAGCAGGGAGTGGCCCGCTGAAAAATCAAAGCCAAACCTGGCTGAAACCAACATGTTTGCCCACTTTGGGATAACTGCCCCCACCCCCACCCCGAGTTTCTCATGGTTTCCACACAAAACGGATCAGAACTGAAACCTCCCTCAAACTCTGCTGGTGCGGATAAGCCAGACGCCCAGGAACAGACCCATGCCTGGTTTGGGGTTGCCACAGGCCAGGAGGGAAGGTTGCTTTGCTGCGGATGGTAGGGGAGGGGTGAGGATGTTGCATGGCCAGGGGATGAGAGGGGAGACAACAAACAGGATGTGGGGGACATCACACTGTCACAGGAGAGGAGGGGACATCGGGATGCCATAGGACTGGGGGGTGAGGGGAGGGGATGTCACGGTGCCATGGGCTGTTCTTGAAACAAGAGCCAGTTGCAGGCAGGTACCGTAAAATCTGTGTTATCCGGCGCTTTACCAACCAGAAAGCTCTAGAAACCGGCATTTCTGATCTGCATTAAAAGTCCGGTTGGTGCGGGGCGGCAGGCTCCCTGCCTGGCTCCGTGTGGCTCCCCGGAAGCGGCGACCTGTCCCTGCTGCTCCTAGGTGGAGGAATGGCCATGGGGGCTCCATGCGCTGCCCCCGCCCTGCCCCGAGCACTGGCTCCGCAGCTCCCATTGGCCGCGCCTGCGGGCGGAGGCAGTGCACAGAGCCGCCTAGCCGTGCCTCTGCCTAGGAGCAGCAGGGACAGGTCGCTGCTTGCAGGAAGCCGCCCGGCCTGAGGTGAGCACCGCCCGGATCTGGCACCGCACCTGCACCCACTCCCATACCCCAACCCCCTACCCCGAGCCCCCTCACACAGCCAAACTCCCTCCCAGAGCCCGTGCCCCATGCCCCAACCCCCTCCAGCACCCAAACTCCCTCCCTCCATGGGTAAGTATAACTCTTAGTGAACTGGAATTGTTGACTAACCAGCACCCCCCATCCCCCCAACATGCCGGATAACGAAGCTTTTACTGTACTAGGAAACCATGGCTGCTTCCCAAGCGTTCACAGGAGATAAGGAGCCCCAGGTGCCCAGCCAAGAGGCTCCCAACAGGCTCTCCTCCCCAGTGGCTGGGCTCTCAGGCACTCTGTGTCTTGGTCCAGACCACCCTGGACCTGAAGCAGCGAACAAGTTTCCCCCACTCCAGCATCTTGGGCAGCTGAATGAAGCGCAGCAGGGCCCAGAAGCCTGACCCAAGACAGGGTCTGTTCCGGCAAGGCAAGCCCAGGGCAGGGGAGGTACCACAGAGAGGCAGGGCCGAGCTAGCCCGGCTCCCTCCTCAGGGAATGAGGTCTCTCGGGGGTTGGTTCTCCTGCATTCCCCCTGACGGCGGGTGTGTTGGGGTTCCCGTCAGCATGCCTGCTCTCTGGGGGCGTTTCCCTTTGGGACATTGAGCCTGGACATGTGGGGCCTGGCTTCTTCTCAGGGGGCCATTTCCCCCCCGCCCAGGGTGACCACATGTCCCGATTTTATAGGGACAGTCCCGATTTTTAGGTCTTTTTCTTATATAGGCTCCTATTACCCCCCACCCCCCGTCCCGATTTTTCACATTTGCTGTCTGGTCACCCTACCCCCGTCTCCTTGCTCTCTTCAGAAATACCAACCTGGCAGCCTTGTCCCTTTAAATCCTCAGCCTGCCCTGCAGCTGTGACTGCCAGTGACCCTTGCAGCATGCATTACGGAGTGGTTTTATTCATTTTCCAGCGGCTCGCAGACAGCCCCGCCAACGCCTGGCTGCCGCGGGCAGGGGAAATTGGACTCACATTGGCTCTTGGAGCACAAACATGAAGCAACTTCCCCTTGGACGGATCAAAATCAGCCCCATGCCGGGCTAGCACAGTGGAGAGGCAGCAAGGGACCGACACTCGGAGCAGCCACGGGAGCGCTGGATGTCAGCAAGGCCCAGCGCTGAGCCTAGAATGGACTCGAGCCAGGAGTTCTGGGGTGTCTGGCTCAACTCACTGTGTGACCTCGTGCAAGGCATGTGCCCCTTGTGTGCCTCAGTTTCCCCCACACAAGAAGGTGAACGCCTAGCGCACCCCATGAGGGAGTTGTGAGGCTCAGCTCATTGGTGCGGGTAAGGTGCTTTGAGAGCCTCTGGCGGAAAGTGCTCGAGCCAGGTGTAGCGTGAGACAAAGTAAAAGCCTTTCACCCTATACAGGGGGATCCACTGACTCGTGTTTCAGCTGCTGTGCGTCTCTTGAGCCTCCTTCAACAAGAATACCGCACGCTCACCGGGGATATGTATACGTGGAGCTGGGGGTGTTTCCCGGGTCAAGGAGAGGTACCCACATGAGCTCTGATCGGGTAACTTCTCTAAAAACAGACCGGCGCCACAGCCGTGCGAAGGACTAGCACCCTAAGGACACGCCCATCCGAGATGCTAGTTACGTACTCGGGGCTGGTAGCCCGTTCCGCAGCTTCCAGCCAGAGGGATGGGGCTGTTAAATACGACATCGTGGGCTCCCAGGAATGCAAAGAGTCAAAGCAATTGCCAGTGTGGCTACACGCCAGGCAGGGTCCCTCAGCAACGGGCGGGTTTAGGCTGACCCCATTTCCCGGGGCTACAGCAGGAGAAGACAAAGATTCCTTCCGGGCTGTGCCATGCTCCATGCGCTCAGCACATGGTTCTTCTGTCCTAGCCCAGAGAACAGCTGGTGGTTCTCATTTTTGACCCCATCCAAGAATAAGCTCGTGGGAGGGGTAGGGAGAAGGGAAGCCGGGAGGAACCACTGGCTGGGTGTTTGTTAAAGAATTGGAGTCCTGGGGAAAGGTGCTGAGTCCACTGTCCTGGAACTGGAGGCCTCTGCATATGCACAGAATGACATCAAGCCAGCATGGCAGTGCAGGGACCAGCCCCGGGGAGAGAGGGGCGTCCATTCTCCCTGGCCCATTCACCCACTAGCCTCTCAGCTGAGCCTACCAGCCATTGTGGGTTGAGGGATTTTGGTGATGTTAGATCACTCTAGACACTGGATCCAGACTTACCAAATGCATCACACACACATCTTTGAAGAGCCAGCAGATGCTGCTGCCTTTTGGTCACTCCCTTCCAGGGCTGGCCCTGAACCGCCGACCGAGGGCTGAAAGATGATGTATTTCCATCGGGCAGGGGGGAGTTTCTCAACTTTCTCATGAGTCAGATGGAAAGCCAGGCTCGCAAGTCACCTGAGCACCAACGGTCGGCTGGGCACGAGCCAGCTTTCCTAGTTAAGTGGAAAAATATACAGACCCGCGGAGTGCCACTTCTGGACCCCTTCCAGCTCCTTAACACACAGAAATCCTTACCCTCCGTTTCCTTATTTGGCCAGATCGGTTTGTGCGAAAGGCACCGGCGAGCGAGGGCACGTCCACACAACAGCAAGCAGGAGCCGCAGCGGCGAATCTCAGAGCCTGGGTTTACGGACTGGAGCTCAGGCTCTGAAGCCTAGGGACGTGGGCGAGCTCCGGCCCGAGCCTGAACATCTACAAGCTATTTTTAGTGCTGTCGCATGAGCCCCACAAGACTGGGCCCCGGCCCTGAGACTCGCTGGCGTGGGATCCTGCTTGCTGTGTAGGCTTAGCCTGTGGCATCCCTGCGTACATACTGTATGAAGGTGTGGAGGGTCTACTCTTCACAGCCCATGCTCCGGCAGCCTCCTAGTGCCCGCAGCATGACACACCAGGCATCACGAGAGGAGGTTACTTACCTGTAGCTGGAGGCTCTTTGAGATGTGTGGTTCCCTCTTTGTATTCCAAATGCGGGGCCGCATGCGCGCCATGGGCCGGAGCTGGATGTTTTCAGCAGCAGTGTCTGTTGACCCACACAGGCGTCTTGCGTTGCCACATGCTCCTGGCGAGATTATAAGAGGCCGTGCGGGGCGACGCACCCTGCCCTTGGTCTCCCTTTTACCGCTGAATAGAGAGTCCGTAGCACAGGGGATGGTGTGCGGGATAACGGCAGGGTTCGACACCCCCACCCAGGCCCGCTTCAACTGACGGCCTGGTTTTTGGATGGGGCTCGCCTGTAGACAACGCCTGTTTGCCACCTGTCCATCACATGCTTATGCACAGCAGGCGGGACTCCACGTGGGCGTGTCACCTCCTGGGCGCAACGCTACCACCTTCCCTTCCAGACCATCTCTGTGCCCGTCGTCCTGGACTAGCGCTCAAGAACTCGGGCCTTGCCCTCAGGTCGTGATCCGTGTCCACCTCACAGCGCTTAGTTCCTTCCTCCCTCCAATGGACGGACAGTTGGTGCTTACCCGCCCTAACGCTACCCACTTTCTGAAGGGCCCGACGAACTGCTTCCCGACAGTCCTTACTCCTACCACACACACCCCGGACCTTAATCTTGTGCTGTCTGCCCTCACCAGGCCTCCTTTTGAACCACTGGCCACATGTTCCCTTGCCCACCTCTCCACGAAGGTCCTCTTCCTTGTGGCCATGACTTCCGCCTAGCAGGTCAGCGAATTGGCAGCCATGATGGCTGACCCCCCTCGTATATGAAATTCCATAAGGACAAAGTCTCCCTGTGCCTTCACCTTAAGTTCCTCCCAAACGCTGTTTCCGAGTTTCATCTCAACCAGTGCATCCATCTCCCGCTCTTCCATCCGAAGCCGCGCGCCACGCCCGAGAACAGGACATGGCACCGTCTGGATGTCTGCAGGGCACTGGCCTTCTACTTGGACAGGACTCACGCATTCTGCGCCTCCCCATGTCCCTTCGTGGCCGTTGTGGAATGGTCAAGAGGTCAGGCCCTCTCCTCCCAGCACATATCTAAATGCAGTACAGAATGCTATGCGCGCTCAAATGCTGCACCACCCGGCAAGATCACGGCCCATTCCACGAGGGCGCACGCAAGCATCTCTGCCTCCCTGGCGGAAGTCTCCTGGCACAAGATCTGCCATGCGGCAACCTGGTGCTCCGTCCACACCTGCACAGCGCACTAGGCCATCGACCAGTGGGCAGCTGCGGTCGTGGGCCAGGTGGTCCTGCAGGCCTTACCTATCGCATCTTCGCATCCAGCTCTGAGCTGATCGCTGCTCCGTACTCAACCGCGTTTGGAATACATACAGGGACCATCACTTGAAGAACAAGGTATATAGCTGCCAGGATCCTAGACTGATGTTTGAATCGCTCTTGGAGCTGGAGAACAGCAGTGGGGTGGATCCACTTTGGATTGAAGGAGAGGGGCCTTCCATTGGGGTGAAGCCTTTGCAGTGGTCACCCTGTTTGTGCCCCTTAGAACAGAGGAGATTGATCTACAAGAGGAAGTCTTTCCTTCACTGCCACAAATGGAGGATCTCCAAGGGCAGACGCCCTCAGGAAGGACAGATCCTTCAAGAGATCATGCAGCACACAGCTTTGAAACCCTGGAAGTTAGGGACAACCTCTCTCCCTCCCAGTTGGTGAACTCTCCACCTACACGTCCCTGGGACGGGGGGGGGGGGAAGCGAGGGGGGAGGTTGTACCTGGGCTAAGGAAACTCCTGGTTCCTCATAGGGGCTCCTCGAAGGAGGTGGCAATGACAAACCACTAGCCTGTGACCTTCTAGAATTCTTCCAGCCCTGAAGAAACCCTCGGGAGGGGAGACTGGAGACATCTGCATTCCTGAGGCTTGGATTCCAGGGTGGGATTTTTCCTGTTGGCCTGGCCACGCAGTGAAGTCATGATGTGGGCTGCGACGGCCAGTGAGTTAATCTATGGACCCGATTCCTCCAGTGAGTCACTTCAGGCCTCATTTACCTCAATTTTTATTTTTTGCTAACACTGCCCACGGTTGCTACCATGGATTCGGCCCCAACACTGGTAGCCGTAACGGGAGCTCAAGTCCAGACAGGGCGGCGGGTGGCTGCCAGCACCTGACGTACTGTGTCAGCTAACCCTGCTCTCTGCAACACGGGCTCAAAAAGCTGGCAGACGGCAGGCCCCGGTCCAGGCCATCATTGCTAACGCTGGAGGAGCAACAACCGTGAGAAAATGTCCCTGTGCAAACAAGCCTTGGAGATGCACCCTGGTGAGAGAAAGACCCCAAGGGGGCAGGGGACAGGGGAACCAGAGTCTAACTAGTTTAGTAAGAGCAGAACAAGGAATGTGATGGATGCAAAGACTAAACCAACGCCGTCCTAACAGGCGAAGGAACAGAACATCAAGGACGACGTAGCGTCTCACTGTGGAAGTTCCCTCACCAGCTCGCTAAGGAGAAACCTTCACACCCAGCCTACTCCACCCCCTCTCCAGGAGCCACCCTGATGTGCAGGCAGTGGGGTTACTTTGGGTCAGCTTCTAGTCGTTGTACTCTTGGCTTTGGAAACAGAAACAGGGGCTGATCCCTGGCTTTCCAGTCAGGGATCAGCCCCACCGGACTCACAACTCCGCGTCCATCTCCCTCTGGCTGCCGAGGGCTGATGCAGTCAGGCGGTGGCTCCTTGGCTGGCAAACTCAGACCGCTTCACCTCACGTCTCCTCTGCACCAGCTGCCCAGTATTCGAATAAACAGCTCCGTCCTTGGCCCCATAAGGAAGCCGTAGGCTTAGTGATGTATCTAAACAAGCTGATCTAGCCCTAACATGTTGTTAGGAACTAAACCCCTTCCATCATCCTCACAGGTAGGCATTGGCAGACCCAGAGCATCTCGGTGCTCACTTCATCCCACTCTGTCCTCCCCCTTTAGCCCACTCACTCCCGATCCTATTCTGGATTTCCCGAGTGTAAAAAACAAGGAGACCAAGTGGCTTCGGTTGTGATGTGGACGCTGGGACTGAGGCTAATAGAACAACAAGCTGTCGTGACGTTTGCTCACCACCCGCTCAGACTGAATGAGAACAAGTGCCCCGGAAAGGAAAGATTCCGTACCAGCCACCCCATCTCTGGTGTAGGTACATCATCAGTCTGACATTGCTCATCGCCGGGCATCTGCCGAGTACTCTAATGCTACCCAATGCGCCAGGTTGCACTGGCATTCGGAGATGTACATTATCAGGGCGCACTGGAAGCTGCAGTGAGGTATTTGGAGGTGCCTCTGGGGTTATTCTGATCTTTCCTTTGTCCCGTCCCCTAAAGGCGCTGGGTTGAGTTTGGCAAACAGACACGTCCTGCGTTTAGAGGCTGGGCCATTTTGAGCACAGGATGCCTTTGGAACACCCCGCTGGAGGCCAAGGCTAGGAGGCTGGGAGTTTGGCAAACTGGGCAGTGCACTGTATTCTCCCAGCTCCCCCAAAGCATCCTCCCCGAGGGGGCTCACGCTGCCCCGCAGAGCTGCCATGCTGCTAGGAGACCGAGTGCTGGTTACAAACCGCTCAGTGAGTCAAACCCCACAATGCCCCAGGGCAGAGCACAGGCCCGATCCTTCGTCCACTTACTCCACTGGCTCCTGGCTTACCCGAGAGTAAGTAACAGCAGAGTTTGGCTGTACAAGGCTGAAGGGTTGGGACACGTGCAATAGGTGTGTGTGTGGGGGGGTGGGGGTGGGAGGCAGCTTTCTCAGCCTGGGTGAGAGCATGCTGTTTACGGAAGCAGCTCCCACTCCCAGGGAGAACACAAATCCGTCTATCACCAGCGTGATGGCTTTGGTCCCTTTGGGAACAACTTTAGAGGTACTGCTCTTAAAGGTATAGATCGTGTGCCGCGCAGCCTAGCCACCGGTCAGCTGAGGTGCAAGGGCCACCAGAGAAGGGTGGAAAACGTCGAGCTCAGATTGGAAAGGGGCTGGGTGGCCGAGTCTCACATGCCTGGGAAAAGTTCCTGACCCGCCTAGAAAGGAACAGGGAAAAGAAGTGAAGGCCGGCAGCTGTGGGATGCCAGCCCAGGTGACCTCTACTCTACTAGACAGGGGATATTCAAGTCCCACTGGTATGATTGGAAAGCAGCCCATGGCATGGCATCTCCCTTATCCCAGGGCTCGGACCACCCACCCCAGGGGGCATTTAGCAGAATCGCTGCTCTTCAATCCCTTTGACATTTAAATCTCCTGCAATCTGGACTAATGGGGCTACAGGCAACTGGTCACAGTCGGAGCCAGACTGCTCCATTGACGGAGCCGTGGGAACAAAAAGGGTTTCTTGGCCTTTCCAGCCAGCTCCCTCTCGCTTTGTCTTGACTCTAGGCCTGTGGTATGGGATCAGCCACTGGTGTTCCAGGAAGCACTCTCCTGAGCTCCTTTGCACTGGGCCGAATGCTGCTTCTCCCCCCCAGCTCCCTGCCTCTTGCGGGGGCTGAATTTAGATGCAATGGACGGGCCCGAGGTGCGAACATAACCCAGTCACTGGCCAACGTTAAACAAGGGGCGGGGTTTGGTACCAGAGACCCCAGCTGGCTCAGGACCATGGCAAACACCCCGCTACAAATCCCTTTAACCTTTTATTAAAGATAGAGAAACGATGGAAAAAGCAGTGAAAGCATTTGCAGTGCAAGGCACGAAATAAAGGAACAGTGTCCCTCGTTCCCGGTCCGTTCAGTGGGGGAGAGCTGCGGGAAGGAACTCCCCCTTGCGTGACCGTCTCTTCGATGGCCATAACTGTCCTTCTGGGGGAAAGAGAAGCCGGTCAGTGAGGCGGGTTGGAGCTGTTGCTGTTAAAGTCCGACCTGTTTCATCCCCGGGGGTAGCTGGGATTCAGCCGGAGCTGGAAGTGTCGGTGCCACCTGAGTCCTGGCCCGGCCAGGATCTCGCTCAGGATCAGGATGACGAAGACCCGGGGTCCCAGGAGATGGTGGGGATGGCAGCCAGGATGGTGACGTTTGCTCCAGTAGCCAATTCCCTGCCCCCACCCGTCTCTTCAGGGACCCCCAAAGGGAGTGGTGGGTGGAAGAGCCCAGCCCCTCATTATTTTTCCACCAATGAGGCCCAGTTTCTGACACACCAACTTTGGTTCACTGATTTCTGGTTCCACACTTTTCTTGCTGACCAGTCAGGACCTTAACCTAGGCCTTGAGTTGTACCAGGAGGCCTTTTTGTTTGGACGAATTCCGTCTCTTGCCTCCCTGTCGTACCTTTCCCCAACACTTGCTGTTCTACGAACTTTCACTCCCTCACTCCCGCTGAGCTCCCAAGGAGGGGAAACATGTAGGCCTCTGTCACGGACTCACAGATCGTGCCCACTCTTGGCCCCGTGCGGTCCGTGGAGGGGTGCCCCTTTCAGTGCGACAGCCCTTCTCGGGGGTCCACTCTCTCTCGGGGTCAGGCCCCTCCACTTCCTGGAGCCGCACCTCTCTGAGCCTTAGCACGTCTGTCTCTGCCGTGGGCCCCCTCAGGGAGTCCACTCGCTCTGGACCCCCGAAGGGGTTGGTGCAACCCTGTTCTCTAGACCACAGTGACACTCAGACAGTGTAAAACAGGAGGGTTTATTGAGAGTTGAACACAGCACAGGAAACTCTCAGGGCCTCAGGCCTGGCCTCCCTCAGCCCAGCACATCCCAGTCTCTCTGCATCCAGGTGGGCTCTGCCTGCTCCCCCTCTCCAGCCCAGAGCCCCCCTGCTTCCCAGCTGGGCATCTGAGATCCCCAGCCCCAAGCCCCGCCTCTGTCCATTGTCTTCTCTCCAGGTAAACAGGGTCATAAACTGGGGCCTCCTCTCCCCGCTTCTGTCCTCTGGCTGGAACCGGCTGGTCAGGTCACTGGCTCCTCACTCTGCAGCCCATTGTCCTCCCACTGGCCAGAACCGGCTGCAACTCCTCAGCTGGGTCTCCGGGTCGGGGTCTCAGGTCACCGGTCGCTGGGGTCTCCATCCTCCAGGCCATTGGCTGGGGTCCCAAGTTCCCTCTCCGGTCCTCTGTAACAACAAACTCCCTCTCCCCTCACCTCGTTAAACCAGTAACACCCAGGGAAACTGAGTCCCACCCCCTCCGCATGCAAACCATTGAAACCCCACCGAAAACGAGAAAAAACAAGAAAATCCCCCACTTCGTCACAGCCCCATGACCCTGTTTACCTGGCAGAGCCGATCTGTGGTGAGCATCAGGTGAGACGCCTTCACTCGCCTCACAGTGGCTCATGTCCACTTCGCAGTGCACGCTGGGAAGAGTATGGGGGTCACGACTGACCCCTCGCTTGGGGCCACACATTGGCGGCTGAACACTGGAGTCAAATTAACCAGTTCCTGGAGTGTCTCCCAAGCCAGCGGCTGCACTCACCCTCCTACACGGTGCCCAGCTGGGACTGGAACCAATCTCCTCCTTGTCCAGGGGCAGCAGCTCTGCCTGACGAGCCCAGATGGAGCCTGACTGGCAGAGCTGGGCTGAATTTCACTCAGCCGGTGGCGGTTCTTTACATCGCCCTATGGACTACGAAAACATCAGTTTCGTCAATGAAAAGTCATTTTCTGGGTCAAACGGCCGACAGCTGCCTTGCACGTCTGTGCTGTGGTCCCAGGGTGCTAGGCGCTGTACAAATATATAACAAAGCACTACCCTTGCCCCGGGGGGGTTACAGTCTAAGCACAAGTTTATAGACAAGAACAAGATGATACTCATTAGCAAGATCAGGCACAGCGCTCCAGCTGCCCGGTTATACGGGGGCCTGATCTGAAATCCAGTTCTCAGGAACACAGAGCCCAAACAAACCTGCATTACACATCTGGGCCAGGATTTCTCCGCACAAGAAGCCCTCTGGGACTGGCATTAGCTGGAAAGTCAGCCATAGGGAAGGGGCGGCATTTGCCACTGCTGGGTGGAATTCACCCAAATCACCACACTGGGCAAAATGAAAGACTAGATCCAACAGGGCC